>NW_008824774.1:157990-160423 GCF_000699105.1 Pygoscelis adeliae
GTTGCCGGCTCATGTCCCATTTTTCACCCACCAGTGCCCCCAAGCCCTTCCCCACCAGGCTGTTCTCAATCCGTCCGTCCCCCAGCCTGTGCTGCTACCGGGGATCGCCCCGACCTCTGAACTCGCCTTGTTGAACTTGATGAGGTTCCTGACAGGGCTCTGGGGGTACAGGCGTTCTACAGATGCTTCGTATTTCTCCTGATCCATAATCTCTGCTCCCTAAAACCTGTCTAAGGACAGCAGAGAGGTGGGATTTGTCTTGAGGGTGCCCGGTTAGCTCCGTTGGGCTGAAATGCTTCCGTGCCGCTGTATTTGGAGTGAAAGTACTGCTCCTGCTGATCTACGTGGTCCTGTGTCGCTGTCGCCACGGATCAAAGGGGTGCCCGTGTCCCTGGGGACCCCTCGGTGGGGAAGGGATGCCCCAGAGCTGGCAAAGCCAAGCTGCCGCGCTGCGTGAGTGATATGAGAAGCGAGACAGCGTGACCGAAGGGTGGGAAACTGCCAAGAGGACGTGGCTAGGGATTTTGAGATGTCAAGCAAGCCAACTCGCTGCAAACACGATTATCCTTCTCCAACGAGTTGTTATTGCAGCCGCAGCTGTAGATAACTGAATGTAAGAGGTCGTTGTGTAGATGCGAAGACGCTCTGACGCAAAGAAACTGAAATTAATTGGCTTGTGATGTCCTTGTGTCCATGAGCTGGAGATTCTGAACAGTAGAATCATCGAATCATGAAGGTTGGAAGAGACCTCTGAGATCATCGAGTCCAACCGTCGACCCAACACCCTCATGCCCACTAAACCATGTCCCTCAGCACCTCATCTACACGTCTTTTAAATACCTCCAGGGATGGGGACTCAACCCCTTCCCTGGGCAGCCTGTTCCAATGTTTCACCACTCTTTCAGTAAAGACCTCACGTCCAACCTAAACCTCCCCTGGTGCAACTTGAGGCCGTTTCCTCTCGTCCTGTCGCTTGTTACTTGGGAGAAGAGACCGACGCCCCCCTCGCTACAACCTCCTGTCAGGTAGTTGTAGAGAGCGATGAGGTCTCCCCTCAGCCTCCTTTTCTCCAGGCTGAACAACCCCAGCTCCCTCAGCCGCTCCTCATCACGCTTGTTCTCCACAGACAGGGCGTGGGCCAAGACAGCTTTGAGGGAAGGGGCTCTTAGCAGACTGTGAGATGAGTTCTGTACACGTAAATGGGTGAAAAAGGCGAGGGATCAGCCAGGGGCGCAGTCTGGTTCCCCTTGTGACTTTCTGAATAACCCGGGGCGAGTCACGAGCTCTGCTCGCTTTCTCGGCTGCATCCTGGACTGTGGTTTTTCAGATTTTAGCAGAGCAGCCTGGCAGCGCTCGGGTCGTTCTTGCGCCTGAGGTGCTGAGCCGTTGCCTGAGCAGGACTTTAGGAATTTGCCGTGCCGGTGGAAGTGCTGGAGTTTGGACAGGCCAGAGAGTTAAAGCCTTTGTTTGCCCAAACCCGCGTCGTCCCTCCTGGCTGAAAGTCAACGTCTCACGGCACTGCTGTCGTGGTTTAACCTCAGTCGGCAACTGAGCCCCCCGCAGCCGCTCGCTCACTCCCCCCCACCCGGTGGGATGGGGGAGAGAATTGGAAAAGCACAAGTGAGAAAAACTCGTGGGTTGAGATAAAAACAGTTTAATAGTTGAAATAAAATGATAATAATAATAATAATACACAAAGCAAGTGATGCGCAGTACAATTGCTCACCACCCGCCGACCGATGCCCAGCCAGTCCCCGAGCAGCGGCCCCCCCCCGCCAGCTTCCCCCCGTTTATGTACTGAGCATGACGTCCCATGGTATGGAATGTCCCTTTGGCCAGTTTGGCTGTGCCCACTCCCAGCCTCTTGAACCCCTCCAGCCTTCTCAGTCGGTAGAGCATGGGAAACTAAAAAGTCCTTGGCCAGTGTAAGCACTGCTCAGCAACAACTAAAACATCGGTGCCTTATCAACTTTGTTCTCATCCTAAATCCAAACCACAGCACTGTACCAGCTACTAGGAAGGAAATTACCTCTATCCCTGCCGAAACCAGGACAACTGCCTCGCTTACCTCCTGCACGGTCGCTCTGAGAAACAACTCCTTGTTCCTGAAATAATTTTGTGACGTCGGGACGTTCTGCCAAGCGGGCGCTGTGCTCTGTACCGGGGCGGCTGGCGCAGCGGTGCTTTCTGAAGGGCCCGTCAGAACCGACGTTGTGCTAAGGATCGGGTTTGGTTTTGTACAAATCAGGAGAGCTTTCGGACTGGAATTGCCTTTTAGTGCTGCACAGCAGCAGCAGAGCACGGCTGGGGAAGCTCGGGCTGGAAATAAAGAGGTGCCGGGCATTCACTGACGGACGCTGGAGGAGACGGAAGACCGAGTGCTGGTGGAAAACCACGAGCTCCGCCTCGCGTCGGGGCTGCCGGCGGGAAAGC
>NW_008824774.1:160460-164361 GCF_000699105.1 Pygoscelis adeliae
GGCGGCGGAGGCGGAGAAGTCCAGCGGGCAGAGCGTGGCGCTGGGCAAGTCCTGGTGCTCCCAGCAGCCGGTGGGATTCGTGCCCAGCTTCCTTTCGGAGACACCGGAGAGAAATTGGAGCTTTCCAATAGGATGAGTGTCGTCTGACCTGAGGTGCTGAGGAGAGTCAGAGTCCCGTGGCACCCCCCCCGAGACCCTCAAGTTTCTGCCCCCGAATTACCAGTCTTTCCCACCGCTTTTCGATCTGCCAGCCGCCCGTGTCATATCCCAGCCGCACCACAGGGAAGCGTAAGTGCCTCCAGAGAAGGGTAAAGTCTACTTAAATGTTTCACCCAGCCGGTAGCAAATCTGCGTAGCTTCCTTCTCCGAGGCAGAGGGAGTTCACCGCCTATATGGCAGCTCTATAGGCGACGTGTGGTTACCTCTCGAGGCTCATCCACACCGCTGGGATCGGTGCGTGGCTTCGGCTTGTGGTACAGGCATTGAGGTTCCTCTTCCTCACCGGGGCGCTGGGTCGCTCCAGTCTTGTCTCTGACTGTGCAGGCTACGCCCGCGAGGAGGAGCAGAGGTCTCACGTCGTGGTGGGGGACAGCTGGATGTCCCCAGACCAAGGAGGACTCTGTTGCCTCCCCCTCGACGCTGTGCAGCTCTTTCTGTAGAGGCAGAGTGTTTGGCGTGACTGGTAACAGAATACTCTCGTGCTCACTCTGATCAACACCTTTCCCTTATTTCTCTCTGCTGCCCAGATTTCTCAGGTGTGGAATAACACCTTGGTGAACCTCCTGAAGAGCCTCTGCTCCCTGGGGATGGACAGCAACAGGAGGGAGATGCAGTCGGTGGAGCAGGAGGTGCTGTGGCGGCTGCGGCGCCTCACCTTCAGGCAGCTCGCCTCCCTGGCGGAGTTCTTGGCAGTCAAGCAGGGGAAGGAGAGCAGGCTGCTGAACGAAGTCATCAAGAAGCTGGAGCTGCGTTGGACAGAGCTCGAGGGCACCCGAACCGTGGTGACGCTGATGGGCAAGGTCGGGCACGTCTCCCCGGCTCTGATGGATCGGCTGGAGGACAAGGTAGGGGCTTGGGCTCTCCCTTCCGCCCCCGTTCCCTTCAGACGGGCCACCTCCCGCAGCTGACAGCAGTGGAAGGGAGAGCCCCGTCCCCTTCAACCCATCCTATATGGGAACACTAATTCCTCACGGGCTGCGCTCATTGCTGCTCCGGAGTACTCTGGGAGTACTCCGGAGTACTCCCTGGGTTGCTGTTTAAGCAGCTTCCCGTGCACGGGTGCTTCTAAGAGGGGTTTCCATCTGAGGAGCCGCGTAGACGGGGGAGCTTGCAGTCGCCAGCCCCTTCCCAATCCATACTGGTGCGAGCGGGTGACTCGCGCTGGTCTGCGCTGCTGGAAGGCGGGCTGGGCTGACGCATTTTGCTTTGCGGCTGCAGCAGGTTTGCAGAGAACGCACTCAAATTTCCTTAGCTCAGCCGGCGAGCGGTAACTTACAGAGCCAGCATAACACAGCTGCCAAAAACATTGTCCTTTGCTTCTCTGTACAAGCCGGGCTGTGAGGGGAGCTGGAACAAGGAGTGTCCGTACTGTCCTCGCCTTCTGCCTCTGGACACCCGTCATCTTCAGAGGGGGCAGGTCTGTCCCCTCCGGTGCTCAGTGGGTCCCTGTTTCTGTCGCTCGCAGGAGCAGGGAAATGTCCTTCGGGTCGGAACCACTGCAGGAGCCCTGACTGCAGCTGCGTCAAATTCGGTCCTCGTCCAGCCCGTGCTGGGGACTGGCCAAACGGCTGCCACAGCGACAGCTGTAGCTCGTGAGCCCCCACTGTCCCTCTCCCTCGACCCTGGGGATAAATAAATGCTACAAACACCGGCGTGTGACAAGGCAGAACGCTGTAGCTGGATCTGACGGGGTTGTCAGCTTACGCAGAGCCCAAACTAACCACGTTGGGTTAACGTCCCGCAAACGAAGCAGAAATTACGGTGGAAAGCGGGGTGCTGATCCAGCGGCGGGTGCCTTTCCTCTGTCGGTCTTTGCCTGGCAGCGTGTTACGGTGCCTGGGCGCAGGACGGAGTGGACACTGAGGTCCTGTCGGCCGGGGGAGGCGGAACCCGGAGCAGGGAGATCCCGGCTGAGCTCCGTTGAGAGGACGAGGGTCTGCTTCCCCTCGCCCTCCCTCCGCCTGAGCCGTTACGCTTGCTCCCAGCCGCTTAGCCTCGCTGTGTGCTAAACGCTGGCCAGTTCCAGTCCCCGTCACCCTCGGAGGGGCTCAGCCCGTAGCGATGGCGCATCCCGCTCCGTCTAAAGGCTGTGTCTGCACCTCGCTTTGTGCTTTCCCTTTACACCCCTGCTCAAAACATTTCTTGGCAGGCTCTGGAACTTGCTGAACAGTTCAACCCCGATGACATCCGGAAAATAATGCTGGCTCTAGCCTACCAGAACCGGCGCTGTGTGCCTCTGCTCCGAGCCTTGTCCTACCACCTGATTCAGAAGCACTCTGAGCTCAGCCTCAGTGTCCTGATGGACCTGATTTTCGCCTACGGTAAGCGGTTCGGTTGTATTGGGACCTGCTGGATGTTAACGTGTGGTAGAGCCCAGTTGATTTTGGGCACTCGGGTGGGGATTTGGTGGCATTGTTACCACGGCGTCAAGGCCAGGTGAAGGAGGAAGGCTGGCAGGGGATGTTGGGCTGGACCTAGCACGCCGGCCAGCACAGCTGGGTAGTACCAGCTCCGAGCCCAGGTACGCGTGGTGCCTCTCTGGCCTACGGTGCGGTCAGGGCAGCTCGTGGCAGCGGTACACCCTGGGTTTCCTTCCCGTAGAAGGGAACTCGCGATGAGAGAGCCCTTCGGAAGGGTGGTCGGGGCGCCAGGGAGCCCCTCTGCCCTGCAGCGTAGGCAGCTGATGAGCTAGGATCCCCCAAATGGCCCCAAATCTTCTCTCACCTCCTCCTGTGGCCGGGGGTTTCTTGGGGAGCCCCTGCCTCTGTTTCCTCGCTTGCAAAACGCAGCCCTCAGTAACAGGGGGGCTGAGCAGGAGCCCTGGGGAGGGCTGGACTTTTTACTTGGGGACAGTGGCACTAAAACAGCTGATTTCTTTCCACCCAAGATGTCCTAGTGACAGGTTAAGTATCATTTGAGAAGCGCTGGGTGCTGAATTCGTACTCTTCAGCAGGTGAGATGCTACAAGTAGTTGTACAAGCGCTGGCGGGCGCTCGGGGCGGCGGCAGCCACCTTGGTGATGTTCCTGGCCACAGGGTAAACCAGAGCCACCATATGGTGACAGAACCTGGTGCAAAACAGCTCTGTTAACAGCAGGGTAGCACTAATTGATAATCTGGTTTATGATCCTGGGTGCCGTAGTTCTCTGGCTCCTCTTTCCACGTACAGTGTTGCGTGGTCCTGCTCTCCTCTTACTGTTGGTAGCCGGTGGAAAGCCCAGACAAACAAACAGGGAGAAAGGAAGCCAGGAGAGCCAAGGAGGAGCTCGTCTTCAGTTGATTGTCCAGCTCCTGGTGGTTGGGCACAGCTCTTCTGATGACCACTTGGGGCCGGGACAGTCTCCATGGGTTAGCTATACCCTCAAAATAAAGAAATAACCCCAGTAGACCTGGCCTTGGAGGGAGCTCGTGCTTCTCTCGTTGGCGTTACCAGCTTACTTGCTGTGAAGTTGATTAATCTGGAATAAGTTTCACGGAAAGTGGTGGACGCTCCGCGCCCCGGCCTCCAAACCCATGCTGGGTGCCTTTCTCAGAGGCAGGGCCGAAGGTGCTTCAGCTCAGGAAGCTGGACGGTATATGCGGGCCTGGGTCATATGCAGAGATAGGCCCAGGTGATCCCGCAGTCCCCCGGGCCTTAAAACCTACAAAGTGGACAACTGCGACGGCTGGACGTGGGTTGGGGC
>NW_008824774.1:164567-165077 GCF_000699105.1 Pygoscelis adeliae
CCGCCCCCCCCCAGCCGCTGCGGTGGGGATGCTTTCGGCCCGGGACGCTGGCACGCTGCGCCGACGCTTCTCTTTGATGCTTGTAGCTGCCGCGTCGTCGCATCGGGATGGTCTGTACCTGTCGTTGCTGCTGCAGCCGGTCTCGGACCCTGCCTGTGCCCCCCTCATGGGGACTGTCCCCTCCTGGCTGGTCCACGCTGACCTCCGGGGCTTGGTGCTGCCAGTTGCTGATCGTTGCTTGCTTGTTCCTCGGCCGGCGTGAGGTTGCCGGTAGCTTTAGCGTAGTTCAGGGCTCTTCTGGACGGACCAGGATCTGTAGCTGGAGACACTGGGACTAAAATCTGCTACGGGCACTGGGCGGAGGCTGGAGCCATGAGTTGGCACCGGGATTGAGAGCTGGTGGGTGCGGCAGGACGCGGCAGAGACTTGGTCTGGCCAGAAAGGATGGAGCCAAGCCAGCTGGGGGAGGCAATAACGGCCTCTGAGCCTCCCCTGCTCCTAACAAACGGC
>NW_008824774.1:165356-167045 GCF_000699105.1 Pygoscelis adeliae
AGGCCATGGGGCAGGTGAGGAGGAGGGGGTTTTAGCGGGGGGGCGGGGAAGCCCCCACTGGCACCAGTACGACTGTGATCCACCCCAGTTCCCAGGAGGTGGGAGCAGTTTCCCCCCACCTCTCCAGAGATGCTCCCTGGGATGTCGTCACTGTTTCCCCTATCCAGCTGGCAGCTGTAATCGAGTCTGACAGGTCTCGCCCTTCATCTTCTGCTGAAGTCAGCACTGGGGATCCGTGCTGAGCTGGGGCCGGTCTCGGCTCCGTCTGAGCCTCCGCTCCTGAGTGCCAGCGCTGCTTCTCTCCCCAGGCGCCTTCCCAGCTCTGCCCCAGTTTATGTGCCCGCACTTTTGCGTCTGTACCGGGCGAGTGGGAATATTACGGAGCTCTGCTTCCACTCGCAGCATTCCCTTGTGCCAGGATAGAATCCCAGGGAAGCACTAAAAGACCTTTCACTCGTGTTTTCCCACCTTGCCGTGGGGCTGGATGCGTCCTTGGCTGTCGTTTTCAATCTTTTCCTGCCTGTACTCGTTCAGGGCAGACCTAAGCCTCTGGTTTTGCCCCCCCTGTATCTTCCAGTATGTCCTGGACAACACCAAGCAGCTGTCGGTCACCCATCTGTGCAGTATCGTCCTGTCTTTTGCTCGCCTGAACTTCCAGCCTAGCGGAAGCGAGGACTTCTTCAGCATGGTAACCTTCCCCCTTTCCCCCTCTTCATCAGCCTCCCTCCCTCTCTAGTCCAGCGGGAAGGCTGCAGATCTCCTTCTAGCACATCCACGCGCGAAAGTGGGTGTTGGATGGCTCAGTCCAGCTGTAAATGGTGTGGGAAGGGGGAGCCTCCGGAGCTCAGGCCAGGCTGAAAAACCCGCACTGCGCTCCCCTGGCTGCGTGCCGGGCCATAGCTGAACCCGTTGGTCCACGACTGGCTCCAGTCCCCGCAGGCTCGCTTTCCTACCAGACACAAGCAGCGTGGGGGTGTTCACGTGCCCTCCTGAGCTCCGATTGCCGTAATTAACTCTTTGTAACGAGGCCATAGGTGTTGAGGGTTGCACGCCCGTTCCTGGCAGAGCTGTGTGGCTCTCCCAGCCGCTCCAAGCCCTCGGTCTGGTAGCGCTGAGGCTGCTCCCCCGGCTCTGGGGAGCTGTCAAGAAGGATAGAGGCTGCCACAGGCAGACGTTCCTCGCTGTCTTCCCGCCCGGGGGGGAGGCTTCCGCATCCTGTGGGTGGGAGGGGCGGGAGCGGCCGCCGAGCGGAGCGGGAGCGCCTCCTGTGGTTTAGCAAGAGGCTGGCAGGAGGTGAGCGTGGGGCAGGCGCTGTCCTTGGCGTCCTCCCGCCTTCCCCGGCTCGCGGAGGCAGCCAGGCTGGCCTCTGAAATAGAGGAGGAAGTCACCTTGACCTCCTTGGGGACAGATTTATGCTGATGATTTCCAGAGAGGAGCTCGGCTGCCGCTGAGTAAACGGGCATTCGCTGCGCGCCCGGCAGAGGGAGCGTGGCCTGCCCAGCCCCACCTGCGGCGCGCAGCTGAGGAGGAAGAGGACCCAGATATGGGTGTTTCTAATCAGCAGGACCCCGCATCCCACCCCCGTGGCCAAGCCAGCCTGGGGAGCAGGGGGTCTCCCTGGGACAGTGAGAAGGGCAAGGCGTGGAAGTAGACTCCAGGGCTCTGGACCTCCCTGCCCCCCGCCACCGT
>NW_008824774.1:167364-168133 GCF_000699105.1 Pygoscelis adeliae
TGCTGGGCTGTCTGATGAGCCCCCCCCCCGGCCCCGCGGCGACGCAGCATCTTGGGCCAGCTCACGAGTTGCAGAGTCACGTTAGAGCGATCTTAAAATCTCCCCTCTGCAAATAACCCGGGGGAGAAGCACTGCTGTAGAGGAGACAGCGCCCATCGGGTGCACCGTAACGCCTCGGGGATCTGTCGAGCTGCCAGACCTGCGTGTTGACCTCGGGATCGAGGCATCAGCAGCGCTGAGCTGAGCTGAGCTGTTTGGTTTCCCGCTCTCCAGGTCCACGAGGAGCTCCAGAGCCAGCTGGACAGCCTGGAGCCTCACCTGCTGACGGACCTGGTGTGGTCGCTCTGCGTGCTGCAGCAGGCCAAGGCTCCCTACCTGCAGCGAGTGCTAGCGCCCGACTTCCACGCTCGGATCCGAGGTGAGGGTGGGCGTCTCTGCCGGTGGGACGGGGACCGACAACCTCAGGCCCGGGGCAGGGAGTGGGGATACTGAGCCTCGTCCGTCTAAATTGGAGTTAACGGGTTGTTAACTGTTAACCAGGAGGGAATCGATCTCACTGGGAGTGGCTCTAACGGATCCCCCCCGCAACTCTGTGCAGGGTACCCGGGCAAGGGGAGCGCAGCGCAGGGCAGCAGCACCAGGAGAGTTGGGCTCGTGAGAGCCACGGCCTCCAGCTCCGGCAGCCCCCTTGGGCTGCGAATTTGTGCCTGCGGGCGGGCGGGGGACAAGGAGAACAAAGCAGTGACGGCGAAGGGGATCCGCTCGAGCC
>NW_008824774.1:168676-169742 GCF_000699105.1 Pygoscelis adeliae
CAGCTTGCTGCTCTGCTCCGGCACTGCCCGTGAGCTTCCCCCACGTCCTCGAGAAGAGACCGGAAGGCTTGGTATTGCCTAACAAAACGGTGACTGCTGGGGAGGTGCGGCCCCGTCAAATCCAGTCCCTGCCTCCTCCGTGGCGGGGACTGGCCAGCCAGCTGCCGCAACACCTTCTGTAGCGCACGGGCCCCGCGTCCCCTCCCGCGGGACCCCGGGGATAAAATCATGCCACAGACATTGGGCTCCCAACGGGGCTGTCCCCGCTGAACGAGGGCCCTGTTTGGCTCGGCCAGCTCGTGGTGGCTTCCTGTGAGCGCCTGGCGGCTGGAGCAAGGCCAGGAACCCCGGCATTTGGCCGTTGGTGATCTCCGTCTCCGTGCCAGCAGGCAGGGACCCATCGCGGGGGGGATCGGAACCAGGAATCCCGATCGGACGGGCTACACAGGCCACCAGATGAGGAGCCAGACCCCGCTGTGGGGCAGGGCTTTGGGCCGTGTCTCTAGCTCTGCTTCTCTCCTCCCGCCAGGCGATCAGTCCCTCAAGGCCCAGAATTTACGGCTGAAGCTCATCCACATCAACGCTGCTGCCAAGCTGGAAAGCCCCGACTACCGGGGGCCGTTCCTGCCGGCAGAGATGCTCAGCCCCGCGGAGCCGGCGGGAGAGAAGGTCACCCTGCTGCAGAGCAGCCTGCGGGAAGCATTGGCGGGGGTGCTGGGGAGCCGGGAGAACGGGCGCTTCGACGCACGCACCATCTACGGCTGGCAGATCGGTGAGTGCGCCCTCTCCCCGCCTCCGTGGGCCAGCAGCGGGACCCCATCGGGCTCTGCCTGGCGGAGGGAATTGAACTTGAGGGCTCTGGTACGGCTACCGGGCTTTATCCGCCCCCCCCCATTCTTCAGCCTCACACCCCTCTGCCTCCTCATCGCAGCTGCCCTGTCTCGTCCCGGTCTCCTCCCAGGACTTGCCTCTGAAGGCAGAGCAGAAACCCCAGCCCAGGGCACGGTTGTGGGTAGCAGATGCGGGAGGAAGGCCCTCCTCCCCCCGCCGGGGCAGCCCTGAGGCT
>NW_008824774.1:170648-170886 GCF_000699105.1 Pygoscelis adeliae
GGGTTAACGGCTCCAGCAGGAGAAATCTGTGTCCCGCTGGCGCGGGGCGACGGGCAGTGCTGGAGCAGGCCCTTCCGCCGCGCCTCCCTTCAGGATCCGGGCCCTGCTGCCAGCTCCACGAGTCTCACAGCCTCCCATCCCCTTGTGCGTCTCCCAGGGTCGCCTTCCTCCGGTGGGAGTTCCCCAACTTCAGCAACAGAAGCAAGGACCTGCTGGGCCGCTACGCCATGGCCCGGCG
>NW_008824775.1:0-8016 GCF_000699105.1 Pygoscelis adeliae
CCCAGGCACATCCAGCTGGCCGTGAGAAATGATGATGAGCTGAACAAGCTCCTCTCCTGTGTGACCATTGCTCAAGGAGGGGTTTTGCCAAATATCCTTTCCCAGCTCCTTCCCAAGAAAACTGTCAGAGATGCTGCTCCTTCTCAGGAACAAGGTGGTAGCCGGTGAAACTTGCTTTTCCTGGTCTGGTCACTTATGGATGATAGGACTTGGTAGCACTAATTTGTATGTGTTTTGCTTCTTTGTCAAGTGTTTTTCCTGCTAATTTTAATGCATTTTTAAAGCTTGTAATAAAGTTCCTAGAATGCAACGCTGTTCTCCTTTCTCTTCTCAGGTCCCCTTCCGGGGATGGAGGAACACAGAAAATGTCAAAGTCTAGCATACCACCCAAATAACTTTTAAAAAAAAGTCAAGTACATGTCTACTTTTGAAAACATGTTACAAGTAACTGTTATGGAGCAGGCAGAGGAGTCAAGACACACTGCCATTCAGGTTCATGTGAACTTTTCCTCCATCGCAGATTCATAGTGCAATTGGTTCAGTGCCTCAGAGGTTGTTTAACTCTGCTTTAGAAGTTAGTAACCCTGTGCTTTGAAGTCTTATTGCTTGTAAAGCTGTAGTGAACAACTACTTGTCTTTAGACAGCTCCAACATGACTAAACCTCTATCCCCTCCATCTTGTCATAATAACCATAGGCAGCTTATTTAAAACCTGGTGCAATATTTGTGCTGTTGGTAGAGGTGACTGTCTTGGTTCTGTCTATCAGTGCAGAAAAACAAAAGTCTCCATATCCAAACAAACCCCAGGCCTTTGCTGACCAAGTCATTGAAGGTCTTCCCCTAGGAAAGTGCCTAGGGTTTCTCTGTTCATAGTGGGTGCTGAGGCTTGCTCTTGAATGGGAAACCAGGGATCTGCTGCAGCTGCATTAGGATCAGTCTGCCCTCAAGGCAGTATCTCACAAATTTTATAGCATCTCGCACAGAGAAGAGCTGGTTAGGACCAGCTTCCTAAACTGTAGCTGGAGCATGAACTTTTTATTTGAAAAAGATCTGCCTGTCCTATTGAGTTTGACCTAGCTCCTTTGCCCCCTCAAGGCGCGAGGGTGTCAGAGCCTACTGACCAGGTTTTATGATGCTGACAGACGTCAGAGCTGTATGCAGCTGAGTTAATGACTCACTCCAAACTGTGCTTGCACAGAAATGGGAAGAGAGGATACCTGACTGTCATGGTTTAACCCTAGCTGGCAACTAAGCATCACCCAGCTGCTCACTTGCTCCCCCCAATGGGATGGGGGAGAGAATCAGAAGGGTAAAAGTGAGAAACCTCGTGGGCTGAGATAAAGACAGTTTAACAGGCAAAGCAAAAGCCGTGCACACAAGCAAAGCAAAACAAGGAATTCACTCACTGCTTCCCATGGGCAGGCAGGTGTTCAGCCATCTCCAGGACAGCAGGGCTCCATCACGCATAATGGTTACTTGGGAAGACAAATGCTATCACTCCAAATGTCCCTCCCTTTCTTTCTCTTCCCCCAGCTTTATATGCTGAGCATGACATCATATGGTGTGGGATATCCCTTTGGTCAGCTGGGGTCAGCTGTCCCGGCTGTGTCCCCTCCCAGCTTCCTGTGCACCCCCAGCCTACTCACTGGTGGGGCGGGGTGAGAAGCAGAAAAGGCCTTGACTCTGTGTAAGCACTGCTCAGCGGTAATGAAAACATCCCCGTGTTATCAACACTGTTGTGGTCACAAATCCAAAACACAGCCCCATACACGCTGCTGTGAAGAAAATTAACTCTATCCCAGCCAAAACCAGCACACTGACTGAGTAGACACTGTGATTTCAGGGTGGTGGGCAGCTGGAACAGTCATTGTATGCCGCCTGGTTTTCAAGAGCAATTTGATGAGATCTTGGCTGGCCTGCAGTTAACCCAGTGAAGTGAGAGAAAGTGGAGGATGCTGTTGCAATGAGAAGTAAAAATGTCTGAGAGTAGATCTTAAGCTTTGTGCATGTAGTAAAGGTGTGCTATATGTAACTAGCCTTGTGCTGAGTGTTTACACCTGTAAATGGAAAAAAAAAAAGCTTTAAAGGAGGTACATGAGAAATGAACACATGGAACTCAAATTATTTCCTCCATTTGACCATGGCAAGGGAAAGCAGGCTTGGGAATTATTTATTTGGATCAAGCAAAAATCTAAAGCAAGGTACTAATTTTGTGCAGTTTCAAGCATGGCGCTTACAGCACCCTTTGCTAATCTGGAGATCTAGGTGTCAGTCATCACGCCGCTGCTGGATGCAAGCTGCTCCTGTGAGCCTGCTCTGCACCACACCAAACAGACCTTGCAAGGCATGACCAGTGCTCAAGCAGCTTCTAGAAATGCCTTCACCTGTCATTTTCTGTATGATATGCACTGAGGGAGCTGTGTGGCCCTACCTGTACTTACACCCAAAGATAGAGTTTGTGGTGAAGTACTGGTCCAATTCAAAAGTCAATTTTTTAAGTATTTCTTTGATCAAGAAAAACCTTGTTTGCTTTCTTCCAGCCAATAGTTCAACCCATTTGTAAATTAACCAGATGGCATAGTGGTCTGAAAACTCACCCCTCTGGCTTCGCAGTAACAGAGGGTAGATGTCTCCTAACCCAGCTGCTCAGCAAAAGTTTCTGTGGGGCCAGGGCTCAACTTTCCAGCACTCATGTATTGAAGAAAAAAATTATTCAGCTGCCACCACACCCTTGACCCTGGAAAGGGCATATTATGCCTTGCAGACAGCTATGTGTGACTTCGGAAAAAGCTGGATGGTGTGACAGATGGGGACAAGTCCTAGAAGAGAGAGAACCCAATGTCAGAGATCCTGAGCTTTCCCAGGCTCTGCAGTGTGGTCACAAAGCAGCTTGGCCATTGCTGGCAGCAGAAAGAACAGCAGTACAGGTTGCTGGGTTTAATTCCTGATGACTGCAGCAAGGTGAGGTGTGCCCCTTTCCAGCTGTAATAAATTAGCTGCTGATCAGAGATACTGCAGTTCTCTGAGGCAGTAAATATTAGGCTTGTTTCCAGAGGAGATCAGCTAACAAGGTGCTAAGCAGCTCTACAAGGAGTAGTGACAAATTCTCATGCTCTCAGGGACTGTACTGAGTTGCTTTTGTGTTGGGACCTTGATTGTTTTTTATTTTGAGTGGATGAATCATTGCTCACCCAGGTGGCATTAAATGATGCAAGAGCTGGTAATGATATGGCTACCACTGTGGCGTTTAAAAGGGGGCAGCTCTTGCCAGAGGTTGTGGTTTGGGGGATTTGTGTACTAGTATTGTTGGAAAAAGAGGCTAAGTTAATAACTTCTTCAGGTGAGAGTTTGTTCTCAAGAAATGACAGCATGCTTTCTTTGTGTTAGATAAGCTCCTGAGTGAAATGATGGTTTTGTAAGTTCTGTGTTTGGTATAAGGTTGCTTAAGGGGGCTTTTAATTTTTTTAATTTATGTACTTGTGTAGGCTATTTTTAAAAGCTTATCTTTCTAAGGCCCACAAAAATCTCCTAAAAGAACTTTTTATTGTATTTTTAAGCACTTCAATTTGATATCTGATTTAGTTCCTCCCTGCATCTGAGTAGAGCTTCCCATTACTTAAAAATAACTACTAATTAGAACTTGAGAATAATTCTATATACAAGAGCAGAATTTTCCTGTGTTTGTTTTCCAGTTGCTTTGTGTTATGCATTGAAGAGTAATTGGTACTATTCAGTACCAGAGACTTTATGTTAGTAATAAGCGATGGGGCTTGTTAGAATGGATGCAGTACCATACAAGAAGATGGTACTTGTGCATTTGTAGTAGCCTGATGCACAGTGTGCTGAGCAGAGCAATTTCAGTGCCTGATGTAAAACAAAGCTTCTCTTCTTCCCATAAGTCTTGTTCCTGATTGTGGCCTGTTATCTTGCAGCAATAGGTCCCCTCATCTCTGGAAGACAAGATCCATTTGAAGTGGTTTCCAGTAGATGAAGTTCTTTCCTGCTGTTCTTACTTCAGACAAAGATATGAATTTCTAGCTCTGGCTCTCACAAGGTCATCATTGCAGAAACTGCTTAGGTTCTTAACAGGGGTAAGTTTGGAGCTTCCCTGCAGAGTTTCTGAACACTTCTAAGTATCTTGAAGCCTAGTTTGCTTGACCTTTCTCCTTAACAGCAGTCCTCCTTTGATACTGGGTCAGAAGACCTTGCTCCTAAGTTCTAACTTACTCTCTTGAAAAGTTTTGGAAATCTAGCAGATGGCTGACCTGCTGCTCTGACTGAGCTTGTAGATGCCTCTTGGCTGGAAACTTGTCAGACTTGCCTAAAGTAGCAGCCTGACCCATCTGCTCCTTCAGACAAAAGTATGAACAACTGAAAAACTTTCTGAGGGGGGAAAACTGACTTGTAAGGGAATTAGAAAGGCAGTGAAATGAGGAGGAAGAAAGGACTTAAATGCTCAGTTTCTGTGCCTGTTTGTTTTGGTTTTTTAATTCTTTCTCTTTTTATAATAGATTAATGTTAGGATGTCTGAATGTGGGAAGAAAACCACAAAGCTCCCCCTTGTGCCAAAGAAAACCAAATCAGCTCAGGCTGGTCTGCAGTTCCCCGTGGGTCGTGTCTACAGGCTCCTTAAAAGAGGGAACTATGCTGACAGGATCGGTCCTGGTGCTGCCATCTACCTGGCTGCGGTGCTGGAGTACCTGAGCGCGGAGATCCTGGAGCTGGCAGGGAACGCTGCACATGAGAACAAGAAAGCCAGGATCCTGCCCAGGCACATCCAGCTGGCCGTGAGAAACGATGATGAGCTGAACAAGCTCCTCTCCTGCGTGACCATCGCTTGAGGAGGGGTGTTACCTAATGTTCTTCCCGAACTTCTTCTTAAGAAGACCATCTTGCTTAAACTGGCCCACAAATATGTCCAGTCACAGGAGTTCTAGCTGCCACCAGGCTCCTGACCTTGTGATGTTGTTAACGCTGGCTTTCTCAACAGCTCAGAGTTTTTCATGCTGGTTGGCATTTTTGGTCTAAATTTGTGTGTGTACCTGTGCGCATGTCTGAAAAGCTGCTAAAGACGGGGTTGCTAAGTTAGGTTTCCCTAGCTATGTCCTTCAAAAGAAAAAAGTCAACAGACTACTTCTATGAATAAATAAGTGTGCAAAGGACTCATGTCCATCTTATTCCCTTCTATAAAAATATTTGTTGCATCAAACAGAAGATTTTCTTTGGAAGTGCAGTTATCTAAGGAAATCTGCGCTATGGTCTTTAAAGCTTGTGTCTCCATGTGCATGGCTGGGATCTCCTTCTACAGTATGTGTAGAAGTCTGCTTCATCTGACCACTTCAGACCTCATAATAGGCACAGTTAACTATTCGGGGTAAATAGATGCACCTGAGAAACTTAAACTGGACTGCCTTATAATGATGGTGAAGTTAAATTATCTTCTTTAACATTTGGATATGGAGGCAGGGCTGTGCTGTAACTTCAGAGTGTCACTGCACACACCTTGGTCCAAAGATGGTGTTGGAATTGTCCTCTGAGTTTCTGCATTGATGGAGTGCAATCCAAGGAGTCTTCTACAGACAGTATATAAACCTTGTCAGTACTTGAGCCTTAAAGATCTTCTAGAAACTCTTCTTAAGAATGAATCCAAATATAACTTCTACCTTTCTGGTACTGAGAGGTAGAACTAAGCACTCCTTAGCTGCTTTAAGGCTTGTTCCATTAGGATCCAGATCAAGGAAACCTGTGTGTTTAAAAGGCAATCCAGGAAGTGGCCTTTTCCAGGATCTTCCAAAACTCATCTTCCACCTATGCAGCTTGAAAGGCTACCTAAGCGCTATTAGATTTGCACTCTAGCAAATCTAGGTTTGCAATGTTATGGTGGACACACACTAGTATTAATCTGTTTGCTGTGCTGCAGAAGATTTTGCTTAACAGCTTCACCAGCAGGATGCCACTCAAACTTAAGAGCTTTATTAGGTGTTTGAATTATTCTATTCATAACACAGAACAGGAAGGTCCTAGTGTCCACCAGCTTCAGATATATTAATCCAGCCAGGTAAAAAGGCTGTTTAGAGAACTGCCTCAAGACTGACCCTACCAGCCCGAGGTTTGGGAGCCTCTGTTTCCCATATCTGCCCCATAGTAATCCATATTATGCCGCTGCTTTCTCTAGCGTAACTCATATCTCCCTGGTTTTCTGGTCTTGTGAGAATTGGGACCTTTTGAAGAATGGGCTGCAGAGAGTTCACCTCTTTGTATAAGCAGGCTAGGGAATTTAAACAAAGGGCAAGAAGCCAGGAATGAGGTATTGCGGGACTGCAGCCAGAGGACTTTCTGTATGTGAAACCTCTAGCATGTGTGTAAGCCGCAAACACCTACTAGGGGCCATGCTATGAGAAGGCAAAGAGAAGACAGTGTTGGTATCAGGTCAGCCCTAGCATAACTGGCTGCTATGGGCACTGGAGAGAAGTGATTTATAGTGTGGATAGTAGACAAATATTGTTTTGAGGGCAGCCGTAAGATCAGCCATTGCTCTCTGTGTAAACATGGCCACTTTTGGCTGGACATCTAGAGGGTGAAATGGTGCCAAAGTGCTGACCTGCACCATAAACCAAACCCTCCAAGCTGCTGTCTTGGAAAGCAAAAGCAGCTTCTTAGGGGGCTGCTGCATGTTTTTCTACAGCAGTTTCAACAGCACTGACTGTATGAGCTGTGTTTGAAGAAAAACAGTCCTCTGTTTCCCTGTCAGGCTGATGGTTACGTTTTGTGCTGTGTTGGCTCAGAGGCTTGCTCCTGGCCTGTCTGAGCCACCCACAGTATGGGTGCCCTGCAGCAGCATGGGCTTGTGCAGCTCCTGCCATGCTGCACCGCTTCCTCTGCTGTGCCAACACAGCTGCTTATGGCACCTGCTGCGAACCAGGCTGCTGCTGGGCTCATGTGTTTAAACCTTTTTTTTTTTTTTTCTTTTTAAAAAGGAAAACTCACATCAAGCTACTTGTGTGTGCCTTTCACGGTGGTGCTGGCACAGCTCAAGGGTTTGCATGGGGGCAGGAAGAAGAGACCGAGCGTGGGATGATGGCTGGAGCTGCCGAGGCAGAGATTGCCTCCAATGCCTCCACAGTGTGGGCTGTGACTCTGAAGCCCCGTGGGAATTTTAAAGGTCTCTGCCTAGAATGAAGCTGTATCACACCAGGTACATGAGTTGAGATGACCCATGGAACAGGAGGTTTCAGCAAACCCCTGTGCCTATAGAAAAGTTACCATAAAAGGGAAAATTAATGGAAACCTTTCCCCATGTCTCAGCTCTTCTGCAGAGGAAGCAAATCTTGACCCTGGCTTGTTTAAGGGAATGACCCCCATCTTCAGGAGCTGTATGGCCTGTGCTGGGACGAGCTGGCCAAGAGGCGCTGCTGCTGCCCAGGGTACAGGACTCAGCCTGAGACCCTGTCAGAGGGAAAGTAGCCATCGGGGTAGTGCTGGTTGGTCTCTCTGTCTTTGTTGCCAAATAACTAATTTAAATTAATACAAAAATTATATTAATATAAATGTTTATATTAAACTCATCTAGCTTTACCAGAAAGTTTATGTAGGTTTAAGCATGACTGCAGGGTGGCTGGCAAGCTCAAGGCATCCCGTTATTCCAGAAGCAGCAAGCTTGGGAAGAGGTGGTCTGTCACGGCTGAGTGCCCAATAGGTGCTCTGGGGTCTGTAGCTCATGTCTGCTAAACTGCAAGGAGGGGAGAGGCATCACGTTCTTGGGAAAACTCAATGGATAAGAACAAATTGGAGGAGTACTGGAATGGGGAGGGGACGTGGGGCACTGACAGGTCCAGGGAGAGACACAGGGAAAGACCGTCCCTGGAGTACCCAGGGGTCCCAGAAGCTATCGTACAGCTCTGCTCTGTCTTTAGGAATTAGAGCTGACCTACAGACATACTGGTTCCTGAAATATGCCTTGCTGTGGCTCTCCTGGTCTCTGTGCTCACTACTACAGCTCTTCTGTTGCACTTCTAA
>NW_008824775.1:8052-12125 GCF_000699105.1 Pygoscelis adeliae
GAAGTCTCAAAACAATTGAAAAGATAATGCCCAATGTTAAGATATTAATTTGGGGGAACTCATTAATTCTCCCAATTCTGTTTCTCTCCTGCAGCTGTGAAGCCTATTTTGTCTTTCTTTTGAAGATACATATGCTTACAACATTATGCATGCTTCAATGGGGTACTTCTAATCTTTGATTAAAAAAAAAATCCATTGTCAGTTTAAATACACAATAAAACATATTCAGTCTTCTTGCATATCCTCAGCCCTGTTCATTACCAGGTTGTGCACTGCTGTACCCCAAATAAATGCCTTGATAATATGTGAAGCATGTGGTTTGTGAAGGCTATCCTAGCAGCTGGGTCAGACTCTGCTCCTGTTTCCACCGCCACTGTCAGCTTCACTTCTTTCTCAGCTTCACTTCTTTCTCGGTCTCTCTTCCTCAGCTCTCCTTGCTCTCCCAACTTACATACTTCCTTGTCTTCAGGGGGCAAATTGCTTATTAACTAGCTAATGTTCATTGCCTATTTTGAGACTGTTGAGTGTTAGAACTACTGGAAATCATGGTTTTGTTTATACAAACAGCTCATTAGACTCCCAAACAAGGGGTTATATGAAGAGAGTGTGTGGGAGAGAACAGCACAACCATTTCCAGCATTGCGATGAAAAATGTATTCTTTCCAGCTTGCTCCAACTATCTGTGTGGCTTTCTTTGTAGTGCTGCGTGCAGCATCTGTGAGAATATTTTTGCCAGCAGTATTGTAGTGGGGTTTCTTAATCATTCTACCCAAAAAAAAGACAAGTTCACTTAAACTCAGCTAGTAACCATTTTAACATTCATTATGCCTGCAACAACTTGGCAGCTGGGGAGAAGAGTCAGTCATGCTCTTAGAAATGTGTAACCAATGAACCAGCAAAATGTGCAAGCTGACCCTGCGTTATCTCTGTGCACTGATCTCTCTTGAAAGCAGGGAATGCGATCACTAGGCTGAGTTACATTTTAAATGCATTTGTCAAAGTGGCAGACCCAGAAAGAGCATTCACTGCATAAACTTGCTAGCTGCATCCTTTGTCAGAGTGCAAGCTCTCTAACCTCTAAACCAAGGAAGGTGCACGCATGTTCTCAAACATCACCTGGTCTGGGTGTACCTCTCTTCTTCCAAAGCACCACAATTTAGATGTCTTTCTACGCATGCCCTTGATCCAAGAGGTTTTTATGAAGCTGCCTACGGCTCAATTCGGCTGCTATACTTTCTTTCAGACTTGCTGCTGTCAGCCCAAGGCGTTAGCAAGCTCTGTTGCTAACAGCCTGCCCTGGAGCTGTGTTATCCCAGCACCTTGCTTTGCACCACCTGTTGAATCTAGGGCTCCGAACTGCCGCCAAGGACTCATGGTAAGTGAAGGTACCATGCAGAGGCAGCGCAGCAACAGAAAGAGGGAGCCCGACTCTGTTACTCAGTGGTTAGGTAAATCAACGAGGACACTGACATTTCTTTTTTCCTTTATTTTTCAACGTCTAGTCAAGGTGTGATCTCAGCCCATGAGTACACTTCCAGGTATCATGCCACGTAGCGATAAAAGGCAGTCAACAGGCCTACCTTGCATAACGCAGAACAAAAGAGAAGTGCAAGTTAGTAACCTGAAAATAGCTGTTCTTCATCTAGGTCAGAGGAGAAACTTGGCTCTTTCTCCCTGTAGCATGCAGTGAATCCAGGGCACTGGTTAAGCTGGAATTAATGATACAAAGGAGCAAACAGTGAGGGGCTGCATCAAGCTGTCACAGCACTTGGCCGACTTTTTCTTTTGAAACTCAGATATAGCCGAGTCTTTCAGACATGCCCAGAAGACAGTGAAGATTGCTGCTTGAACTAGGAAACAGATTTTTTTATGAGCTTCTCTATTCATTCAAACATCACGCAGTTGCTTGATGAGGCTTAAATCATACTTCGCTAGCTGAATTCACCAAGGAAGGTGCTCGCTGCTGTAAGGGAACTCAAACATAGTCCATGCATCTGTCGGGGAAACATTAAGCATGTGTCACATATCCCGGTCCCTCTCCCTTCCCAAGTTTTCTCATCCTTACTTATTTCAGATTTAGTTTTCTCTTATTGATCTCTCCTATCAGGGTCATTGTAACACACCAGATAACGTACCTGGGACCCAGCTTGTCCAGGGTACCCTATTACATGTACCCCGCTCACTGGGAGACCGTTCAGTAGTAGACCTGGGAAGCTTGCCTCTATGTGCTTCCTATTCACTAGTCTGGGAGCTTCTTTCTACAGGCCCGATTCTCACTATGGTTTAGGTTTAAATCTGTTTGGATGGGTGGAGATACACTGGTGTGAAACTGTTTTGAGATGTGGATCGTGGCCTACTTCTGGCTGAGCACTTCCCTTATGCTCTCCTGATTGGCGTAAGAAGACAATGGTAGCAATACTAAATCCCGCTAAAATAACATCCTTGTAAACAACTGAGTGCTTCACCATCACTTAATACTGCCAATTGAAGCATTCCTCTGAGAAATTCAAGGATGTCCACGTTGGGACTCCTCATGTCTTTAAGCTGTTTCTCTTTGAAGATCACTCTCTCTTCAGATAGACCTAGTCTTCCTTCCTCTGAAATCATGGCAAAAGATCCAGAAACTGGTGAAGCCATGTCTTCTCTTTTAACACAGACTACAAATTCAGTAGTGGTCCATGGTAGAAAGGAGTATGCAAGTTATTAAGAACTTAAGAAGGGGTCTACTCCCCCTTCTGCCCCCTGTAATCCATCACTTTTCCTCCATGGATCCGTAGATTTTTTTAATAGTAATTTTTTTAATTTTTAAAAAAGTAAAATGACTTTTCCACATCCAGCAGGTTTTAACTTATTTTCACTACATTAACAATCTACAGTTCCTCTCAAAGGAAACTTGCTCTGGTACCTGCTTCACAGCATGTTCCTCCTCAGAGCATATCCTTTGCCTCCTTTGTCTGTACAAGGACACTCTGTGCCAGGGCAAACGGAGGAGGAAGGGATAAAGTAGAATTTGTTGGGAGAAACGGTGCTGAAGTGGTGAGAAACTATGAAATGGGAGAACGAAGATGAAAATGCTGTAAAAATAGAAAGAGAGACATAGACAGTGAAGGAAAGAGCGGCATAAATAAAAGTGTGAAGTAGCATTTCATGATAGAATAAAGCAAAACAAAGACTAATTCCCTTCGTGGCAGGAATTACTGGGTGATGTTCTTTCGTTTATGCTACAAAGGTTGTCAAGCAAGATGAATGTCAGGGTACTTTCCAGCCGTTCTGGCTGTGCATTTATACCTGCTGTCCCATTACCTACTCAACAGGACCACTGATATTTCCCAGATGTATTGTTCCTTCCACAGCGCTTGTTAAAAGTGAATGCAGCGCATTAAGCTTCGTACCAGCCCTGGCAGGGGCCACCAAAAGATCAAATGTCTGCTGCTGAGGAGGAAACAAACACAGTTATGACACTTCACTGGTGCCTTATAACACATCAGCAGAGAAATGATAAATACTCAGAAACCTGGGGATACAACAACGAGAAAAGTTTTTTTTCATTAGAGGTGTTACCAGTCTGAACGGGACGAATGCAGAACTGGGCTTTGGCACCTGGTTTTGCAAAATGTACACTGAGGAGTACTTAAACATTTACTGGAGTAGGGCTAATTACGCTGATAAATAATGATGCATTAAGGTAATAAGATAACAGCTTTTACTTGAGCATAAATTTAAATGTAAGGATAAATTCTCTCATTTGATTAGAAGGTAAGCTCTGTGAACAAATATTACTAGTCTATTACAGTAATTAATGTCATTATTTATTCTAGACATAGTGATTGGGAACAAATTCAGACAAATATCCAGATCATCAACATTTGGCTTCCTTGGAAGGTCAGGGTTTTATCCAGGTTGATTAGTCGATGATAATTTCCTTCTCCAAGTGGTAGAGGAGCCAACGAGGAGAGGTGCTATGCTGGACCTTGTTCTCACCAACAAGGAGGGGCTGGTGGGGAATGTGAAGCTCAAGGGCAGCCTGGGCTGCAGTGACCACAAAATGGTGGACTTCAAGATCCTTAGGGCAC
>NW_008824775.1:14600-30306 GCF_000699105.1 Pygoscelis adeliae
TCAGTACTTAAAGGGGGCTTATAAGAAAGATGGCAGCAAACTTTTTAGCAGGGCCTGTTGCGACAGGACAAGGGGGAATGGCTTTAAACTAAAGGGGGTTAGATTTAGACTAGATACAAGGAAGAATTTTTTTACGCTGAGGGTGGTGAGACACTGGAACAGGTTGCCCAGAGAGGTGGTGGATGCCCCATGCCTGGAAACATTCCAGGTCGGGTTGGACGGGGCTCTGAGCAACCTGATCTAGTTGAAGATGTCCCTGCCCACCTCAGGGGGGTAGGCCCGGCGGACGACAGGACGGTTGGAGGAGATGACCTTATAAGATCATTCTATGATTCTATGATTCTATGATTCTATGATTCTATGATTAATAGACACTCTTGAGGATTCTGAAGCTATTTCTGAACAGAAACGAACATATCATAGCAAAATTTTGAGGCTCACCCTTGTTTCACAGAGGGGGAAGCTGAGTCAGGTGGAAAGGTGCCATTTTCATAGTGCACATGCCTAACTTCACACCCATGGGTAAGTCCCTGTTCAACAAAGTGCTTGGTAAGTATGGAAATCATGCCCTTAAGTGATTCAGTGAAATGCAGGGTTACCATTATATACCAAGAAAGCCAGAATGAGAGCTCAGACATCCAGTTTCCCATTTTATGCACTCCCTACTCAGCTGCCTTACTCCCTTCAGTTTCTGGCCTTCCTCCTAAGAAAACAACATTTATGGCAGCACACCATTTGCTTGCTGATCCATCTGTCTTCTAGACAAATATGATGGACACCTGAAACTACAAGCTGATTCCTACCGGTTACATAGAAATAGGCAACTCTGTAAAAGAAAGAGCTCCAATGTATGCCCTGACAGAAATAAGAGCCACAGCATGAAATTATACTAATGAAATACAGCATGAAATTATACTAATGAAATTGTAATAAAAACTATCTTTCATTAAATACAATATAGGAGATCCTCCTCGAAGTACAAATCTGATAGAAATAACTTTGCTAGTTCTGTTGATCACAGAAGTGCTCATTTACTTTGGTAAAACAAGACATTAACTGCATGGTAGTTCTGCACATGACTAGTTCTCTCATATCCCATGCTACAGAATTCAGCTTAGGTCTAGTCACCTGTAGCCGAGGCTGGTATGTGACTTAGTTGTAAAGCAAAGCAATGAAAAATTTCGAAACACAGCTTCTCTGGCACCTCTCTTGTTACCGGTGCTGCAAAACCTGTTTATCTTGATGTAGCATTACTTTCCTAACTCAATTGTGGTATGGTGCAATTGTCTGTCAAGGAAAATGGATGTTTTCAATAACAGACATTAGAAAATGTGTGTACATGGTACTCCACAATTCAATGAAGCTGTGGGCAGATGGAAGCATGGAGATGAAATGATGCCTGGAAAAGCTCTTCTTCTTTTACCTGTCTAGAGGACCGATGTCGCTGATGGATGTCTCAGTTGTGCAGAGTGCCTACAGTTCACTCTGCGCTGAGATTTGTGTGTTTATAAGCTTGCCATCTTCCGTCACCTTCGCTTTCTTTGCAAGGAGAGGAAATATCCCAAGTTATGGCCTCAGAGAGCTTTGTCCAGGTAAGTACAAGGGCTGTGTAAAGTCTGAACTCATTCGTTACCTGAGTCAGGAGCAGATCAAGCACAGCGCACCAGCGGCCGCTGCTCGGCAGAGCAGGGTAGGGCCCAGCGTGCCTCTGCTTTAAGCATCACAATTTTGATATTGGCGTTGCCCTCTTCTGACCGGTCCCAATATTGCAATGCTAAACATCCTCGCCTTCTTGGAAGTCAAGTGCAGGCTCTATTGCAAGTCAGAAAATAGTGACTTTGGGTTACCTTAGATTATACGTAGTCTGTGGAACTATACAGACTATACACAGTTGTGGAAATGAAGTTGAAAACGTGGTATAAGACTACCAAGTTACAATCAAAGGGTATTTTTGGTGTTTATTTGTGTAGCGGTGTCTCTGGCGTATTCCCCAGAGAGGCCATGCTGCCCAGCAGGCTGGGTGGCTGTGGCACGTCCTTTCACTCTGGGGTCATGAGAGGAAACGTGAGCTCGGTCCTGTGCTGAATGAGGCTCCTGGCTTTTGCTACTTTTCTAATGGGTCACACATGATTGCCGGTCCTTTGTGCTCTGAGGTCAGTTCCTGTGGTTTTTTGCCTTTTCTGTTGGAAGTTCTAGTCCATACTTAGGTCTTTTGCTGGTTGATGTTTAGACAGCTATACTCCAGAAGCATGTATTTCTGTGCATGCATCTTCCCCATGCAGTATTTCCGCAGGCATTACCTGAACTGCTGTATAGAAACGCCCTGGGTGCAGAGGCTTTTGTGGTAAAGAGATTCAATTTTTTTTCTTTCAAGTTTGCCATATGTTCTCCTTCAGACTTTCTCTATTGATGTCTCAGCAGGTTTAAGGCTAATAGATAGATGATATGTGGTGTATGAAGTTCTTTGCCCCAGAGAAATGTCAAAATTTTATATGGTGAATCATAACCAGCTATAAGATCAGTCACGTTTTTGTTTCTGCACTGTGGAAAAAGTAGATCCAGAAATGACTGGAGGAGACTTGGCAGCTACTTCTAGTTGTTCAGTGCAGAAATCTATCATCAGGGTGATAGATGTTTAGATTAAGACAGTTTATGCAGTCCAGTCCTGTCAAACATATGCTTTTACCCTGTTTAATAAGGGAGAGGGGTGGCAATTGCAATGTGTGAGTTGTCTGGAACAGACGAGTAAGTCAAGTCTTCAGAACGATCTCCACATAAGCATCCGTCTCGGCTGCCGGTAAAGATCCTGCAGTCACTGCTCGACTCCAATATTCCAGTAAAGAAATAAACAGTTTGTTGCTGTGTTTAGAATAATAAGCATATCCATCTTGTAGCTGGAGTTCATTCAGCAGCCTCACACGCACTAGGAAAGCTGGCAGCTTTTGGCCAGCCTGTCAAGCAGCTGTACATCATCTGCCAAACTGGCTATGTCAAGCAAATGGTTTTAAATCTCCAGCAGGTAGATTTGCAATTTCTGCAGCTACTTCTGTCTCTTTACCTGCCGAGAATTGTGAAGATGAGACAAGCAGTCAGCTGATGTGTTTTTAGTTCCTAGATGGTATTTCATGTCATGTGTACGTGGCAGTTATCTCGCTGGGCGTTGGTGAGTCCTCATTGCCAGTCATCTGAATCCTCTCTGCATTTTCAAAGGACTCCAGTTTGTGTGCAGACTGAGTTTGCAGGTCGCAAATGGGCTTTTCCATTTTTTCTGTAATCCATACGCTTCCTTTTCCAGGCCAGGATGTTTTCTCCCGTTTTACACAAGTCTTCCAGAAGCAAAGACAATGTCCTTCCCAGGGCTGCCCTGCAGCTCCGGGTACATACAGCTCTGGGCGTCAGGTGCCACTTGTCACAGATGTCAGTAACACGAGGTGAAAGTATGTAAAGTGCTGGGCGCTCTGAGATTGAATCTTCCACTTCTCCAGAAGCAGCCAAAGCAACTTCTATCTGAAGTACGCTAGATATTCAACAAAACAAAGGTACTAATCTTTCATTAAATGAAACATAATTAGGAATAAACATTGCACCGTGATGTAACACTGAAGAGGGAAAATGCTGCTTGCAGTTATTTCAGAGCTGGGACTTTTGTAACTTAGAGTGCGAGTGAGGTGTCAGTCCCCCTGGAGAATTTTTATGACCAAGAAAAGGTAACTCTGCCTATCAGTCAGTGCTTCATTCTCCTGATTGTCAGATTTAATGTCAATCTTTCTTCATTTTAAGCTTACCTCTCCCAGCAGTATCCATCCATGGGCATGGTGGATACTGCTGGGAGTGGTAAGCTTAAAATGAAGCATTTTATCATTCCCCTCTTCAAACCTTCCTTCTTGCAAACCAACCCCACTTCATTCAGGGTACCAACATTCCTTAACCTCTGCCTTTGCTCTCTGCTGGGCTCTCTCCTGTTGGTCCCCCTCTTTCTTCTCCAGTGCTACCCTGTGCATGAAGTCTTCCCTACAGTCAGTAGCGTGACACCTCCCACGTCAGAGTCTCTACAGCTTTTTATTCATTCCACATCGTATTTTTGTGTTCTCCCCAGCACTGTGATATTTGACTGTCTACAGTTACCCATCCCCAATGCTGCAAAGCTGCAATTGATTATACTTCAGTATGTGTAATACCTTCCTTTCATCCACAGCGAGCCCTACGTATTTTTTCCAGATGTATCTTTGCCAAGACCATTCTGAATGCTGACTCTGTCCTCCAGCACTTGCTGTCCCTCCCAGCCTGCCGTCGCCTGGAGATTTAGTAAGTGAGCTCTTCCCTGTGGGAGCCAAGAAGGGAGTGAGGCTGTCCGAGGCACTGGAGCACGAAGGCACCAGAGAAAGTGAAGTAAAGCACCAAGAGGGTTTTTCTCTCGTGCTTCGTGCTCTGGCTCTTTGGTGAGCGGCACGTCATGAGGCCAGGCGGCACTCGCTCCCCCACCGGTGAGCGCATTTCCAGGTCCCTCGCTGTGCGCTCTGCTGAGCAATGCCTTGCTGAGCCCAGCTCGAGCAGGCCAGGCTTTTAACGCAGGAGGTCCTGGGCCAGCCTAAAATTATTTTTGAGGCAAGTTAGGCAGCACAAAGGTCTGTGCTCCTGATCGTGCCTGCCTTCCCAAGAGCCAGCAGAGCTGTCTCTAACCACATGCTCTAAGCTGTGGCAACTGGTTTCGGGAGCTGATTAAGTGTTAGAAAAAAATTCCCCTTTGCAGCTTAAATGTATTGCCTCTCAGCGTAACTGAGTCTCCCTCCTTGCTCCTTTTTATTACAAGAGGATGGATAAGCATCGGATTTACTCTTCTAAACACACTCATTACTTTGTATACCTTGTCATGTCACTCTTTATTTGTCTCGTCTCTTGCTGACAATGGGAACTGAGCTTTCACTTCTTTTTCTTGCAGAAATTTTTCTGTGCTTCTAATTGTTTTTGTCACCTGTGTCTGCACTCCTCAATTTCTGCTATGGGTTTTGCAGTGGGATGTTCAGGAAGAGTTTCAGGCCAGGGATGACCTTTACATTTGAATATTATTTATCTCTCCTATTCCACAGGTGACATTTGTATTGCTCCAGGAAGCAAAGGTTTCCACTTGTCAGTGAACAAGAGCTCTCCTGTGCATTTTACAGAGGAGCCACAGTTACTACAGAAATATGGCTGAGGAACCTAAGCTAGTTCCTCACCTGCAAATTACCACCTATTTATCAGTCTTATTTAACCAGTTTCAAGGCCCAAATAGATGTTATTTTTGAAACCTGTTGTAGGTGCAGGAAGCCACTGCTGATCGTGAGAGCACAGCATGAGTTGCCTATGGTATAGTATTGCTGTGGGTTAACCCCAGTAAGCAGCTCAGCTCCACGCAGCCGTTCGCTCACTGCCCCCAGCAGGATGGGGGAGAGAATTGGAAGGGTAAAAGTGAGAAAACTCGTGGGTTGAGATAAAGACAGTTTAATAGGCAAAGCAAAGCGGAACAAGGAATTCACTCACTACTTCCCATCGGCAGGCAGGTGTTCAGCCATCTCCAGGAAAGCAGGGCTCCATCACGCATGATGGTTACTTGGGAAGACAAACGCCATCACTCCGAACGTCCCTCCCTTTCTTTCTCTTCCCCCAGCTTTATATGCTGAGCATGACATCATATGGTGTGGGATATCCCTTTGGTCAGTTGGGGTCAGCTGTCCCGGCTGTGTCCCCTCCCAACTTCTTGTGTACCCCCAGCCTGCTCGCTGGTGGGGCGGGGTGGGAAACAGAAAAGGCTTTGACTCTGTGTAAGCACTGCTCAGCGGTAACGAAAACATCCCTGTGTAACCAACACTGTTGTGGTCACAGATCCAAAACACAGCCCCATAAACGCTGCTATGAAGAAAATTAACTCTATCCCAGCCCAAACCAGTACAAATATTTACACAGAACTGAGCAAAACTTGATACTGTTCAGCTTTGGCCTCTGAGATGGAACAGGCCAGCAGTGCCATTGCTGTGCTTTTGTATCATTATCTCATATTTATTTGCATTACCATGGTGCATCCCCACCACTTGCATTTGGCTTAGCTCTTTCTTCCAGAGGGGCACCCCAGCTGGCTCCAAATACTTGAGGAGCCAGCATCCCTTTGGTGGTCTTTCCATGGGCTAATCATCTCCAACAGGATTTGACAACCCAGTGAACAGCAACAGTGTGCTGTGAGGGCACAAATAGGTCTTAATTGCCCTGAGCAGCCTCCCTGGGGACCCCCCACCCCACCAGCACTCTCTGCCCAGGTGGAGGCACAGGAGCTACAATTCAGCCAGGGCTTGACCCTGTTAGAGGCTGAAATACGTAGCATGAAATTGTACTCATGTCACAGAATAACTGAGGCTGGCAGGGACCTCAGGAGGTTTCTAGTCTGATCCCAAGCAGGAATTCAGACAATGTTTTGTCTATTCTGGTCTTGAAAACCTCCGAGGACTGGACAGCACATCCCCTCTGGACAGCCTGTTGCACTGCCTGGATGTCTCAACCCCTCTTGCTTCAACCTATGCCTGTTGTTACTTGTCCTACCACCCCACACTGTGAGGAGTCTGACTGTCTCCTTGATGACCCCTTGTAGGCACTGGAGGGGCTGTTAGGTGCCCCTGAAGGCATCCCTCCTCCAGGCTGAACCAGCCCAGTTGCCCCTGTATCTCCTCACGTGGCAAGTGTTCTAGTCCCCACCACCTTGGAGACCCTCCATGAGCTCCCTCCAGTTTGTCCATGCCCTTCCTGTACTGTGGGGCCCAAAACTGGACACTCTACCCTAGATGTGGTCTAACAATTGCCAAGTAACTCATCACTTCCCTAAATCTACCAGCCAAACTTCTGTTAATACAGCCCAAATCAGGAGCTTACCCAGTCAAAAACCCCTAAAAAAACCCTCACAGGTTTCTCAGGGTTTGTTTTTAAAGATGGAGGAGTTCCCAAATCCAGTTCACACGTGGCTGTGCCAGTGTATCTGAGATGGTACCATGCCATGGTACTAAGACTGAGTAGCCAAGGAGGGGAAGGTGGGATAACAAACGGCTTGAGGAAACAAATGCTGTGGAACACTGTGTTAAGGAATCTCAACCTGATGTGTATCCCTAGACCCTGGCTTTTACAATGCTCTTTTCTTCCCAAGGAAGTAACTGCTTAATACTTTAAGTTTTCTGCCCATAAATGTCTCCACCTACCGAAACACATCACCCCACTCCATACAGCACAAGCACAATTGGCTGCACCACAGGTTTAAATGCATGATTTCACAAAAAAGGGCAGATGTTCAGAATATCTCACATAAGTGACTCATTTGTGCTTTACGATAGCCAGTAAGGCAAGGCTGAAAAAAAATACATCATCTGATCAAATAGTGCCTGTGTGTAACCACAGTACTTGTTCCACTTCTTTCAAAGTGCTTTGGATTCATCAATTATCATACTTGACCCCTTAGTTATTAAAAATAAGAATTAAATCATTAATATCATTGATTTTAATATCTTACCATGCTGTTTGGGACACATTCTGAAATGCTGGGGAAATATACCTAGTCAAAAGGGCAATCTTATCATTCATGACCCTATTAAAGATGTTATAAATATAAAATGCACTGTTGGATTTGAAAATTATAGATATTCAGATGATTGATTTCCTTTGAATACAGTTGGAACCAGGCAATGCTGCACTACAACCCAATGAAATCTAGTACCTGCTTCAATAAAAAAAGGACAAGAAGAATTAATGATTGCGAGTTTATTACATGGAACAGCAAATTCCAGACAGCTGAGTCACATAACAGACAACCAGTGCAACGGGAAGTCTCTTTTCTTTGTATAAACCAAGTCATCAAGCTGGTAAATTGACCCATGAACTTCATATTCCATGATACTCTGCAACAAATTAACATGGTATCATATTTTATGCTGATATGTTGATCTGAATATGACTTCATATTCAGTTATGTATGTCTGGTCCTTGCCAAAGTTAGAAATTAAATGGCTTCAAATTCTAGCACCAGAAGATTAAGATGGGATACTCTGAAACAAATTAACATGGTATCATATTTTATGTTGATGTTGATTTGAATATGACTTCGTATTCAGTTATGTACGTCTGGTCCTTCCCAAAGTTAGAAATGAAATGGCTTCAAATTCTAGCACCAGAAGATTAAGATGGATGAGATTTTGGAAGTTTGGATAAGTGCCCAGGTCTGTTATTTGCATTCAAACATGAATCCTCCCCTCCTCACGCAGTTCTCTTCCCACCATGTCCTAACTCCACTGTCTTTCTTTTAAGGTATGAAGGCATGGTGTGCATCTCGCAGCTGGGTTGGCTGTGAATAAAATTTACTGCTATATGTTAAGGCTAGGGCATCATTATAGCGTAGTGGCTTCTACACTAGCCATTTAATGAGCTCTGTTTGATAGTATAGCAATTCTGCTAACACCAGAGTACTTCACACAGAGTACTGTGAAGCAAGTTTACTCTAATTGTTTTTGAACTGTTTTGCCCAAAAGCTATAGGGACTCTCTCTCAGTGTTTGGCTTAACTTAGCGCTTGTCAGCTCATGCTTCCAGTTTTTCTAAACAGATCTGGGCAGCACTACCTGTCCCTACAGGTTTCATAGCTATGAAACATTTCCCCACACACATGTGCACCTAACACAAGAACAGCTGCACTGGCTCAAACCAGAGATCCATCTAGCTCCTTGTCTTCCTTTCATCCACGAGAAGCAATAGATGCCCAGGGCAGTGCCTAAGACCAGAGCAAGCTAGTAACAACGCTGCTCAACAACACTTTCTCAATTCTTTGGTTCCTTCCTTTCTGAAATGGTTTAATCCTGAATATACAGCAAAGGTATTCTTTGCTTGTGTTCTCTTTGCAGTTTCTTTCCTATCCTCCTGTCCTGTCCAAAAAAAACCCCAACCCTTTCAGTCAACAGCTGGAAGTAATTGTTACATTGCAAACAGAAAACGGTGATCTTTTATTGTGGGGTAAAATATTGGAAGAAGAGAGACTGAAGGAGGGGACACATGTACATTGACTGACTTGTCCATTTCCCATTAAAGCTCACCAAGACCTTCAATAGACACTTTCAAAGATGGATATGCAAATGCTAGGTGATATTATTAGATCTCACCATCTTCCTTCCTTACATCCCCACCCCTGCTCTTTCTAGTTAATGTTTACTCCAAAACAGGTCCTAATTCTGATGTGAGGACAACTCCCACCTGCATACAGAGATCTGTATTAGTGGGCTCTCATGTAGGATTAGGTGACTGAAGGTCTCTTGGAAGAGAGGAGTCTAGCTTTTGTGTTCCAAGTACAGTTTACACCCTCTGTTTTAAAACTTCATAATTTCTGTACCATTTCTATCATTTTGCAGAGAATGAAAGCTCCTCCTTACTGAACCTTAAAGAGAGAAGAAAACATTCCTTTTATCAAGAGCGTATACTGTAAGTCTGAGCTGAAATACTGAAAAAAATGTATTTCTGCCCAGACACCTCCTACTGTCCATATGAAACATCCACATGGATATCTAGGTTTGTAATACTTCTCAGTAACTCCTTCTGTCACGAGGATCATCACTATTGAAAAAACAGAATAAGTTCTTGTCACTTTTGGATGACTACTTACCATTGCCTTCGATAGTTCTTCCATTTCGAGGCTGAAAAATATAATAATTAGATGGTTGTGCAGAAGTATGAGATGCCAGATTTATAAGCACACCAAAATACATCTCACATCATGCAGACAGAGTACATAAGAAAGCTGCACTAAGATTTCCTTTAAAGGGACAACACGTCAAATACAAGGGGATCCGTGCAGGGTGGGTTTTGCCTTTGAATCTGAGAAATATTCATTCAGCCTCTGTCCAAACAGCTAAACAGTCTGGCTTTAATTATTCTCATTAAGGGTCTGGGTCCCAGTTCGTTGGGGTACTATGTAGATGACTAAGAAAGAGGATATAAATACCAGCACTGCAAGTACCTGGCTGGACACACTTGAAGTGAGCCAAAAGTGACAGCTGAATTGGGACTCTGGTTACCTGCTACAACCTACTTTATAACTTTTTTTTTAATGTGTTGAAGATATTCCTAAAAACTAGTTTGGTGTTAATCATAGAGTGTGTCTAAACCAGCATATTCTGCATTAGACCATGCCATAGTTCAGCAAGCCAACAGGTGAAAAACATGAGAAATGATGATGTCCATAATTCTGCTTTGGCTTTTCACCCTGTTATGCAGCGTGCCACCACTTACTGGCCAGAACTTTCAGACCAAGTGGACATTCAGCTCACGCACATGTTTGGTGAATTTAGTATCAGTGCTCCTTGGCAGTCTCAGAGATACAAGCCATATACTTCTGTCTTTGGATGATTTGGTTCAAGATAAAAACACTTGCAGAGTCACCTCTTCAAATAAAAAAGTGTTTAATCCATTACTACCCCAGATCTCATCATCTTGTGGTCTTTTAGTTGAACCAGAGCTTTTTAAGCAAATGGCTCTAAGGTTTCAAGAAAGGGATATTTGGCCTCTACTCAAAACAAGTGCAACAAGAATTTGTGAAGGGAAACAGCTGCTCATCTATGGATATATAACATGGTTTGTGATTCAGAATCTTTAAAAAGTAAGAGAATCAGATACCCTGAAAAGGAAAAAGGGCCGTCCCAGAGTCCCATGACTATCCTGTAAAATAAAACAAACAATAACAAAATACTTTAAACTCAGTTCCATAGATCTGTTGACAAGTTTTGGTGTCACTCCATTAAAATATCAATAATTCAGGGCCTTTTTCAGCAGCATGCAAACAAAAAGATGTTGATAGTCCCCAATGCCCATTCATCTGGAATGCTGATTAAAAATTAATACCCAAAGGGCATTGTCAAGAACTATCCATTCTGTCTAATGTAAATATACTAAACTACCATAACTAAAGATTCACGGGCTTTAGAAAAATGTATAAAAGCTTTAAACACAGTGGATTGCTTTGCAGAAGCAGGGTCAGTCCAGCTCACTTCCCAACCACTGAAAAAGAACAAGCTGACTTAAAAAAAAAGCAGCAAATGAAACAGGGAAAGGGCCATACTTCCCTGTCCATTCCTACTCGCTTGTCTTCACATTTACATACCTTCTTTGTAAACTTTGCAGCAATCTGTGATTCCTGCAAGTGGACAGTGTAAGTTAATCAAGATGCTGTCATTTCTTTGGTTTGTTACAGTAATCCTCCATCACCGATGAGGTTGCTCCACTCCACGAGAGAAGGGAGAGAGTATCATACATATCACAGACAGATACAAGAACAGCAGCAAACGGATCTTTTTAAAGATTGATTTTAAATCTTGCCTTAACTAATGTTACCCCATTTGTTACCCTCATTCGACACGCTTCCCTCGCTGTACCGCAAAGCACAGCCATGCTCTGGGAGGTGAAGCAGAGCTCCACCTGGAGTGAACACAGCAGCTCCATTCCTCAGGCTTGAATTGTTCTGATAGCTCTTACCCTGTTAAAATGTGGCTGCTCTCCACCTTTCAGACTGCCCATGGTTTTAACCCAGGCATGATTGCTGGTCTTAAGTCTTCCCCTGCACCCTTTATTCTTCAGGAAATTGCTCATTTTTCTACTCAGCCTTACATCAAGGAATAGAAACTTCCCCATGACTTCATGGGAGCAGACTGAGCTCAGAGTCTAACAAAGTCCTGAACTTGCAGCCTGGTACATCTGGTTCGGGAGCCCTCCTGCCTGCGGCACGGCTGCCTGGCTGCGTGATCCCACCTGGGGATAGCTCCCTGTGCCGCAGCCACAGTTCCATCAGTGAACAGGTTTAGTTAGCTGGGGTGGGCTTGAAAAACCAGCACATATAATGAGCAAGGATGTGAAGACAGGGGAGGAGAACACAGGAAAAGCATGTGGATGGGAAACTGGAGAGGAGGAATTTAAAAAGACAAAATATCCAAGCAAGAAGGAAGGAATCGGGATTCAGGGTATGGGATGAGAATTTCCTCTTGTTAAACTGTTCTTGGTTCAAGCCTCAAGGCAATGATTTATAGAGCAACTGACATCAACTTACAGGGCTATGAAATACTGTGGAAGAAAAAAGTGCTTGCTCGATCAAGGTGCTTTAAAGGATGCAAAGGAGGTGACTACAACAAAGAGGTACTGTGAATGCTAGTTTTGTTCTGAGATGATTATTACATACCAACCAAAGATAGACTGACTCATGACTTCGCCTGCAGTTTCAAATATCCTAGCTAATTTATAACAGATGAGAGTTTACTATGTGGAAGAAACGTGGTAAAAACTGAGCTTCTAAACAGTGTGTTGGCTTGACTTTAGGAGGGAAATTTCAAACTCTCATGGAGGTGACTGCGATGTAGCTGGGTTTAGATATTTAGTTTTTTGATTCCTTCGGAAGTGCCACCTGCAAGATTTACTCAAAGATCAGACATTGAAACTAAATAGTCTCTTAGCTCTCCCAAAAGATTTTAAGTTCCCCAGAGGGAGTTCAAGTCCCATTAATGCTAAAATTGCTATTGACTTTGCCTTTCATAGTGCTGAGGCATCACTCCTTCTCCTGAAACACTGTCTACCTTTTCTACATAATCTGTAACTCTGACTGAATCAAAATTTTTTTAAAAATCCACACAAACATGGGATCACAGAGAAAGTTGAAGACCAGCTGAAATCAGTAGGATTTCCTAACTGTTTCATTGGGTGCACTACATACAGACTCATGTTTGCAGTGTCTTCTCAAGATTCCTCGTGGGCTGAGAAAGTACAACTTCATGTTATAAGAGATTCGACCTGCTGGGTAAAAATTTGTACTTTTTGCATAGCTTTTTTTTTTCCATATATCATATGTAGATTTGATCTACCACTTAACTGGACCACACTGAGAAATCATATTGCAGATATATAGCTGATACTAGTCATATCTCTTGAAAGGATATTGTACGAGATCCAGCTCCCAATCTTGAGGATGCATAACAGAGGGTGAATTTTTTGCAAGTTGGTAACTAAAATAGTAACCAGGAATAGGGCTCCATTCAAAGTTACCTGATGATTCTGGATGTCCTCTCATTAGCTAAGCTGCAGAAGTATAGGAGTTAATACTGAACTCAAAACATTTATTAGACTTACGACTGAAATGCTAGAATTTTTTATACAATCAATTTCTGTATTGTAGAGTTTTATGGCTGCTTTAGGAAAGCATGCTTGGAATTATAAGCTAAAGACTGGCAAGAAGAGATATTGAAATACATGTCAAAATACTTTCTATTATTGTCTTGAAGGCTCTACTCGCAATTTGAAAAAACAGAGGACTCAAGAACTCCACAAGTAAATTGGCCTTTTTAACATACCCAGGGGCCGAGTTAATTTTATGCGAAAGGCTGTTAATAAACTGATGATAATAAAAAATTGATATAAAGCAGAACTGACATTGAGCTAGGTCCTAATACAACGGCACCGATGAGGAAGAGCTATACTTAACTCCTCAACTTAATCTTTTGGATCTGACTCAGAAATACAAAAATAAGCCCAAGTAGAGTATTAAAATCAGTAAAGCAAATCATATGACTCCATGTTCAGCATGAGCTTAAGTATGCTGTTGATCCAAAGTTGCATATATTTTTAGCATATTTAACCCTGTATTATTCAAGAGTGAGGGTCAGGTTAAAATACTGACCCCAGATGCAAGTGGATGTTTTGGTTCTTGAACTCTGAATTGGTGAAAAACAGCAATTTGATATATAATTTAATGGAGTTAAGAATTACATGCAAACTACTAAGGAGAAGAAAAAATCTTTTATATACTCTCCTGCATGTCCTAAACCATGACAATACTAGATTATGCATTATTGTTTGGAGAGAAATGTCAAGAAGTTGGTTTTGGAGGGGTTGCTTTTTGAGTTTAAGGAAGGACAGGATGCTTTGAAGTAAAAGAAGCTATTACACCTTACCTCATTGGTATGCATGCTGTTGAATATGGCATAACAAAGATCCAAAACAGTGCTGGAGATCTGCAAAACCAAACAGTACTTTAATACATTTACTGAGAGGATGTAGTGTACATGGTTTGACAGAGAATGGACTTGATTCTGATCCCAGAGCAATGTAAATTGAACATGGTTCCACCAAAACCACTCAGGGCAGGGCAAGACTTACTACAGCTATTATGAGCTGAAAAACTAGTATTTGTATGAGGAGAGTACACATGCTACTACTACTGACTACAATATAGTCTTGTGCTATAGAGAGACCTAAATCAGCCTCATATTTCAAACACATTTTCCTATGCTAAGCATTCTACAAATAGGTTTGGGTTTTGGCATATTTAATCTACACTCAATTTCATCTATAAGAATTTCAGTCAATCAGTACTATAATCTTTAACCATATACTGAAATATACTGTCCCATACTCACTGCCACAGAACAAGGATTTGCTGATGCATGCAATCACGTTAGACAAGAAATAACTACAGCTCCAAACGAAGTAAAATGTAAGACACCTGAACAAGGGGCTCTAGGAACTGTTTTCCACCAGTCTTGGTTTACAGAACTGAAAGATTTCCAAAAGAGAAAAAAATCAGCACAAAATGCTGAAAATTTCCAGATAATTGCTGATCTACAAAGATTTTCTCTCCCCTTTCAAAATGAAAATCACCCTTGGGCTCAGTATCAAATGCAGCGGGGCTGGTCTTTCAAAGTTACTCAGTAGTCTGAAGTGTTTGCAAGCTCTGGGCCAGAGGCATCACAGCAGACAGGAGCTGTGAAACCTCCCCCTCGCTCCCCTCTCCTCTGAGGGCCATCCACCCACCACTGCAGAGCCGGGACCAGGCAGGACCCTGCCTGTAACTCCTACAGCACTGACCGGCGCTTCTTGCTTCGGTGCTAGCTACCACCGTGATGGGAAGAAAAGCACGGGTTTTTTTTCCTTTCTCTAGGTCTGGGTTAGCTCTGCAGAGAGGAGAGCACGTACACCAGCAAACTTGCTCTGCTCTCCAGAGCCGCTGGCTCTCTGGAGGAGGCTCTGCCACCTGCAGCCACGATGCTGAGGGTTACGTGCTGCAATTAGTATGTCTGAAAGAGAGTCCCAGCAGACCAAACAGATTACCAAAGCCAATTTACCTGGGGTTGATTAGACAGTTCCATCCACTGACTGAAACACAGCGCCAGCTGCTTTAAAAAGTAAAGATTAGACGTTAACAGTGGGACTTCCATACCTCAGGACCTGCATTTTAGCTCAGGGAGTCAGGACTGGCTGGTTATTAGCCCACCTGGCTTTTGCCGGCCCAGGTATCCTACTCTGCACACAGCTGCACATCACACCCCTGCCCCTACCTGCCCCGTCTACCTCCCCGGGCAGCAAAGGGGTTCAGCCTCCCTACTCGCTTTGCCACCCACCCCGGGGATTTCACAATGCATTTCCAGTCCGACGCCAATTTCCTACCGCAGCTCCCTGCCGCGGGCGAGTCTCGTTTCCCACCTCCCTCGGGCCAGCCCGGGCTGGACCGGCTCTGCCCGACACCTCCACGGCGCGTCGCTTCCAGACGGGCTGGCGGGGAAGGCAAAGAGGGACATACCTGGCTTTTGGGCAGGTCCGCGCCGTCCCTGTAGCGCCAGAAAGGCTGGGGGAACCCTGCGGGGACACGGGGAGGGGGGGACACGGCTGTGCGGAGATGC
>NW_008824775.1:30685-47616 GCF_000699105.1 Pygoscelis adeliae
AGAAACCCCCGCCCGCGGGAGGGCCAGCGGGAGGCTCCCGGGGTCCTGCATCAGGCACCCCGTCCTCCGCCCTTCGGAAACCTCCGTCAAAGCTGGTTTTGTAGAACAGGTGAGGGAAAGGAAGGAGGGAGGGAAGGGAAGGGAAGGAGAGGCTGTGCAAGGAGAAGCGAGGGAGCTGCTGAGGTTTTCATTTTACACAGAAAAGTCAGTTTTGTGGTAGGGCTTACTGAGTCTTTGGAAAATATTTCTCCTCGTGGCAGCTTGGGAAATAAAGTTTGCCTTCGGATTAGAAGGGATGTGAACTTTCGTATCGAACAAGTCCCGGCCCATCTTACTGTATTGCCTTCATGTGAAATAAGGAAAGCCATCCACCTCTTACTTCATTTCGTAGTAGGTACGGTTGTAACCAAGACACAGATCTGCTCGTAACAGAAGGGTGATTCTCTGTTCTTCCTGATTTAATCATTGGGTTTGACTCTGGAAAATGCTTCCCAGTTTTCTCTGTGCTAGTTCTAAGGGCAATGCTTTCTAATCAGATCTGAGATGGAGAAAAGCACAGTCCTCTCAGCCTCTTTTTTATAGACTTCGGGCCTGCTGAAGCAAATACATACCCAGTCGTCCAATTTCTCCCATGTGTAGTAGAGATGTTTGGGAGGCAATGGCTCCATGTGGGATATAAGACATAAAAAGCTGCAGAAGGTATTATTGGCACAGCAGCCCACCTCGTCTCATAATGTCCCTCAATGGCTGCGCTGCGCACTAAAAGGATGACGGCAGGACTGTTCCTGGTGAGAGCATCTCAGCATCTCAGAGTAGTCAGAGAGGAGACGTGCCCGCTTTCTCACAGAGAAGAAAAGGGGAGCCAGACTTCATGTGACTTCGTCAGCTCCACAACTGTGTGTCCTGAGTACGTAGAGAGGCACAGGAGCAGCTGAGTGACCCCAGCACCATTAGTTCACCCTTTGTTCCTTCCCCTGGGAGAGGCGGCCGTCTTTGCCTCATCACAGCCCTTTGGGGGCAATAATCTGAGTGGGGAGCTGTCAGGAGAGGTCAGATGTTGCTATAGCAGGCACTCAGCTGTCAGCTTCTCACCCATCTTGACTGGAAATGGGAGTTTCAAGACGGGATAGTATTCAAAGAGATTAGTCCCTCTGACTGTAGAATTTTTACCCTTTATGGGAGCTAAAGCAGATTGCAGTGAGTTTTGTGATGATGGTTTCTCGTAGCAAATCCTCCCAGGCTTTGAGTAACGACGAGATGCTGGGTTCCAGGAAGCCCATACCCCTTTTCCGCAGTGACCCTGCTTTCTGTCCAAGCCCATGCAATCCTGGAGTGAAGGGACACTCTGTGTTTGTTAAATTTTCTCAGGAAAGGGAGGATGGCATTTTATTTTTGATGGCAGCAAGCAGCAGATTCCTACTAGCTGTAATGTCATTTATGCCAATGTGGTCATGGAAATGTGAAAACAGAGACCACTAGTGTGAGCTGGGCCCATCAGAGGTAGATGGCTAAAGACACTCTGAAGGATTACACAATTTCATATTAACTATCTTCCTTCTGTCTTTCGACACTTTAACCAAACTGAAAATTATTGTTCATCAACATTGTTTCTGTTGCTATGCTTATCACGGATTTTGCACCCAAATCACTCCCATGCTACAGAAACATGGGATCTTAGAGAGCCATTCTAGATGCAGAGTTTGTTACTATCTTTTTGAATACTAGCATACCAAATACTACTACTTTTAAATACATTTTAGAGTAGAATACTATTAAACGCCTACCAAGTTGCAAGTGATTATTAACTGTAACGAGACATGGTTCTCCAGCTTTCCCCTTCTTGTAAGGAAGGCACAGTCTGCTGCCTTCTTCCTCAGGCTACTCTTTATCTGCTTAAAATCCTACTTCTGTCCCACACAGCTTCTTAAATAACAGCCCCTTTCAAAGTATTTACCCATGTCTGAGTTTAGGAGTGTGAATTTTTTGCAATAGCATAGGGAAAGGAGTGTGTGATCATGCTGGATTGGTACAACCTATCCTTTATGAAGTAAAATAGCGGATGCTGCCTGAACCTTTCCTTCTCATGCCCAGTGCAGGATCCACTGCTTTATTGCACCCTTTCCCAGTAAGTACCCTAAATGTACCCTGTGCTTTCCTTCAGCAAATTTTGCCTACATGTTGGTCCCGTGAAGCCTGTGGAGTTATTCATTTGCTTCAAGTGAGGCTTACGCTTAAAGATGAGATAAAAATTAAGCCATACAAGTTCCACTAAAAAAAATCAGTACAACTTATTACCAAACTGAAAATAGTATTTTATCAGTGACTGTGCAGTATAAGGGAAGAATGGGGAAGGGTGTTTAAAAGTAACATTTCAAATATGAATGTGTCATATTATGAACACATTCTCCTTCCTTAAATCAGAACTTTCTTCTGCTGCCGTACATTTCATTTCATAGGTGTTAGCTAAAGTGCAGCTCCACCAATGGATAGGTCAGCACCAAGCTACCTTAATGAGCCGTACTTTCACTGCACAAATGAAATTCCTCCTTTAAGGTCCTGCGTGCAGAGAGAGAAATAGGTTAAGAGTTTCAGTGCCCACAGTTATTCACAAACGAGTTAAAAATGAAGCTTTGGTGGGGGGTCAGTGAGAAACAAGAGGATTTTTTATGGTGAGTCAGAAGGCTTGGCATATATTTAGCAACAGCAATATTATGGCACCCATAATTTTAGATTAAAACATGCTGTGATTGATAAATGAAGAATAAGAAGAAAATTTGCCTTCAACAGGCATAAGGGTGAAGGGCTGGCTTCCTTTTTGTAAATGATCCCTGCAATGAAATCAGCAGGTAATCGCAGAGAGCGAGGACAGAGTCGGCAAAACGTCACCATCGTGCAGTTCCTGAGTGCATCTCTCTGGCTCCTTCTGCTCCTGCACACCTCTCACCAGCTGCAGCTTGGCAGTGCTTGGTATAAAGCCCCTCTGAGGGCTTTCTATACCTAACCCACGATCCGTTTGGAAAGATGAGAAAAGCTGCAGAAGGTGGAGGGCATTTATTAGGCAAACCTGCCATAAAGCCTGCTCATCTTGTATTAAATATGACAGCGCCCGTTTATGCTGAATACTAGGGCTGGTTTACTGTGGTTTTATTTAACATGCATTTACCTTTCCAGCACAGACAAGCGGTCTGAACGGTGAGAGCTCGCCTCATTTTTTGTTTCTACCTGGGCAAGGCTCCACTCGGCACTCAGAGCTGTGGGCCCAAACTTCACTCTCACCAGTACACACTGGCCATTGAATTTCTGGTGTTAAAAAAGACTGTGGGAAAAAAAATCACACTTTTGTAAAATGGACACCTAGTCTATTTTTTAGTATAGGTGTTGATTTGGTGGTCAGAATGTCAAATAAGTATAGAATAGTTAATTTTATTCTTTTGTTTGTGGTTGGATTGCTATACTTTACAGATATAAAGCCATAGTCTTAAAGTTCAGTAGGGCAGCAAGTAAGTATTTCAAGGGGATCAGTAAAAGCATGCCTCATACAGCTGGAGTTCAAAGACAAGATGCTAACCAAGAGCATCAAAATGGAGGACAGGTGCTAATGGGGAAGTTACGGAACTAGACCAGGAATCTGAATGTTTCCATTCTTTTGGATAGTTTCTTGGCTAATTTCTTGGATAAACGTGATTTTATGTCTGCTGTGTTCAGCCAGAGAAGTGGAAATTCCTCTGAAATGAAGCGATTTACACCTACCAGGTTGTACTGTATGGAAACACCATACAGGGAAGTGATCGTGCCCCTGTACTCAGCACTGGTGAGGCCGCACCTCGAATACTGTGTTCAGTTTTGGGCCCCTCACTACAAGAAGGACGTTGAGATGTTGGAGCGTGTCCAGAGAAGGGCAACGAGGCTGGTGAGGGGTCTGGAGCACAAGTCTTATGAGGAGCGGCTGAGGGAGCTGGGGTTGTTTAGCCTGGAGAAAAGGAGGCTGAGGGGAGACCTCATTGCTCTCTACAACTACCTGAAAGGAGGCTGTAGCGAGGTGGGTGTCGGTCTCTTCTCCCAAGTAACTGGCGAAAGGACGAGAGGAAATGGCCTCAAGTTGCGCCAGGGGAGGTTTAGATTGGATGTAAGGAAAAATTTCTTTCCTGAAAGAGTGGTTAAACATTGGAACAGGCTGCCCAGGGAAGTGGTTGAGTCACCATCCCTGGAAGTATTTAAAAAACGGGTAGATGAGGCACTTCGGGACATGGTTTAGTGGGCATGGTGGTGTTGGGTTGACGGTTGGACTCGATGATCTTGGAGGTCTCTTCCAACCTTAATGATTCTATGATTCTATGATTCTATGAAACAGTACTGTGGCAATGGGTTATATTGCTATACTGGGCTGAAAGTTCATTACAATTAGTACGCTTTGAGGCATTTGAAAAGATCTTCAATCTGGAACTTTCACTTGGCTTAATTTTATTTGCTGCTTCCCCAGTCTGGCAGGGAAGCAGTATGCTGTTCTGCTTAGGCAGCCAGTGGGATAACTCAATCAGTTTCTGTGGTTGAGCTTTCATCAAGGACTTATCCAGAACGATCTGTTCCTGACTCCCTAGCTTGTGCCGTACCAGAAATTTCCAGGTGGTCTCTCAGTCAAATACTTGAGTGGCTGACATATACTTAGCATCGCCAGCTGAACAGATCTGATTTTAACAGCTGAATTATAATGCCGACACTCATTCATCCATGCCTCCTAGATCTGAATGATTTAATTTGTAGCTTTAATTTTCTTTGAGTGTCGTTATATGTAAATCATAATTTTGTGATTAGAGAGGGATTACCACAGTCTGTGGTAATGGATACCTTACACTGATTACTAGAGTAAAGGATATAGGCTAATATATATCCCATACATCTCAGATTTCTGGCAAATACCCAAATCCTAAGTCTCCATTAGTATATGTGAAGAGAATATGTAAGAATTTGTTAAAAAAAAATGTTTGTCTCACCAAGAGCTGGCTACAGGGAGAACCGATCCCAGACCATTTTTACTACCCGACCAAGTTTCCTCAAACACCGCTCACTCTAAACCCACCAGCCAGAGAGAAGAAACTACCAGACGACATTAATCCATTTCAATATCACATGATTCATTTCAACCCTCTGTTGGGCATATTGCTCATCATCTGCCTGAGCTTAAGACCATACACAGAAACAACCCATCTAGGAAGCTGCATGTGTAAATAACGGGGAGCTCAGGCCTCCGGACACTCCAAGTTATGCATCTGTCACTGAGTGACGAGCAAGGAGTTTAACCCAAAGCTTTGCTTCCCTCAGCCATATTTAGCAGCACTTACTCCTGTCAGAGATCTGAGTTGAGTGCCATTCAAGATGAGTAAGTACTCAAACACTGTCACTTACAATTATTGCTGAAGATATCTGTATTTTTATTGTTAAGTAATTTGACTCATTTAATATGAAAGCAATTAACTTTCTCACTCTGTTTCAGGTCAAATGTATTTATACAGAATTTTACTGGTATTGAAAATGAACTGATTGCTTCCCTGACGTTAAATTTCATTTGTATGAACTCATGTATGTCTTCTGACTCCTGACAGCTGTAAGACTTGAGCTAACTTTCATTCTCCCCTTTGGCCGAAGTGGTTATGCCTGGACACTCATTGGCCTGAGTATTTTCTTATCTCATTAGATTACATTACTCCGCACATGCTTTACTGTAGCAAAAAGCAAAAGCTTTTCAGCTTTTAAAGCATTTTATTGGCCTGAAAATACTGGAACTATAAGTTTCATGGAAACGTCCACTCCTGAGTCTAGCGATCAGACCAGGCTGGCAAACAACAATAAACTTAGAGCCATTAATACTAAGTCTGTTTACACTATTTGGATTGGGGTCCAAAATAGCCTGTTGGTAGTGATGTCTCCCCTAATAGCCTCTATTGAGAAGTGCATTTCACCCCTGAGGGGTGTTTCTGTACACACCTGAGTCCCAGAGCCCTTCGTGCAGAGTATATATGACCCATTCCCTAAGGCGGATTGCAAAAGATCCGCCTGGTCTGCCTGTAAGCAGCTGGCCACAAGAGTCACTGGCAAACAAAGGGCAGGCTTTCCTTCGGAGGGGTCTCTCTGTTTCGCAGTTGAATGTCTTTTTAAAGCTTTTAATCTCCTCAAATAAATTTGAATGCAGTTTTTTAAATTGTTGTCCTTTCCCAAAGGTCTGTTTGCAGAAGCATAGTGGCTTTTGTTATAGGCATAGAATTAAGGACTCTGTCTTACAGACTTTGGCCCCATTACCATCCCATTTGCACATTATCTTCTTGAGTTTAGTTGTTCCATGTAGGCCAAACCTTGAATTGAGAGGGCTTTCCCGGCTCAGGGGAGGACTTGATGCCTCCAAGAACTCCAGACCACCTGAACGAGCCCTTCTGCTCACTTTGGTCTCTGCTCTGGGGCCTGTGTGTTGCTGAGCCACTGCTGAGCCCAACAGGGACCAATGTTTCCAGTCAAAGATCCAGAGCCAGTGTTAGACATAAATGTCTAGAAAAAGAGTTCCCCTAATACAATGCAGCAGCCAGACAAGACAAGTGAGGGAGAATGATGGTGTGGTGGCAGGAATACAGATATTTTGTAGCTCCTACTCCCCATCTGCAATTACTTTCTCTTCTTTAAAAGTATTTCTTGCCAGCAAAATGTTGTGTGGGTGATTGCTCTTGTGGACCACCCTTGGCAAAATGGCCTGGTAAGAGAGGAACGTGAGTGTCAACCGCATGTGTGAGCGGAGCGCCAGAAACCATCTGAGAGGACGTTTGCCCAAACTGGTCCTGCTAAAGAGGAAGACGACCATCAGCAGGATTTAACAGTAACCAGGGAATTGGAGTCTTTTGAAACAAAGAAGGAGTGAGCTTGAAAAGAAGTACAAACGATGCACCAAAATTTGTAACAGAGGGTAGTGTCCTGGGGCTGCGAACAGAGCAGGGTCTGGCAGTGCCGGGGTGGGCCCACAACACCACGGCCCCTGCCCGGCACAGAGGGTGCAGCATCCATGTGGGACGGGGGACACAGCCGGCACCCAGCGGGGGTGACCTGGTGGGTGCAGTGCAGAGAGACCCTGCGCCTGTGGCCCAGCGGGGCTTCCTCGGTGGCATGGAGGTTCAGGGGGTGTCACGAGCAGTGGGGGGTCACGCACAGCCAGAGCAGACACATCCCCCAAAGGAGAAGTGGGCAAGGAGGGGAGCCCCGCACCCAGGGGAGGGGGGTGGGCACTTGTCGCTCCCAGCGCGCGACTTGAACTTTTGGGGATTCGGTATAGAAGGGTGTTCAAAAATTTGTAGGAGTTCAGCAACAGTTTGTGAGTGTCTAGTGTTGCGGTTTATCTGTTGGTACTGATCTTGAATATATTATTCACCAATTGCTCATTAATTATCTGCTGTTAATAAATCAATAAACCTCTTCGATCTTGATTTGATTTAAACTATGAGCAGTTTTTCCCTGTGATAGTTACGCACCTGAATGTCCCTCAATGCTAGCAACATTGTGCACAAAATGCAGTAAGGTGAGCTTTCTTTTCCCTTTCATAGTAACACATCTTGAGAATGCATCCTGTCTGTCTTAAATGGCAACTGCTGCACTTTCCGCTGGCTCTGAAGGCTCCGAAATAAAGAATTATTCCAAAGCCAAAAAAGAAGGGGAAAATACTGAGAGAGAATCAGCATGAGTTGAGGGAAATAATGACAAAGAATGGAGCAGAGAGCTAGGTCTCTCAGAGTGACTATCCACAGAGAAAACCAAGTTCTGACTCGGCAGAGGAGCACTCTATCCCTCATATTCTGTCAAACGCAGTGCCTGCCTGTCTCAGCCCTACTACCAGAAACAAGCAGAGGCTGGAGCCTCTCGCATTCTTGTCTGCAAGTAACTGGAGAAGACAGACTTTCCTCCACAGTATAATTTGCTTTTGGACACCACACTTAAAAACAAGGAGTGCTTATGGTTTTTACCTGGAAGGACTTAATTGATGAAGAAGGAGGAAAAGCCAAAATTCAAAAAGAAAACAAGCAGCCACACCAATAGTCGTGTCAGCCACCTTCTCCTAAGTACATCTTGCTGGGGAGAGGTTTTAGCAGAGATGACACATTGGGACTCCATCTCCTCACTTGTTAATATAAAAAGGTACGGTGCAATAACTGGTGAATCCTGTTTGGTTTATCACTGCTAACCTCAGAGATTTGAGATGGCTAGAGGTATGTGACTCTCATGAAGCCATATGAAACTGGAGATCACATTGTGCTTATTTAGTTGGATGAATAGTCCTGAGACAGGAGAATTAATTGTATGCAATTTAAATTTTCTTTTTCTTTCTGCTGACAAAGTTATCATATTCCTGGCCAGCAATACAGTGTCTAAAGAAGACAGTGTTCAATGAAAGAGTGAGGAGGGCTATAAAATTAAAAAACAATTCATCTGTGATGAAATGCAGTAAGATATACGAGTACAACGTTAAAGAACCCAATAAAGACTATATTAAAGCTTCATGATGCGTGATAAAATTTCAAAAACAAATTCTAAGGAGTGCATTGGATACATTTCCAAAATTCAAGCTATCAATTGAAAAATATTTTTAAATGTCCTCTGTTCTACCTGAGAAATATATTTGTGAATACAATTTCTGCTGGTTTTACATTAAAAAAATAATTATACATTCACTTTACAGTGTAACCCAACAGGTTCTAGTAATTTGCTGATTTTTTGGCACATAGCAACGATACTGCTACAGTCCAGGATCTTCCCTGCAACTCTGAAAGGCAGTGCTGAAGTAACTTTAGTAACAAACTACCATTAACAAGCATTTTTTAAAGCAGTTTTATTTTCACCATGGAATAAATAATGCATCTCACTTATCCAGTTGTGAAACCCTAGTGAAAAAAAAGGATTTTTCCTGGGGGAAGAGGGAGTTGGATAAGATGAAATGTGCGTGTGGTGGCTTAACGTTAACCTCGTACTGACTACAGCATGACAATAAAACAAAGAAAGAAGCAATCAAGCAGAGCTCCCCGCCTTCTGTTCAGAGAAAACATAGCCAAAATGGATTTTCCCTATTCTAACTCCAGCAACATCATTGAGAGAACAGCAGAAATTGATTTGACCCAATAACTTCTGTTACAGGAACGCATTTAGACAACAACAGTGCTAGGCACAATCTACCACCATGAGTTATCCAAGAGAATGAAGCCCAGTGTGTTGCTGTTGTTATCGTTCCTGGAGAACAAAATAATCTGCTCTCTTTGCATTGCCTGGATCAACGAGTCACTGCTCAGTGACACGGCTTCCTTAATGAAGTGAGTGCTCAAGGAAGCTGCATGTAAATTAGGAAATAAAGATGTCGCAACAAAACACATGCTAACTGCTCTGGTGCTTTTTTTTCCAAACCAGGGAAAGCCTACTAGCTAAAATGATGTCAAAAATAAAAGGACAGAATGTCTAGAGGGAATCGTAAGTGGGTGGATGGATGGCAGCCTCCTTCTTTTCTGGGGATACAACTTAGAATAAAGACAATGTTGCTGGGGAAACGTGCCTAAATGGTGCAATGCTTCCAAATGCAGGGCTGGGGTGTCTCTTATGCTAAAAAAAGAAATAGTTGTGATTCTGTAAGATTCTTGTGAGCAGGGCCTGAAGATGAACAGAGGACCTAGTGCCCTGCAGCAAGAGCTGACAGCCTAAGAAAGGGAAAGGTTTGGCTCCGAATGGTCAAAAAAAATTGTATTCAATAAGAATTTATGACGTTAGACTGCAAGAGGAGGAATGCTTAATACAGCTGATCTGGGCTATCCACAATATTTATTAAAGGAACTGAGAACAGAGTCATGTCAGTGGGATCTGTGCTCCGAGGTGGTATCCTGCACCACTAAAAAATCCACTTTTTGTGATAATACTTAGTTCACATTTGAAAACCACGTCTTTGCTTGGCTTGGTCATTTTTTAATTAATTTCATAATTTTGAGCTCAGTTGTAGATTTTGCAATTTAGAGCAACATGCGAAAAACCACATCATGATACTTTTTTGAACACTGCAGTGATGGATATAAAGCATAGTCTAATATGTAAACAACAATTACTTTTTTCTTTGCTTGAAGTATAAAACTGGCACCTTCGATATTGCTATTTATCAAATATCAATTGCAATAACAACAGTGACTTCTTGATTTAACTGTGTGCTTTGTAACTGAGATGGTCTGAGAACACAGATTTCATCTCATTAACCCTCTTTCATGTGAGTTGAATACATAGCAAGAAGATGTAAAATAATTCTCCCTCTTTTTAGATGAAGAAATTCCTGGGGATAAGCCATGATGTTTCTCATGGTTGATCTACCACAGCTGGTCCTGACATAAGGTTTGATGAATGGTTGGTGGTCACGCAGTTCCAAAACATCAACTGCTCTTAGGGTGAGCTGAACAAATGGAGAAGTTGGTTGATGACCATCAGTTATACTTGAGGAGATGTCAAAGCTTTATATTAAATGTTGAAATCATCTTATACTCTCAAGCCTTTTCCTTGTATTGAGGCTGAAAGCTGTGTCATAAAACTTTCTATATTTACCCAACTTCTCATATTTTCAGGGCTCTCCTTGGTGGTGGTTGCCATAACTGGTTAAAATATACCCCTTTTAAAAATGGGATCTTTCAAATAGACAATCTCCCATGGGTTGTCACCTTAGTGAGAACAAGATTTTATTGTTGCAGCCCAAGACTGTCTGTGCACTAATATCTTGGGAAACATTAAGCTGAGGGAAATAAAAATTTGCCACAGAAAATCAAGGTAAAGCTAGAAGATCTTGTGGGCCTGATGTCTCTGTTTTTCAAGGGCAAGAAACTTCAACATAAGTTTCAGTGGCTGAAGAATTCTGTTGACCTCTGTGTTGTAACTCCGAAGGCCACATTCTTCAAAACAATTCAACTTCTCCCTTGTAGCTCTTCTTCCTATACCTATTTCTGTCTACATGTTGACTGGGGAAGTTCCTTGTCCCTTTTTTTCCTTTTAATATTTTAGCATGTGAACATGCACAGTCAATTCAAGCACGCATGGTAACATCATTAACAGCTCACATTTGGGAAGGCAGCAGAATAATCCCCTGAAAACACAAGAAATTTCCACCTTGTGTTTCTCTTTTTCTTTTTAAATAAAGAATCAAGGAAACTATGGATTAGGCTCCAGATTCTGTAAAAAAAAAAAAAAGCTCTTAATTTCCATTTAAAACAGTCAGACATAAATAGCTCCAAAATTACTCTTGACTGAGGACCATGCACCTGGAGGACCACCGAGGGTAAGGCACAGGGGCTGCACCCTGCAGGAGGACACGGGCCCTGGGGAGTGACTCCCCGTGGCCGGAGCACAGACTGCCTTTGCACTGCTTTGGCCGGGAGGACGTGCCAAGAGCTGTGAAGTAAAGTCCCAACTCTCACAGACTTGCCTCCCTGAGTTCGGATTCTAGAGCGATGCCTGTTGTTTTAGGATAACCCTAGACTTACATCCCCTAGAATTTCTGGCATGAACATTTTTTTCTTGCCTTCACAAGAGTGGTGCTGTTCCTAGTTAATTATTGGGTTACTGGGATACGGGAAACAAATGTTCAGATTCCTCCTGACAGATACCACATCTGCCATCTCCCAAGAGCCAGCCCCAACCAGCAAGTTATAAATTATTTGAAGCACTCAATGTCCCTGTGAAAGCTGTTCCACTTAATGTAAAACACTGATCCTACATGCATTCATTGGCAAACGGGACCCAGGTTCTGTGCCTCCCTCCACCTCTCTTTTTCTCTTCTCACACTCCTGTGACCCAAGCCACCCCTCAATCCTCCTTCAGGTGTTCCTGCTTACTCCAGAACTGGTCAGTTTTCTAACAGGGTGATAATCAAGCAGAAGACAATAGCTCTCTCAACCCTTGCTACAGCAGCACTACTGGTATCGGATCGGTCAGGAATTGTGTCTTCTGCTTAGCAGCTGTCCTTATGCATTTCTTTAACATTTGAGAGTGTGATCTCAAACACTGGCAAGGTAAAGCATTGGCTCGGAGTAGCACAGCAACGGCAAAAAAACTTAAAAACCCGCCTTGCTTCTTTATGTGTGCCCACAGCAGCTCTGGTGCTCTGTGTCTGCGCATTACCGATCTTGCAACTCCTGGCGAGGCACGGCACGGCAGGGGCACGTGCAGCTTGCCCTCGTCGGAGCCTAAGTCACAAATGCAATGGTGAGCGCCATACCTGCACTGTCACAGCAACTTTGTCACCTGGAAATAGCCTGGAACTAATTTGTCCCTTGGTGGATGCAGCAGCTGAATTTAAGACTCAGCTGCTTGCCAGTTTGACTCTGCCAACCACAGAGAGAAATGAAAGTTGGTAAATCCAGCTGTCTGATTCAGGCCACGGGGAAAGGGGAGGGTTAAAAGATGGTAGCAGGTTACTTTGAAGTAAAAAGTACTTGTTTTGAATACGAATTGATTAAGTCAATTGTCTTAATTGTCTTAATTTCTCTGGAAATTCCAATTATATTGGAAAATACCCATAACTAGGACTTAAAACTCAATTGTTACTTCTGATTTTTGTTTAAAGAATTGACTTATCTTGCTACATTGACATGATAATTTGCTTGTTGGCTGCACTCATTTTATGACCTATATAATTAATTTTGAATTATCGGGTTCAGTTTTAATTGACATTGATTTGATAATTAAATGTAGTTGTCAGCTACTTTAGCCCAGCCCTGGCAACACGTTCAGCTCATTGCTGTTAATAAACCCCACAAAGCTGTTTTCCCTTTCAAACTACCAGCTCAGACTAAGTGTCTTAAGAATATAAAGTAAACTAGATGGTTCAGCTAATGACGTACTTACCTCAGTCTAAACTTTTTGTCTCCTACTCAGAAGGCAATCAAATGGTGTAATAACATACAAAGATTTAACAATTTCCAAGGCACTTATCATGGGATAAAACTTGCTTCTACCCTGAAATAAAAAGTGGACTTAATCTTCATATGACAACAAGTCTTCATTTGCTGCTTATGGATCTGATCTTGCTCCTACTACAGCCAGTCTGATTTTGCTGCAGATATCAGCCCTAAGCCACCCCCCAACCCCTCCACACACCTCAGTCTTTCCTATACACCAGCTATTTTAGACATGCACCTTATAGGTCACTTTTTGCTCAAGTTATTTTACATAAAGAACAATCCAGGAATTAATATTAATACTTTACTGTATTATATTAGATATAACACTTCATAAGGATTAATATTTACACCATACTAGTAAATCCTGCATCTGTATGAGGCCATATACCCCTGTCGGTATTGCTGTATTCCTCAGTCCGATTTTTGTGATTGCTGCAGTGCCTCTTAATGACTGTAGAGGCCACAAGGTATTCTATATCTTCTATCTTATATCAACCAGATCCACATTTAAACTAGCTTACTCAAGTTCCAGAAAGAGACAGAGTCTGGTGATGAAGATCACACCCTAATAAGCATATTATGTGCCAGAGGTGCCATGTCTGACCAGTTGCAAAGCAAGGTACTTGTACACAAGAGATCTTCGGTGATCAGTCACACCTCAGAAACGCAGCCACGAAGCAGATTGGTGATTTCACTAATAATGGCACTGCACTAGGAAAAGCAAATAGTAAAAGCATGTGGTCCTGCTGATTTAAATAAGATTTATTCTTCCTGAGTGCTTGACGCTGAACAGGTGACTTGTCTTAAGGTCAGCTCTTATGGAGGCAAAGCACGACTACAAGGGCTACCAAGACTAATCCTAGTAATTGGCATTGGATTAAAACCTGAAATAACAACAAAGAGCAAAGAATAAACATAGCATAAGTTTAACAATATGGGCAAGCCTATGCTTCTGCTAAGTAGAATAAGCTTGGCAGGTCAAGGAAAATGAGGGTGCCTTCAGTGTGATTAGGCTGGATGTGTTCAAATGCAAACTGCAGTATGGATGATTACTTATCTTGTCCAAGACAGGGGCTCATTTAAACATTCCAGTATGCTTAAATGCTATTTAGAATTAACTCATACCAAGGGCAGTCAAGACAGCCTGCCACTGACAGATAATAATTTCTTAAAATGCCTGAATGTGCTCTTGCAGCTCAGGTGTCCAGTGTCACACCTGGTCCTCCTGACTGGCCAAGCTGCAAATGTTGATCTTCTGCAAGTAAGACTCTTCCAGGAGAAACGTCAAACCTGGAATAAAGATATACAAGAGTTATTAGGACATAAACCCCTTTTTTAATGGCATAAACATGGAACATGTTATTAAAATGAAATTTTCCAGTTCAGGCCCATGTCCTTAGAGAAAAATGGGTGTGTCACTTCCATTGGTTTCAGTGGCATATCTCTGAGGAAGCCGCAGTCACTCTAGAATGTCCCAGAGAGAGGAGGGTGACTTTTCACCAGCACAATTGTCCTTTATATTGCTCTGGCACTGTAAAAATTCTCTAGTATTAAAAAGAACCCAGACTCAAACGTTGATTTTGCTGCCTATTTAAAGCTCTAAACCCCACTACAGTTTAGCGTTATCAGTAGCAAGAATCCTGTTGGCTGAACTAGCAACTGTATAATCCAACTGTACAGTTGCCTATGCAACACATTCTTCAACTTCATCAGACACTTTCAGGCCCAATTACTGACAACAAAGCTTATTAACTGTGCTTAGTTTGGAAAATTGGTTCCTTTTATACTGGATTAATTATTATACATGTCAGTAACAACATACTTGAAAGGTTAAAATACTTGGGCTGAGTCTGATAATCTGGCAGGAATTGGTTCCACAGCTGGAGACCGCTTATTAATAAATCTATGCATGGCTGCAATTGTAGTCATCACTCTGAAGCCTGAAGAAAGAAGCAACTTTCTAGCCCGTGCAAGACTCAACCTGGTGACAGCCACAGATTTCCAATGTGCTTTGCCAAGAAGGTAACTATCACTGTCACCATTTCTACCTCACAGGTAGAGGAAGGGAGGCACAAGGATGCGGTGTCCCGAGGTACTGGTACAAACAGAGTCAGGCAGAGAACTCGGGTTTCTGATTACTGTTTTTCAGCCACTGCTTCACAGTGAGATCTACGTTTCTGCTGCTTCACCAGTGGCTAGCAGCCATCAGCGTAGCACTGAAGGCACCATTGTCAACGCATTTGCATTAGCCTGTTCTGCTCCGTAGGCTGGCCACAGCGTCCGTACCAACGGCAGCGTCCTTGGGCTGCCTTGGTCAGGCTCCAGCATAGCACACCATGGTAGTCACGTCTGGAAAGGCATGGATCAGAGGGACTAAATCCTCCTCTAACAGGGAGGAGTGCTGCATCTTGGTCATTCAGTGAGGCATCTAATGTTGCACAGGGACTCCTACTACCTGCGACTCAGGACTGGAAACCATGCAAGTTACGTGTGTGTGTGTATGTGTGTCAGTGAGTCTCGGACTCAGGCTCCATACAGTGATGCAGACCATAAAATGAGAGGTTGAGAAGTACGCGAGGTGAGTATTTAAGTTAAGGTTGCCTGTTCTAACCTATGTTTCTTCTCCCTTGTTCTAGAAGAGGCACTAGTTTAAACTTGCTTGTATCAGTTTTGATTTGGACTCTAATAAATTTACAATATATTTTTTACCTGTGAAAGCATTTTAAACTCTATTTCCATTGGATTATTTTCATTAGTTGGTAATCGGACGCACAGAGACAGGCAGAAACTTCTACTACAATTCTGTCTCTTCTGAATTTGTCCTGTCTTGAACTGTTGGCCCTGATCCTGCAGCAAGCTTCCCTGTGCTCCTCACACTTTATTAGGGTTTAGGGCATGACTTTATTAGGGTTCAAGTCTTCCATGGCAAATCAACTTCAAGGGACTGGACGTTATTTAGGTATTTACTTATTCACACAATCCCATAATTGGCAATTTTGTCTTACGTTCTCCACATAAGATCTCCTAGGAAAATCAGGGAGTGCTGTGTAGCATGAACTGCAACAGTCTACTGCAGAGGGGGCCAACCCTGCACAGCGTGGACATCAGACTGGGATTCAGGGATCATTCCCCAAAGCCTAAAAATCTACTTAGATTTCTCAGTCATGTTTTATTCCTTGTGTGGATTTTGGAACTCCCACCTCTCCCATCACTGTGCTCAAAATTATCCTGTTTGTGTGGGTCTTTCCAAGGACAGAACATACTTGGGAATAAGATGCAGAGATGGAAGAAGAGATGAAGGCTGGAAGCAAGGGCTTCTCATGCAGCATGCCTGTATGACTAGTCTGGACTGATCAACAAAACTGTCTGTAGGGTGCTGTTTATTCTGATTCTTCATCTGAAAGATGGGAGTTCCCTGTGCCCCCCACTCAATTTACCAGTTCCCAGTGGGCAAATCAATTCTGGTGACCAGACACAATAGGACATACTACAGGACAGTTTTTGTGCTGGGTCAGGTAACAGGAGCACATCTTTTGGGGTCAGGTGATAAAGGCCATCCTCTGTGTTGCATCATCTGCTTTCATACTGGAAGATGTGTCCGCAGTGCCTGTGTTCAATGAGGTTTAAAATGGGGTGGCTTTGCTCCTCTGTTGCCCCTTCCTCCAGGCACTGTCCAGAGGGTCCTGCTCCACCGTTTGAGCTTCATTTCTGCAGAGTTTAGGAAACACTGCCTCAGCACTGCAACGCATCCCTACAGCTACGCACTGCGATACCTCCCCAAAAGGAGTTGTTTAAATAGCTGTCAAAAATAGACCCATCACCAGCACCTGGTTTTGATGGGATTTGTGGGTTTTGGAGTCCTGCAGGTGCACAAAAGTTGCATTTTCAGCCTTCTTTTTTTGAAACACGAGCATTAGGGACCTATTAAAGGTATTTTTAACAGAAAAAGAAACACACTTATATACGGGAGTTCAGCTGAGCCCAGGCAGC
>NW_008824775.1:48762-61875 GCF_000699105.1 Pygoscelis adeliae
GTCAAACAGGGCACGGGTGTGCTGGGTGGGGAAGCAGGGTCCCGTTCGTGCCCGCTCGGGGGCCGTGGGGCTGGCGCCCGCTGAGCCTGCCCTGGGGCGGAGGTGTTGCAGGGGCCGCTGCTCCGGTAGTTGGTTTTCTTCCCGCTGACAGGTGACTTGTGCGTGCTCGGGGAGGACTCCGCTCTCCAGCGGTGGCAGAGGCGATAGGCCTGTTAATGCCGTCGGGGTGGAGGAAAGCCTTAGGAAATAGGCAGCTTTCAGAAATGCCCGTTACAATGTACGTGGTAACATTTAGCAGCAGCAGCACACGACTTGCCAAAGGAGTGTGTCATAGTTTTTAGTCCATAATTTTTTTTTTAAAGTGTAAGAAATTGTCCAGATCTCTTAACTTTAAGGTAACACAAAGGAGGCCTTGATGAAAATGGATTAGGTATCCCAGCTAACTGTTGTTTGGCCTTCGTTACCAGTTCCATGTCAAATTACATCATTAGTCATGTGTTGGTGGTTTGAGACTACCGGTGTGCCGCTGTGATTCACGATGCATGCAGGGACTATCCTGCCAAGGAGCCCCTATCCAAGCAGCCTAAGCTGCAGAGCAGGGGCCATGCACTGAGTTTTAATGTTGTTTAAGTCTTCTACGCTTTGTCCTGTTGTTCACGTGAAGAACAGCAGTCTTCCACAAAGTGCGAGTGGTTTTTCCGGGTAACACGTTACTCGCAGGCCATGGGTCAAGCCTGCCATGCTTTGTATCCTCATCTTTGGTTCGTGTTTGTGCGTGTGTTTGTCATCCCATTTTTGCTCATGTAAAACTGGCATCTGGCTGATCTGACGGTTATGTGACCGTGTGTCTTTGGGGTAAGTAGCCCAGGCAGGGAAGGACGGAGGAATGGATGGAGAGAGGGATTTGGGGGATCTTGTGCTCCTAAAAAGTGTAGAATTGCAATAAGAGGGAGAAGGAGCAACTTGAAAAATCCCTGCATATTTCATTGTGAGAAAATGGACTAAACCTTCAACAGCTTTCTTGTTTTTTCTACTTGTAAAGAAAAAATGCTTTAGGCAAGAAGTAAAAGACACATTTGGAAGCTGAAGGAAGCTATTAAAGAGAAAAAACAGAAGCTAGTACGTGTATTCGCTAGAAAATAAATAACAGGAGAGGCAACAGAGATGCAGTAAGATTGGAGACACAACAGGAAGTGCAACTTCCTTATGTGAAAACGATAAAAATATTAAAAGAAGCTAGCGAAAGGGAGACAACATAAAGACGTTGTCTTAAAAACGTTACTGGTCATTGCATTTAAGTGAGCATAATAGTTGAGTAACTGCTGTATATAATTTTGAACAGTCCTGCTTCTTGAGATAGGTAATGAGCTACTGATACAGATGTAGTTTTGTTTAGGATGCTAGAAGTGAGTAGAAGTGCCAGCCATTGTAATTACGTTATGATAAATCCTCTGACAAGACTCTTACATCGATGAGTATGGTTGCAGAACTGCTGTGTGCATAAAAAAAGAAGTAGACAAAACTGGTTAATATTATCCTCTCTGCTTCAACGTATTGAAGGGTAATTGTGGTTCTTGTTAGGGATGTGACTGCAATTCTGTCCCTTTTCTGGTCTCAGAGTCCAGTCCTTGAGGTAAGTAGTGTACCGCTCATAGGTGTCTTTGGCTGAAATGTTGTTCTCCTGTCCCTACAGCACGGGATCTGACAGCAGGGTCCTGTGTGCACTAACTATTTTTCAGGTCAGTGCATATGGGAACTGCTTTCCCCATGTCATTTAACACAACTTCTTAGAAATCCAATACGTAAGTTACATAAGGGGATATAGATCAATAATCCTTACTGAATGGTGTGCATCCATCACCATTATGAAAGCGGGCAGACTAGCAGGGATGCTATGAATGTTGGAGGCCATTTCTATCATTCTTGATGTAGAACAAATGTACTGGGTTAGACAGAAGGGTCTGGTCCAGACCATTTGTCATGTCTCTGAAAAGCCTGCAGTTGATGGTTAGAAAGAGGTTTTCCTCCTGCAGAATCTTCTCTGCAAACTTCTGTCAGTCTGCTGCCTTGAAGACAGGTTAAAGTGCATTTTAAATGTTGAATGGTTCTCACGGTTTTAGCAGAGTAAAAAAAGTAGAAATGTCATTGCTATGTTTTGTGTCCTGACACCTATTTTGCACTTTTCTCATTTGTGGCAGTTGGAAAGTTTTCCAAATTATTGTGATGTCTGAAAGCAAAGGTGGTAAATTTCAGTGTTCTAAATGGGAGATGGTGGATGTTGTGGCAGACTGAAGAATGAGGACCTTTGAGACCTGGTGGTTTTCAGCATGAATCTTAGGGCAAGTTTTGCACTAGTGCAGTGGTAGGATGAGAGTAACTTTTGAACTACTTAGCTGGAAAGAGGTCAGTGTTCTAGAATTCACACCGTATTATTTGCCCTTCCTGGCCAACAGTTTTCGTTGTTGAAGAATAACGTGTCTTGGACATTGCATGCTCAGTTGGCAGCTAGGGAATTGCAGCAGGAAAACGGGAGATGACAAACATCATCTTTATGGAGGTCACAGCACCTGTAATTGTCCAAAAGACAGTTGATGCGTCTCTTTACCTAAATGCCGTGTTTTTAGGGGAAGTACTTAAAAATGGAATCATAAAAGAAGGAGAAAAAGGACCTCTCGGAAGCCAAACTGAAAAATACTGCACTGAGAAAATAAAAATAGGCCTGAACACTGCCATCCTAGCTAAAAATTATGAATTCTGTTTTTTTAATTGGAGATACTCTGTTGTTTTCCTCCTCTCACCCATTTCACATACATCTTTAGGGTCCCAAATCTGTTTTGAACTGCTTGTCTGCCTGCACAGGCTTTCGACATGCCCTGAAGACTTTCACTTCTGTCAGCTACAGTGAGAACCCTTCCTGGAAACATTTGCATTGTTGGAAGGCAAAAGCTAGCTGGAAAAGTGATCAGCACCTGTAGCAGTAGTACTGATGTAGCGGGTGGACATGCTGAAACAACATCAAAACCAGGCTCACTTCAGTTGTTGAAGCTTTGTGGGAACGAAAAAGGTGGAACGCTGGTATATGACTGAAAAACTTAAGACAAAGTTTGCTTAGAAGTATTAACTAGCATGTTTTTAGCATCTTAGCAGGGAATGGGGGCATCTCTGTTATTCCCTGGCAATTCGCTAAGTGGCTGTATGGACAGTGTGATCACAAACCGTGCGGATGTGACTCTCATTGAAGTTGCATGTGGCTACTTTAGGACTGAGTTTGATCCTATTGCTAGCTACATGGGTGGTTTTGGTTTTTTGTTCTTCCTGAGGCTACAAGCATAAACCTCACAGGATTGTTAGGAGGATCTCATTGTATGAGATTTTTGTGTTATATCCTCTTTGGTTAAGTGTTCTGAAGTTATGTTATATGAATCCTCAAAAGGAAACATTCGCTTACGTTTGAACTTGCCAGCACCTGAGTTCAGGCCCTCAGGTGTCTTATCTCTCCAGCAACAACTGAGACAATGGTGCTTTCTTTTTGCAAGATAAATATTCAAGCCCGAGGAGTCTCAGGTTTTTGGTAGGTAGGCAGTGATGTTTGCTGTTAGGTTTTTGTTGGTGGTGGTGTGTGGCTTTTTTGTTTTGTTTTTTTTTTTGAGTTATGGAAGCTTAAATTTTGCAGTGGGGCTTTCACAGATACTCGGTGTCAGCCCCAGCGCTTCCCTGGGTGCACTGCCCATCAGAAGCTGGAAATTCAGCAAAAGATGTAGCTTAAAATTATACATTTCTCTTAATGGCTAGGGACTTAAATCTTTTTTGTAATTGGTTTCCTTATATTGCATCTTAACCTTTAACCATAAAAAATAATTTATTAGGATTACAGTTTCCAAAATCAAACTAAGAAGCGCTCAGAGCACTCCAGCAAACTTAGAAACTGCAAGGAAGGGCAGACACCATGTATTTGTAATATTGTGCAGTATCCTCATCCTCACTCTGCTTGGATTCAGTCGCTACCTGTCGTTTCTTTGCACATTAAATCTGCGGTCTCAATTGTTTGGGTAACCCTTCCTGCCCTCCTGGGGAAGTCCTGCCTTTAAGGCTTACCTGCAGGGATGCAGCTACAGGTAGTAGGCACTGCTGCAAGGAAACCTTGTTTGCTACTTATGTGGATAGTGCTTAGCATGATGGAAATAAAAAAAATCTTTCAGAACCTATGGTTGATACTTTGCTGGCAATAAAAGTGACAAGATACAAAGAGACATTAATATACTTAGATATTATGTCAGGTTAAGCTTAGTGTTCTGGCTCCGTAGCGTCCAGCCTGTAATTCATGTAGGCTGGGTGGGGGAGGAGTACATGTTATATGTCATGAGCTGACTTGGGATAACTAAGAATACTGTTAGTGTTACAGCTTGGTTGATCTGCTGACTAGCTACCACCGAGAGGGCAGCTTTCTTCATTCTCCCTTCTTTTCCTACAATGAGCTGTCTCGCAAAGTTAAAATAAAAAAATAAACGACACTTTAAACAAACTGGGGGGTTTGCTGGTCTGTCTCCCTGAGCAGTCAGACAGACAGTGCTACTGCCAGCACAAGGAGGGGACTGGGAATGTGTACGTGGGGGTGAAGGAGGAGTGAAGCCTCTCTTTGAGAGCAGCCGACGGTTACGTTGCCTCAGCCTTAACATTGGTTAAAAAAAACAGCCAAAAGGACAAAAAGAAGTGAAATCTACTGCTATGTTTTATGACACACATACATATAAGAGTTTTGTCATTTTGGTTCTGGAAAGTATTTTTCTAAACTGTAACAAAAATAATTAACGTGTCAATCTTTCCTCTGTCAAACAGGAAGCAACAACTTTATATGGCTCATGTCTGACAACATGCACCACCAGTGGCTGCTGCTAGCTGCATGCTTTTGGGTGATATTCATGTTCATGGTTGCTAGCAAGTTTATCACATTGACTTTTAAAGACCCAGATGGTAAGTTCAACTTTAATGTTTGATGTGAAACAGAAAATTGAATAGTGCTTCACACAAATACTCTTCCAGTGCAAAGTAGTTCTCGGCATGTTACCACTTCTTCAGTAGGATTGAGAACAGAACAACTACATTCCTAGAAGTAACAGTGCTGATATTCAGTTTCTGCTTTTATTGGTAGAAGTCTGCAAAACTAATATCGTGCCTTTTTTGTTTGTGGTTAAGAGCAGAGAGGATGATGTTTGGCAGTACTGTCTTGTGAGGTCCGCTTTTTCAAACACGGTCAGTTTCAGTGTCTTGATCTACTAGGAGCAGAAGTCACGTGCAAAACAACAGAGCACAATTACCTGTTTAAAGACAAAGGAGATTCACAAGGAATTAAAGGGTTCATTTCACATGATACTAGTTTCTGTCCTCTTGTGACTGCTTGTCCTGTGGCCACAGTATTATGTAAAACTTGCGGAAAGTTTTATTTCATTTGCACTCAGCCTAGCCACCTCCACCCTGCTTCTTGCATTCAGTTTTATCCTCTGCTGTTTGACTGACAAACAGCTTATAGGCTTATGCTTAGCTTAAGTAGCCCAGATGGTATTAAGCTGATGAGGAATTTAAGCCATTTGATGACCCCACACAGCATGTTACAGTTTTCTGTCTGCTGAGGAGCTACTGTTACAAAGCCATCCTACAGAGAGTTTAGGGTGAAGGTGATGACATCACTTACAGTCCTAAGAGATCTGAATTTCCACATCTTCCTAAGATACGCAAAAAATGTGTAACTTCTGAAGCGCTGACATCACTAGTGCCATTTGTTTCAATGACTTGATAGTGGATAAATATATTAGGTGTATCTTTTTAAATAGCATACCTCTGTGTGAATATTTATTCAGCAAGTCTTACAGATGAGAACTGTAGGCTAAGTTAGCCTTCCTTAGTCCCAGCTGTTTTTGAGCCCTACATAATTTGATAGTACATCAGCAAATAAGCTGGTCTTATGTTAGGTAGTTAAATCTTCCAGTATTTCATTCTATGCCAACTCTTGTTTCCCGGCTCAGGTATTCTTTGAGTGGTTCTTTACATCAGAATTTGTCAGGAGGATTAAAACATAGTTTAAAAAAAAATTACTAGAGTACACCCTTTGCATTTACTTGCTTTTTATTATGTTGGCTTGCCAATTTTTTTTTCTTTTTGTTTTTTTTTTTTTTTGTCTATGCTGAATCTTCCTTCCCCTTTGAATAGTTCTCTGAGCAGAAGGTTGTATAATTTCTTAAGCTCCAGTGCTGCAAAGGCATGACTGTGGTTATGTGTATGTATGTGTTGGAGATACCAGTGTTTGTACTGGGACTAATGAAGGGAAGTAATTTGAATATACCAATAGAATTTTGGAGACAGTCCTAACAGGATGGCCAATCCTGGAGGAACTCTTCTAGACTTAACAAAATATGGCTTGTCAGAAATTTTCCTTATTTGGATGTGTCTGCTTAGCAGCTAGCACAAAACCAGCAGATGCTCAATGAATCAATGTTCTTTTGCTTAAGCCTTTTACTGATGTCTTGGGTGCATGAGCAATAGGAACTTCTTAATGAGAAGGAGCAAGTTTCTGTCGATCATCTCTAGTAGCATCTGCAGGCATGCTTTTACCCAGTGATAATGAAGGATGCTTTAACTGCTCTTTCACTGAGTCAGATTACTTTGATTTTACAAAAGGATACTGTGAAGTAAGTCTGTACACAACAATATTTACTGTAGCTGATTGCTTGGATCCTTACGTTGTTTTCAATTTTAACTTGCTTTTCCATGCGTGCCCTTTGTTAAAATCCAGTGTAGGCAGAGTAGAGTACTCCCTTAAGAAAAGGACATAGGCACTACACACAGTTTCTTGACCATAAAACAGTAAGCCACTGTGGATGTAGACGAAGAAAGATTATTCATAGAAGAAACTATATGAACGGGAAAGTAGTTCAATGTGGATGGAAATAAATTTTCAGGGAGAAATCATGTTCTTTTTGCTTTCAGGTTAGGGAAAGCTGCTTCAAATTATTTTTGATCTTTCCGCACCATGTAAAGTAAAGCTACAGCCTTGTGTTATTTTTCAGTTTTCTTCTAGCATACCAATTGCAAAAGATGCAGAGGGTTCTTCCCTTACATATTTTAATTTGGTCTCAAACTATTAGCTGCCCCTAAAATCATTAAAAAACAAGAGTATCAGCTGAGTTTGTTCTTTCGTTGTGGCAGTCTCTAAGGAAGGCCATCAGTCCAGTAATAAAGGAAGAGTGGATCTTGCATTTATTGCTGGTTAGAGTTGTTTACTCAGAGCACCAAAGAAATAAAAGGTGGTCCTTAATGGCACTTTTATTCTGGTAACGTCTAAGAGTTTACAACAGAAGAAACCTATCTACTAATATGAGGGGAGGGAGAAACCTGACAGATTAAGTTTTTTATTTGGACATGCTTTGGGAAGTTTATTGAAAAATAAAAATCTCATAGTGTCAAGTCCATATAGTTATACTCAATTGTCTACCAATCATGATACTTGAATTTATGCTTTCTATGACTCTGCACAGTTTGTTTAAAAAAGACCAAAATAAAAGATAATGGACGTGTTTCTTTGATAAAACTCAACTGAAGTTGCATCCAAAATTCCCATACAATACATCCTTTAAAATGTTCATAGTCTGTCTCGTGTCTTGTCTAGTACCTTCCCATTTGGAAACAAATCCTAATGTTTTGTAAGCTTAATACAGAAAGTGACGTTCAGTTGTGTTAACTGTAAAGCAGAAGCCTTCCCCCCACCTTCTGTAATGCTCTTATCTCTCTTCCTTCCTTAGGCTATGGTGCCAAGCAAGAGCCATTGATACTGACAGCTGTGACAAAAGTGGAGGAGGTGCATGTGCCAAAGGAAAAACATTGGCCTGAAGAATTCCAGGTGCATACTGTTGAGATAAGGATTACATGTATTAAAGAGTGAGAGAAAATAAGAGATTAAGTAAGGGCTTCCTGTTGTTAAAAGGAATTGCTACACAGGAATTATTTATTCGGCCTGTTCTATTTAGATAGAGCCAACAGAATTAATTTTAGCTTCACAAAGCTAGTTTGTTACGGTAACCTGCTGTCTTGTTTCATCTGAATGATTCAACTTAATGTGTTTCCATTTCTAGGAGAAAATCGTTACAGTACTCCTTTATCAAGTCAGGACAGTCATTTTTGCTAGCCTTTTTAATATAATGGCCCAATTTTGGATTACTGGTATTCTGCCTTGCCATAGCCATCAGGTTTGTGGTTCTTGAGGGCAAGCCTGTGTCTTGTTTATTCTCTTAGTTCTTTGCCCAATCTCTCTGGTTTTATTTATCAGTCTCCATTTCTTTTTCATGTTTTGCGCTCTTTGTGCTTCACATCTCAGCATTTTTCCAAAGTAGAACATGAACACAATAGTATTCAATACCAGTTGATCCTTTAGATGCATATTTCTGTGCTTTCAGCGATAAAGCAGAACAAATGTGGTGCCTGCTAATATACAGGGAAAGTCTGAAAATCCCTAATGCAAGTGTAAATTTGAGACTAGTTGCACAGTGGGCTAAGACCAATTTTTTTTTTCCATTGGTTAGATAAGTCACCTTACGTTTAGAGTATTTTTGTGATGCAGCATGGAAGGTAGGTTTCTGTATAAACATGTCACTTTTTGTTTTCATGTGTAAAAAACCTGAAATTTAAGTTATCCTCAAAATACTTGGGAGAAACACTTTGTTCCGTGGAAGGCTGGCAGATCTGTGTAGTGAGTTTTAATATCTTCCTTGACGTGTATGGAAAAGGATAATAAGGTTTCTGGATCTAAAACTATTCCCTTTTGACTTCCCGACAGCATGAAACACAGAACAATAATATTAATCCTGGTTGTATGCAAAAGGAATTGTTTTGACAGATAAGCAATCTGTCAGGCTGTTCAGATTACATTCTGACCAGGGGATATTGGAGAAGAGTAACAAACAGAAAAAGCAGAATGAGATTTTTTTTTTTTTTTTCCCTTATGGAGGATTGGGACAAAAAGTAAAATCATTCCTTTTTCATGTGTAGCTTGGACACTGTACCTAAAATCATAGAATCACAGAATGGTTTGGGTTGGAAGGGACATTTTAAGATCATCTAGCTCAATCCCCTGCCATGGGCAGGGACATCTTTCACTAGATCAGGTTGCTAAAAGCCCTGTCCTACCTGACTTTGAACACTTCCAGTGATGGGGCATTGACAGCTTCTCTGGGCAACCTGTTCCAGTGCCTCACCACCCTCATAGTAAAGAATTTCTTCTGTATATCTAATGTAAACCTACCCTCTTTTAGTTTAAAACCATTCCCCCTTGTCCTGTCATTACAGACCCTGGTAAAGTCTTTCTCTGTCTTTCTTACAAGCCCCCTGTAAGCATTGAAAGCCACAATAAGGTCTCCCCAGAGCCTTCTCCAGGCTGAACAACCCCAACTCTCTCAGCCTTTCCTCACAGGAGAGGTGCTCCAGCATTTTTGTGGCCATCCTCTGGACCTGCTCCAACAGGTCCGTGTCTTTCCTGTATGGTGGACCCCAGGGCTGGACACAGTAATCCAGGTGAGGTCTCACCAGAGCAGAGCAGAGGGGCAGAATCACCTCCGTCGACCTGCTGGACACACTTCTTGTTATGTAGCCCAGGACACAGTTGGCCTTCTGGGCTGCGAGTGCACATTGCTGGCTCATGGCCAACTTTTCATCCACCAGTACCCCCAAGTCCTTCTCGGCAGGGCTGCTCTCAATCAGTACATCCCCTAGTCTGTATTGGTACTGGGGATTGCCAACTATGTAAATCAATTAGTGGAAGGGGGAAGATTTGTCAGTAGAAATTTAAAATTTCCAGTCACCTGTTAATCAGACAAGCTCCTTTTTCTTCTCTCCCCACTAATTGTGAGACAGAGTTGGTCATGGTTCCTGTCTTAGTCTCAGAAAAATGAGACATATCAAACAGTTCATCCATTTTTGGGGAGAGGAGTCTTGCCTACTTCTCTCACTTGCCACAGGAAGCGCTGATGCTCATTGTGTGAATTTTTGTCGACTTTGCTGGAGCTTGGATAAATGGAAACACTGAATGCCTACAAGTGCTAGAAAACAACACAGAACTTTTATCCTAAATTCTTTCCCAGCCAGATGGGTCAATATCCCTAAGCCCCATCCTCTCAGAGATTAAAGCTTAATTTCTGTTGAAATTCCTGTCCCAACCCCCCAGAAGCTTTCTTACTTGCTGTTGAAGCTTTGTGGGAGTTCCAATATTTGGTCAAGGCATATTGTATCCACACAGATAAGACCCTGCTGCTCTGCAGCGGACTTAAATTGTTGAATGGAAAAGCTCTTACTACTGTCTGCTACTATTAACTACTACGTAATGACTTAAGAGTCGAACCAATGTGTACAGCAGCAGCACAGGAAGGAAACTGTGTGCTACTTCTTTAGTTAATACATAGCAATGTTTTAATCGTGAATCTGGGAGTCATTAGAATGCACAGTTTGGGGATTTTTATACTTTAGAATTTGATCTGAAAACTAAATTCTTGCACTTTTTTTTTTCTTTCCCCTCTGCATTTCATAAAGCCAACTGGAAAAGCTTTTTCTGGAAATCTGATCCGCCAACCCCTGGTTCATATGGAAAGACTTGAGCTTCTCAGGAATGTCTGCAGAGACACTGCATTGAGAAATCTCTCTCACACTGCAGTTTCCAAATTCGTCTTGGACCGAATATTTGTGTGTGACAAGCACAAGATCCTGTTTTGTCAGACGCCAAAAGTGGGCAACACTCAGTGGAAAAAAGTCTTGATCGTTTTAAATGGTATCTACTCTGCTGTGGGTGTGTGGGTTTCTGTGAGGAGGAGGAAAGAACAGAATTGGTCCAACTGGGACAACACAAAAATGGATTCTTTCTGCTTTTCTGTACACTGATACTTAATTTCAGCCTTTCATTCTTGACAGTTGCTTCTAGTCCTTTCAAAACATCTCTTTTAAAGAAAATACACCTTTCTGTGAAAATAAGTGTTGTTATTACTTGGCTCAAAAGTGATTTGAGTCATGAAAGAGTACCCATGTGCATGCGGCAGGTAGATTTGTTATCTTTGAAGGGGTGGCACTAATTTCTAGAATTTCAAACAAGTAAATTACAAGGTATCACAATTCCCTAAGAAACAATAATATAAAATTTCTGACTTGAGGCCACTGACTTTTGACTAGGGGTTTTTAGCCATGAAGAAAGCTAGTTAAAACTTGGAAGCTGCTGTTGGTCTGTACTGCTGAAATCTTGTGTATGTGCTATCAGTGAGCCATCACAGGAGTTACAAAGATTCTGAGGTGCTTAAGGCAATAGTTTGGTCAACAAAGGTATATTATAGAAGACTGTAAAAGAAGGAGTAAAGGGACTAGTGTGTTTGAATAACAATCTACAGGGTGAACGCTGCCTGTCTATATGTAGCCTACCATCCTCTTCTAGTAGCCTGGTATGCCAATAAAAATAACTCATTTCCTCAGGGTTTTCTATTGTACCACTACCTGCACACATAACCTTAACTTGATCGTGTTTAACATAACACACCTTTGTGTTTGACATGAGACCCTCCTGTCTGTGCACCAGGGCTGTGAATTTGCTACATATAGTCAGGTCGGTTGAGGTCCTTCTGTGGTTTTGCAGGTGGCATAGCTCACCAAGATGTGGGCAAAACCTGAACATTGTAAACCCAGCTTTCTTGTTAGAAGCACCCTGCGAACAGTCAGCTCTGCACTTGCGTTTTTATGTTTTCTTTACCTTGTGTGAGCTAGTTTGCACACCAGGAAGGAAACAGTCACAAATTGGCAAAGGAACTGTGTCCCTCAGCAAAACTTTTGTAGTAAGGAGTATGTCTTTAAAAACTTTAATGTTAGTTTGAACTTTGATACATGGATGGGAGCTGAAAATCTGGGAAAGATATGCATGCACATAGGTATGGGCATGTGTCTTAAATACCTATGAAAGCTACCCTCCGAGAAAGTACTAAATATGAAACTACATGAGCGCGCTAGAAGTACCTGCTCTTACCAGAACTTAACAGAGATAACGTGCAAAGAATAGCTCAGGACAGGCAGGGATGTGTTGGCTGTGTTGAGTGGAGGGTAACTCATGTCTTACCAGCAGGGAATCTTTCACCTTGAGTTTCCTAGTTCTGGCATGTTGGATAATGACAGAAAACTGTTGCCATATAAACACTGGTCTCTTCTGCCTTGAGCTGCCAGTGTACTAGTATCTGCTGATGAAGACTACCGCTGCAGTTCACCTAACTTTCTCCTCTTTGGGTAGTTTTAGCAGGCAGGACTGATACTTGAGGGGGAATACTTTATGTCCAAATACCTAAGTGGTGTTTGGAGGTTCAGGGTGGAGAAATGCAGCTGTGGCACTGTGGGGGACCTAACTCTGCTACTGCTTGTACTGAATCTCTGCTCTGGGTGAACGCAAGGTTTCAGTTTCTGAGGCTGTCTAATCTGACATCTCATCTGTTGTCCATATGTAATTCACCTAGAGTACCAAAAAATATAATCAGGAAACTGAAATTAATAAAATACAACCACCACCACCCCAAAAAAAAAACCCCAACGTAGAAAACTGAGAAGCTGAGTGGTGTGGATTATTCACTGTAGTTCTGGAACGGAGAAGGCCGTAGAGGCTTTCACCTAAAGAGCTTGTTTTGTAGCACCCTGTTCTTGTTGCAGGTTGGTACTCTGCAATGATGCTGTTGTGTGAAGGCTTACTTGTAAAGTCTAAGGGGACCACATGAGATATTTCTCAAGGTCATAAAAACTTCCAGGATCTTAAAATAAATGCATCAGAATTTAGTGACATTCTTTTTCTTGTCAGCTTATGTGCTTGCAAAAATGAATATCTGGAGGCTTTCTATTGTTAATTTTAGTGCTTTTTAATCTGTGTAGTATTGTATGATTGGAATTTTTGTTTCAGCACAGCATTGTCATTAAAATAACTTCATGGATCCTGACAGCAAAGTGCTTTTGTGTTGAAGCCGTTCCAAAAGCCCACAGCATTTATTTTTTGTTGGTGTTAGAAACTCAGCCAAAAAGCTGGTTTCTTCTTTGGAGTTAATCCTCAGTCTTCCTCCATTTGTA
>NW_008824775.1:61959-69721 GCF_000699105.1 Pygoscelis adeliae
AGTTACAGGCTTAAGACATAATTGCTGATGCAATTTGCATAATGTGCTTTTCTGAGAGTTTTGAGGCCATTTGGTCTCGAACCTTGATGTCACATACCCTGAAGAATTTTAACAGTTTTCAGCTTCGCAGTCAGAATCTCTCATCATTTAACGGTTTTAAACATAGTAACTGTAAATGCTAAAAATACAGAAAAGAGAAAGATAAAACAAAAAGCTGTCAGCCAAAGGCACACATGCTTGCTTGTGCTCACTTTTTTTTTTCCCCTTGAATGATTCACTCGCTCTCTCTTTTTGATTTGTCTAGGAGCGTTTTCTTCCATAGAAGAGATCCCAGAAAATATTGTACATGACCATGAGAAGAATGGCCTTCCACGCTTGTCCTCCTTCAGTGACTCTGAAATTAAAAAACGGTAAGAAGTGGCTTCCCAGGGGTGTGGGAGGGGTTTGGAGTCAGTGGTGTTATCAACAATCAGGTTGAAGTCTACATCTGGAACTGAGGACAACGGGGTTTCTGCTCCAGCACTTGTATTATGGCACTATTCTGCCATCCTCACAGATGTCGCTGTGACTACCTCCCTGCTGACTTTGAAGGAGAACACCAGTGTAATTGGTGATACAGTTAGGTGAGCCAACCAACTCCTTCTGGATATAGGGTTTCTGTAGTTCAGCGCATACCTGATTGTTACACAGTTGACCTTCAGAAGGGAAGGTTTAGTTGGAAGGTCCACCCTGAAGCCTTCTATAGTAAATCTTAACTGCCTAACTGCAAGATTGTCATTACAGGCAGATTTATTTATTGGGATTGAGCTGGGTAAGTTTAAAACAGTGCTCCTTAGCCTGAGAGTATTGTCTGTTCAGCTGAACCACTTTATCTTCCTGTTTGGGTGCTTCTGGTTCTCAGAGCAGAAAAAATACTTCTCTGCAGTAGAGCCTTCTAAATTACTTTGGCTAGATTTTTGACTGTGTCTGCTCTCAACTCTACTAGAGCCCATGCCATATATAATCCCTGTAAGGGGTGGCAGCATGGAGAGAACAGGATATAAGATGACAATGGACACTTGCAAGCTTGTGCTTGCGTGGTTTTTGTGTGTATTAAGCCATTCTGAAGAGTCAGCCCCTTATACATGTGGTGTCAGCTGTCAGTAGAGCTCAGTCCAAGGTTTGTTGTATTCAGCGGTACAAATACACTTACCACAGCTGTGCCTGTGGAAATGGTGTCACTTGATTGTGTTGATAGTGTGCAAGAGAAAATACTGTCACCACGTTCTTGAGAACGTGGATCCATTCTCCCTCACTGTGAACAGCCCTGCGTAGAAAGTAACTGTTCACCTGGGTGATGAGCCATAGCTAGGGTATTTGAAGCTGAATGCCATTATGATTTGGGTTGTCGCAGTCAGCCCGCCACAGAAGTTGTGCTGGAGATGCATAACATGGGTTTGGTTGGGAATTCTGAAACAAATTATCAGAGAGAGGGATGGTGTGGATCTGTTCATCTGGTTTGCTGACCTCTAGCCCTGCCTGGTTAGGAGTAGGTCAGGAGAACCTGAAGACTGATCCAAGTGCCTGTTGAGGCTGGAAAGAGTCCATCCACTTACTTCAGTGAGGATTGGGCTCTAAATCTCCTTTCTCAGCTATTTACTGAAATAAACTTTGTTTTCAATTTACTCTTCCTACAGATAATCTCTGACTACAGAATATTACAGTTCAGTGGTATCACAACAAAATGTGAAATTCTGTTGAAAACTGTGGTCTCGGCCATTATTGAAAGCATGACAAAACATCAAATAAAATACCAGAATTTTTTTTTTTTTTTTACTTAAGCAGTGATTTGTCTAACTACCTGCCAGTGAAAAATGTAGCCCTCTGTATACATGTAGCTGCACCAAGCCACTTTTTCTATGCCTTTGTGTATTTTGCTTCTTGAGCTTGATGGCATTAAAAATATCTTTGACTCAGAGCTTTCAGCGTCTTATCAGCATCTTTCGTCTCCTGTTTATATGGATTGAGATAAACTAAGCTCCTCCGGTTTGAATAAAATGTGAAAACTAGGATGAACTATTTCCACTTTGTACTGTATACAAAAACTGTTAGTAAAAAGACAGGAATTGTATTTCTAGTCCTATTGATTGTAATATTGATAGACTGTGCAAGTGGTGTAAGATTCGTATTGCTGTGTCTGTGGTCAGAGTTTATGTACATTTTGTAAGTCTTTGCTAAACGCACTTTAAACACTTTGCTAAACACTTTCCTTAATTAATTTATTTTTTTTTCCTTCCTCTGTTTAGACTGAATTTATACTTCAAGTTTTTTATTGTTAGAGATCCATTTGAAAGACTTATTTCTGCATTTAAAGACAAGTTTGTGCACAATCCTCGGTTTGAACCTTGGTACCGGCATGAAATCGCTCCTGGCATCATTCGTAAATATAGAAAGAATCGCACAGAGACCAAAGGGCTGCAGTTTGAGGATTTTGTGCGCTACTTGGGTGACCCTAACCATCGATGGCTGGATGTTCAGTTTGGTGACCACATCATTCATTGGGTAACATACGTGGAACTTTGCGCCCCCTGTGAAATCACATATAGTGTGATTGGACACCATGAAACCCTGGAGGACGATGCTCCGTATATCTTGAAAGCAGCCGGCATAGACCATCTGGTATCGTACCCCACGATTCCACCAGGCATAACAGTGTACAACAAAACAAAAGTAGAGCGGTATTTTTCGGGAATTAGCAAGAGAGACATAAGACGCCTCTACGCGCGGTTTGAAGGCGATTTTAAACTTTTTGGTTATCGGGAGCCAGATTTCTTGCTTAACTGACACCTAGGATAAGCTCTGAAGAAGTGTCTCATGGATTAATCTAGACCTGCGTGAATACCAGCTGCAACACTGACAGACTTGAGAATGACCATTTGTTTTCTAGCTTTTTGATGTTGCTCCATTTTTCAGTGAAATATTTGTCATATATGAACAAGTAGGGGCTTATAGTTGTTGTTTACTGACCATGTTTTCAGTATGTGACACTGCAATCTGTTAGGAATGAAGTCTCCGTTATCTGAAATACAGAATTCCACTTCTTCCCTCTTCCCTCCAGGAAAAAAGAGGGCGATCGAATGGGCTATGATCTTCCCCCTCCCTCTCCCAGACAGAATGCCATTTTTAAAATGTTGTGAAGTATTTATAAAGATGGTGATTTCACTGTAGGTTAACTCTGACATGTGGGTGAACTTGATGATTCATGCTCATGAGAAAGGCATGTAGTCTCCCATGAGCTTCGAAAATGAGAGGCCGGTACAGGACTAAAAATGGATTAAATGCTTGACAAGTAAAATTATCTAGGTTCTGTCATGTGGCTGCCATAATAACAGTAATGCTGATCTAATCCCATTTTTGTTTGTCACAAAATGAACCTAATTAGACAGAAGTTTTAGAGGTGTTAAAAAAGGGACTGGTTCCAGAGCCCAGTTGTCTTTGTATTTTTGTCAGGTGTTTACTGTACTTACTGTTAAGCCTCATAATTCTACTTTTGATTTTCAAAATATTATTTAACTCCTGGCTATGTAAGTTATCTGAGAACACCAGATGCAAATGGAGCATAGAAGAAACATGAAACTGCTAGGGAAATTTTAAGGAAAATTAATTTAAAATGAAGTATTAATTGTATTTGCAGGAGCACATATAGAAGTCACGTGATGCTCTCTAAATATCACACGATTTAACTTGTTTTGTCTTCTAACAGTTAAGATTAATAAAGAAGCCACAAAAGCGGCACGTCATATAAAAAAGCTGCTAGAGTTACTTGGATTAACGATCTACCTTTTTCTTATATCCAGCCTTGCTCAATGATCAGTACCTCAGAGAACAGAAAATTTACTCCCCTCTGAAAATTCGTCTCCCTACTGCTAAAGGAGACAGGATGAATCCCTGATTTTTCCAGTGATTCACTGCTATGGTGTCCTGACTCAAAAATGCCCAACGTTTATGTTAGCAATGGGGTGAGTTGGCAACTTGTCAGGAGTTTGAATGTCACTTAAATTTGTGTACCCATTTTATGCATTAAAAAAGAAAACCAGGACTGAATGGATGCAGCCATCATATTTGCCTGTGCTTGCATTGTGTCTCATAAAGAGCAGTCTCTTGTTTGAGTTCACCAGCAATAAAAAAATCGGTGCGCTGCCACCTCATCCCGCAGGCCATGGGAGAGAGACACCACGTATCTGAAATACAGGAATTGCTCTGTCACAGTAAGCATGTGAACTGTATTTTTTTAAATCTTAGTCCTAAAAGATTAATTTTCGGATCAGCATGATGTTGCTGGCTAGAAATGCTAATGATGGCCAGTGCTATGGAATCTGCTCTTAAATCCAGCCACAGTATGTTTCTGATAGCTTCCTGTATCAACACAAGGAAGCATCTTGCACTTGTGAAAAAGGAAGGCTGTGCCAAGCTGACATGTGCTGCTACCCACAAAAAGGAAGCCCTGTGGTAGCTGGAAATGATTTCAGAAAGATCTCAACAGACTAATTGAAATAAGGGAGAATCATTGACTGGGAATCGTTAGCAAGGGAATAGTCCAAGGTAGCAAAGCTGGAAGGTGGGATTTTTTCTTTTTTTTTTTTTTTTTTAAAAAAACAATTACAGTGCCCTAACTTGCTAGTTCTTAACCAATGATAAAACAACAGCTCCAGGTTTTTCTGTGGTTTTCTTAATATGGGAACTTAGCAAAATGTACTGTTAAACGCATTTTGGAGCTAATGAGCTGATGGATTACCTCTCTGCTGATTTAAAATGTAACAGTGAGTAATGTATAGTGAATTCAGGCCTTAAAGTTTAATTCTAATAAAGATAAAGTAGAATTGTTTTCCTCTGAAAGCATATGCTACTGATCACACAGAACACCAATGTATGTTTTTATTTTTCTTGGTAAATTACTTACTGTATTGATTTCTTAAAAGTTGCCAGGTGGAAAGTGCTACCTAAATATTGAGTGGTAATATTTTTTTCTAATAGCTTTCTCTGCACTGAGTTCTCTCGGCCATCTGACAGCAAATGTGGACGGAGCTATGGACTGACACTGGCAGAGGTGTGTACTGCTCTCCCAGCTCCGCGCTCCCACGCTTTTCAGGCTGGGACTGGAACACTCGTTACCATTTCTTCAATTCAAACACAAAGTTTCTCTTTTCAATGATACCCTCCTGAGCTATATTTTCTTCCTAGAAGCGTGCTTTTTTTCCTCACATGGCAGAAGTAATGATGGCCCGATTTTGGCGTGACTCTTGCAGAAACTCGGATAACACGAAAGCCCTTGGTGAGGTACGGTAGGGTTCTCCTTATCTCGGTCCGGTGCAGGTAGGGTGGCCAGAGCATACTGTGTCAGGGAGGAGGCTCTTGCCCTGCTAGTTATGATTAATTAAATGCTTGTGTTTTGTTTTAGCTTAATTGCACTCTATACAAGGCTTTTACAAGTTTAGTCCCAGCGGCATGCGTGAACGTCATTTGGCTGTTTGGATGTCATTTGCATACCGCTTTCAAACTGCAGGTGATACTTATGTCATATTTTGGGAACTGCTGGCCCGGATTGTTACTTCTCTTTTCTTGTTGTTGTTACAGCTTCAGAAAACAAACTCACATCTTTGCTTTGTGCATATCTGTTTCTTTTTGTTGTCTCTCCTCAGCAGCTTTTGAATCCTCTGGCCCATTTTAACCACATTTTACAGAGGAAAGTCGAGCTCTTGGGGATAGTGAGTTGCAGTAATCTTGAAAATAGGAGAGGAAACGTTCTTTGTACACCAGAGGGTCCATGTATGTCAACTTTAGGGAAAGTACAGACGGGAAACTGAGTTTTACTGCTTCTGCTCATCGTGGAGCTCCTTGTTTCTCATGGACTCCCTTCCCTAGTGCTCCGAGTCTGGCCTCTGATCTCAGCTAACAAAGACAAAAACCACAAATTAAAATGTATTCCATGGGTCTGTTACCTTCATGTTCCTTATAAAATTAAGGACACTTCTAGAGATAGCTGATGAGGGGGGAGGCGTTGAGGTATTGGGGTTTTTTTATTTTCTTCCTTGTGGTGAAAATGGATCCAGAATTCACTTGCTTGTGAACCAACTTTAAGGGCAATGCCTGTCCCCTTTTCTTTTAACTTCAGCACACAGTGCATTATCACTGGTGTGCTTTCTGATCATGTGCCATGAAGATGTTTTTCTGTAGTTAAAATATATGTGCGATTTTTTTAATTTTGGGAACCGTTCCTTAAAAGAAGTAGCAATTCAAAAGTGGCTTGAAAATACATATTTTTCACAGATAAGCGTGTTGTTTTCCTATTCGTGTTTAGATGCTGCCTCAGTTTGTACTGAGGGTAACAGCCCCCTGCTGCTACGACTTGTCTCTGTCCTCAGATCAAGGAAGCCATCAGACAGCTCTGGCTTTTGTGTAACATTATTTTTTCCTTGAGGTGTTAATAACTTTCTTGGCTGGGAAAGCCACCTTTGATCTTATCTATGCTCCAGAAAGTTTGCTGAGAAAAGAGTGATTACATAGGGATTGCTTAAGCTTATGTTCTCAGAAGAAAAAGGATGTCTCGTCAGTGTATCTGCCTGTATCTGATATCCCTTAATTGACACAGAGAGGGTGAATGATCTTTCTGCTTAATGGCCTTATCGTGATTTACACTAAGCCCCCATTCTGTTACTACAGCAATGTGAAGGGACCTGGAAGGAGGTGTAAATTCAACGTGTGCTTATTTTAAATGTGAGGGTATAAAGGAAACTTGACGCAGGAGTTGGGTCCTGAAGATTTATCGTGGCTAATTGCTCATTACATGTCATCTGCAGAGGCTGGTGCAGTTCCTTTGTGGCCTGCGCTTGAGAAGATTTGTGCAAGGTGGAAAGAGGCTTGTGGGTGGTGGAAAATTCCCTTTCAGCCTAAGTTATCTGTGCGTGTTCCTGGGCCGCTGCCATGGGGAAGGTTTTGGAAGGAAATGATCCTATTAGCAGCAAAGCCTGCAGTGCTTGGGCTGGCGAGCGCAGAGTGCCTCCCTCCTGGAGGAGGAATTCAGCACACGCTGATGTGTGCAGCTGACTTTGGTGCTGCCGTGTATAAATCTCTATTTTTTGAGCTTTTAATGCAGCTGTGTGCAGCTGAGCTGTCATCTTGCTTTCCTGCGTGTGGCAGTAGCCTAGGGTGCTTCATCTCATTGCCACCAGAGCAGCTTTGAAAGGCCTGCAGCCTGTTTTGCTATGCAGTAGGAGACGTTTCCCTTATGAAGCGAGCAGCATTAGGCCTGCAGCCATGCAGCTGGTGGCAACAGGCTGGTGAAAGCACAGAAATGGTACTGTTCGGGGCTAGCTACTGTAAAATCATCATTTGTCCCTTTCAATCCAGGTAGGAGTGAAAGGGAAAAAAAAAGATGTGTGTTTGCTTTGAGTCATAAAAAGGAACTGCGCTGATAGAAATTCCAGACTGGTAAACTCAGGCAAGGCAACGTCTGGGAGAGCAACGCTGAAAAAAAGCCACGGTCAGTCACTTTAAAGGCCCCGGAGATACTGGACTCCACGTTGAAAGTAAGTTGCTGAAGCTTTAGGGGAGGTGTTAGAGGAGCAAGCGTGCTCCCCCCTATGGTGTATGTGCGTGCCAGAGGAGCAGCTGCTGGTGGGACAGCAGGCACATGGCAGGCTGAAAGCATGAAGCATCTGCTGCGGGTGTGTGTTTGAAATCACGGGGGGGGGGGGGGGGGGGGGGGGGGGGGGGAGAGGAAAGA
>NW_008824775.1:69775-76437 GCF_000699105.1 Pygoscelis adeliae
GGAAAGGAAGTAATGAAAAAATAATCCTGAAGGTTGCACTCCTGGAAATGCAGTACCCACCCTAACTGTCAGAAATGCATTGACCGCCCTGGATGTGTACAAGTAATTTCTGAGCAGCTTGTGGGACAAAAGCAAATCTGCAAATAGGAGGGTAAACATGGACCATAGGGCATCTGTACATGCTCTGGAAAGCAATTTAATACTGAGAATCTAGCCAAGACTCTCAATCATGCCTTAGTAAATGGATCTCATCTAGGAAAAATGTATAGCTATGCTGGAAGCATACAAGGAAAAGAAAAAGCTCTTGTGGAATAACTAGCTCTTTCAACAACTACGTGTTACGCACCTCCTGTGATTTAAGAAGTAGGAACATTCAGTCTTGTAGATTTTTTTTTCCCCCTCCTGTCTACAGCCTTTCTGTGTTACTCCATTTTCTTTCCCATGTCCTGAGAGGTCTTTGGATGATACATCACAGTATGACCCGTCACTCTTCTCTTGTCAGAAGGGTGGAAGAGGCTGTAGGAAATACAAAATGTTCTCTTTGTGTTCCTCAAAATTATGGAGAAAATTCAGGGAGTTGTTATCAATCACGAATGAATTGTGGTGACTGTGAAACATCAAGATTGCATTAGCTACTTCTTAGATGTTTCATGTGTTGGTCAGGAATTCACTTATGGAAAAATTATTGCTGTTCTGTTCTGTATTTGGCATCCTTCTTCTTATGTTTTGAATGGCTTCTAGCAAGAATCATAGAATCATTAAGGTTGGAAGAGACCTCTAAGATCATCGAGTCCAACGGTCAACCCAACACCACCATGCCCACTAAACCATGTCCCTAAGCGCCTCATCTACACGTCTTTGAAATACTTCCAGGGATGGTGACTCAACCACCTCATCAAGGTTTTACAGCAAGTGAAATTTGAAATCTGCCATACTGCAAAGCTTCACTTGGATGCACGTATTTTATTCTCATTCTACTTTAAGCGTTTTGTAGAGTAAGAGTTGACCCTTTGCACTTTCTCAGTTTCCTCGGTTCCTGACTGTTCTTTGCAATGCCATTTGTGCCGTTTGTACTTGTGAAAAGGCAGCGAGCAAGAAGACTCAGCAAAGACTCTGGAGAGAACGGGACTCCAAAGTGGACCTTTATTCGTATGCCTCTGTCCACAAGCTTCTTTCATCTGCCAGCATCTGTTTTCCTTTCATTATCTTTTCAGTCTAGCTTTTTGCTGTAAAACCCATCACAGTATGTATTTATGATTAAAATTACAGATTTAGAAACATGTGAGAGAAGAGGGATTAGGGACAGAGCTGCAGCAAGAGAGAAAGAAGCAGCACGAGGAAGGGGCTTCCACACCCCCTTCCACAGTTCCACACCATTTGCTCCATTTTGTATACTCTTGTTTGGCTGCTTTTAGGACCACCTAGGTTCTCGGCCTTTTGGCTAAGGTCAAGTATATAGTGTAGGTGGGTTTCCTGTTGGTGTCTCGGTTACGTGCACGCATGCACTTGTTCTTCTCTGGTGTCATCAGGATAGGTTTTCATAGGCCAGACCTTTGTCCCATCAAGCATTACAGGACTGCATAGCAAAGATGGAGCAAAGGTGTTATTTCCTTGCTTTCTAAGCAGTGGCAGTGTGTTGCTTTACTCCTCTTGACTACTAGATGGTATAAACATAATTTCATTTTTCTGGAAGCTGACCAGTGATAACAAAAGTGGTTTAATCAGGTTTTAATCTCAGCACACCGTTTAAATACATCTCTGTGAGAGCAAAGTACTGCAGTAAATTGTAATTGGTTTTTGTGGGTTTAGGGTTATTGGAAATGCCATTCTGATGGAAAACAACTTACGTGCATTACTGCTATCTCCACGTAAGGGTCTATCACATGATTGCTTGCCAGTCAGAGAAAAATCACTTCATTAGATAGTGATACTTTTTTATTGTAATCCGCTTACTGATGGATTTGGGGCTTAAAATACAGCATGGTAGATTTGCTTTGTGCACTCCTCTCCTGTTCTGAAGTAGTATTGGCAGAGTTTTCCTACTTCCATTATTTTGGGGCCTCTTTTCTGCAGCTTCTAGTTGGAACTGATTCAGTTTTAAACACTTCGCATTGCAAAGTATGTAATTGGACTGTAGGTAGGCCAGAAGGACAGTGTGAAGGCTTTAATGAAGAACTGTAAGCTAGCAGCATAACATGGCTGTGAGAAAGCTACCACCTGATTCTGCACGCATCCAACTGAATATTTTCAATAATGGCCAATAAATATGAATATGGTGACTAAGGCTGTGGAGGGGCCTCACCTTGACCCCATTTCCAGTTCTCATCAGCTGTGATCAGGGGAGATGTAGCAGATATGCAGAGAGGGGCTGCTGGCGTTTGAGTGGACCGAAGAGCCCACCTCCCAGGCAGTGAGCAGAACTTGTTTAGCCTAAGAAAGGAGAAGGGGTATAACTGCTGTCTAAACCTGTACTGGGGGAAATGAAGGAGTGGGAGAAGCTCACATCCAGAGAAGGAAGGGAGCCAGGAGACGGTGGAGTCACAAAGACAAACCAGTCGGTTGGCCAGGAGCCAGCTGAGGCTGGAAACTGGGAGGAGGTTTCCTACCTTGAGGCTCTGTCATCATTTTGGTGTATATAAAGGAAGCAAAATAATACTAGGCTGCTATGCCACTGTCTGTTAAAGCAGCAGAGGCCTTGACTTCATGTCCCAGCTGATCCTTCAGGTCCCATCTCTTCTCTCAGACCAGTGAGCCGTGGCTGCGAGCACGGCAGAGCAGGGCTGGTGTGCGAGCGCTGGGTGATCCGACTGGAGGAGAAGGATCAGCAGAGGCAGGTGGGGCCAATCTCACAAGGCCACGTACATCCAGCCCAGTCTTGTATGCCAAGAGATAGGCTATAGCTGGAGAACTGTTGCCATCTCCTGCCTCCTTATCTTCTTTAGCGCACGTTAATCATATTTAGAGATGATGGAAGAAATGTCAAATTTTGTAAGGAGCCAGGAGTGCGGAGTTAATTCCCTGACTTTGTTTCTTTAGAGGAAAGCTTATGGTGCTTCCCCCTGTCCATGTTTGAGTTGGATGTCTGACACAAACAGAAGTGACTTGGTAGGAAATGAGGGAAGGTGAAAAGTATCATGGAGTAATTTCTTCATTTAAAGTTTTTGGGATCCTTGGCCCCTCTCCCTTCCTAATCCAAGGGAGAGGCTGGACAGTATGCTGAAACTAGACTTCTGCTCCAAATCCCGATATCCCATCTCTAACTGGCAAGGCTGACTCGACTGTCAGTGTGGCACAGTGCACACAGATGATCGTGCAGTGTCATCGCTCGGGAGGACCTCTACAAGGCATCACCACTGCAGGCTCTACTGATTCTGCTCAAACAGGTATCGCCTCTGGAAAATGAGTTGTGAAGCTTCAATCCACCTCTTCTTCCCCATCCCTGAAGGGGATAATGATGAGCACTTTCTGCAGAGGGGATCTGCCATCATCAGACATGAAGAAGCAGTCGCTGGGGGGACAATACACCAAGTAGACTTTACTGATGACTGCGCCCTGTGAACAAAACTTTTCGTATGAAGCTGGGAGTATTGAAGATATTTGTAACATGTTTAGAGAAGGTGAAAAGTTCCTGTAGGAGGTAGAGCAGGAGTAAAATATTAATGGCTCTACTATCAGCAGTTACTTTTAAAAGGCAATTGTAACCTCTGAGTTCAATCTTGCAGAGTGAACTTAGCATGTAGACTGCCAGTGCTTATGGCTAATGCAGGTTATGCTGAATACTGTCAGGAGCTTAATTTGATGCATTATTTTAATTTTGCCCTGACACACGAACGGTCAGAGGTGTGTGTGTGTGTTTGCAATTGGTGCAGCAACCTAATGCTCCAGACTGCGAGCGATACTTTCATTAGCCACCTGAAACTTGAACATGTAGTCAAGGGCTTTCTTTGTAATGCATTATTCTGAAACATATTGAGTCTGCTAGGCACTTTACTTGAGCTAAAGGCACAGAAAGATTTAGTGTATTCTCTGCTCCACCTAGGAGGGCAGGCATGGGTGAGAGTCAGGGAACCTGGGGTTTTGCGGGGTTACTTGAGTTTTGCTTTGTTTAACACCTGTGTTATTTGAGGTGAGTTCTGCAAGCGTGACTGGATCCTAGAGCACCTCATCTTTAACTTGGAGGAGCTTACAAGCAGTTTAGGGCATTTGGCTGAGGCAGTTTCTTTTACAGGATGTAGAGCTGATAGTGCCAGCTGCAATTAGGTTTCTTAAATGCTTTCTTTATAAATCTCTGGCTTTGATTACTTCTAATTTTGCTGACTGTTTCTAAGAGCTAAAATGGTTATGCTGTTCCTGGGAATACCCTTTAGGAAAATTACTTAGGTTGTGTTGTGTTGTGCCCCTGATGGGAAAAAAAATCTTGGTGTGCTACACTGATCTCTTGCAAGGGATGAAGGACTTAAAAGTCAGTGAGAAGGTGAAGTCACTCTGTCGTTTGAAATGTGCCTTTTGCTGTTTGTGTGATAAAACCACTGGGGAAATGACAAATATTTTGAGAATTCAGGCCACACAAACTGGGAAAAGCCCTAGAGCTTGGTGGCTAAGTTCTTCATAGAGGGTATGACCTGTCCCAGCCTGCAAATGGTGAAGGGTGCTCTTCCATCAATCACTGCTCTTCACTGCAACAGCCTGCTGCAGCCTCAGGTGCTAGACCTGAGTAGTGAGCCACTGGGGACTAGAGGGGCGAGGATAATTTGGGGGGAATCTGTGCTATAGGCATGGGTAAGGAGACTGAACGCTTCAGGGATGCTTGAGAAGGAAGAGTAATAGAACTGAGATCCAACAAGGTGGGAGACGGAGGAGGAGCAAGGGCTTGACAGAGCAAGACGACTTGCACTAAGAACCTGTGAAGGGTGTGGGGGCTGACAGGACTTGCTTTGCTTTTTGCCTTTTTTTTTTTTTTTCCCCTACATCTAGAAATTTACATTCAGGAAGTGCCAAGTTTGCAACAGCTGGTACCAAAGGCTGGGAGATGCCAAAATTCGGGGCTTCCCCCCTGCCCTTCTTGCCCACGCGTCTTAGCATAGGAGTTATTCTTGGTACATTGTCACATGCTATCTTCTCACAGAATTCATGTCTTGTTCATTGTACTGGAGAGATGGGTGCTACTGCCTTGAGCAAGAAGACTAGTCATCTGCTCTTGAAGAAGAGTAAGATGCCAGTGGTTCTGTTTTGTTATCTCTTGCAGAAGACAGAAGGTGTGTACTGAGAGAGGAGAACTACGTGAAGAAAAAAGCTAATCTTACAATGTCAGCAGTTGCCACAACAGTTTTGCATGATGCTAATTATGTCATTTAACCCTGACTTCTCACAAGTGGTCACTGGTGACAGGTTCCTCATTCTCTGACCGCAAGCCTTGGGATATGACTTGCACGAGCCCTGTTTGTTCACAGCTGCAACTGACGTCAGTCAAAGCTGTAGTCTTGAATAGAATATTAAATCAGGTTTTAGGTGCCTCAGCTGACACTCCAGAATGGGTGGCTGTTTTTTCCTTAGGCTTTCTGTACACCAGATCTCCACTTACAAGCTGGGTTAATACATGTTCCTTCACCTCACAGGCATTTTGGGAAAATAATTACGGGCTGGAAAACTACGGGAATAGAAAAGATTTTTTTTTTTTCCTCAGTCATGCTCTGGGCAGTGTCATATAAACATGACCTGAAGGACAAAACGAAGCATGGAAAAGCTGCTTTTCCATGGTATAACGCATAGGTGTGAGGGGACAAGTTAGCGATCTGGGACTAGCAGGCACATTTCCCTAGAGGCCAGGGCGGCTGATATTAATGCTGGCTGTGAGGCTATGAAATCACGGACTGTCTAGTGCAAATTATAGTGTGGGTCAGGAGCGTGCCTTTGAAATGAAGGTCAGGGCTGACCCACCCCTTTGATTCTGTGGTTCACATGCCTTGCTTCTGGGGCACGACAACTGGGCTCCTGAGCTGAACCTGAGCACCTGATGAGTCTTCCCCTGAGCAGAGCCAGGCTACAGCCAGTCTGAAGGGAAACCCCTCGAGTGTGGATGTAGCTTCCTCAGTGCCCTTGGCTCTGCAGATCAGCTCCTGTTGGGCCCTATCACTTGGCAGCATGAATAAAGCCCTAGGATCTCTCTTTGTAAATTCACACCTGTTTAGACCCCTCTAATGCTACTGGGCTTTTGACCGTGAATTTGCAACCTTGACATTCAAGGTTGGTTTTGGGGAGAAGGGGGTTGGTATGGATTAGGAGGTACACAAATGGGCTCGGTGCATTTCTTAAGGGACAGTGTTGTGGTTTAACCTCAGTTGGCAACTAAGCACCACGCAGCCGCTCGCTCACTCCCTCCCCCCCCCCCGATGGGATGGGGGAGAGAATTGGAAAAGCACAAGTGAGAAAAACTTGTGGGTTGAGATAAAAACAGTTTAATAATTGAAATAAAATGATAATGATAATAATATGATAATAGTAATAATACACAAAGCAAGTGATGCACAGTACAATTGCTCACCACCCGCCGACCGATGCCCAGCCAGTCCCTGAGCAGCGGCCCCCCCCTGGCCAGCTTCCCCCAGTTTATGTACTGAGCATGATGTCACATGGTATGGAATGTCCCTTGGGCCAGTTTGGCT
>NW_008824775.1:76654-90783 GCF_000699105.1 Pygoscelis adeliae
TGGCTGTGCCCCCTCCCAGCTTCCTGTGCACCTCCAGCCTTCTCAGTCGGTAGAGCATGGGAAACTAGAAAGTCCTTGGCCAGTGTAAGCACTACCTAGCAACAACTAAAACATCAGTGCCTTATCAATTTTGTTCCCATCCTAAATCCAAAACACAGCACTGTACCAGCTACTAGGAAGGAAATTAACTCTATCCCTGCCGAAACCAGGACAGACAGTCACACTAGTTCACTCTGGTGGTGAATATGTGAAGAACATGCATCAAAATAAAGCCACGTCACAGAAATCCATTCTGTGGATTCTTAATCCTTAATTCCAGGAAGAGTTTATCTGTGTGATTCTGTTCTGTTACGGTATGTGTATTAATGCACTGCACAAGTCTTCATTTACTGCACACAGTTTTCTCACAAACGGTTGGGGCTGGAGGACGTTCATGCGGAGGGTGATGTGAGTGCAAGGCTGCTGCTGATCATCAGCAGAAAATCATGGAGACCTCTCTGATGATGGGGAAAATGCTAACACTAATGAATGAGGATCTAGGGAGCACCAGGGCAGTCAGCCTCCTCCCTGTCCCTTGGGCAGCAAGGATTGCACAGCACATGCCCTGGGAATCCATCTTCAGGCTCATGAAGTACCGGGCGGCTCTCAGGATCAGTCAGCACGGCTTCACCACAGGCACATCGTACCTGGGCAGTCTGGCTGCCTTCTCTCTGGAGACAAGGGGGCAGCAGCAGATATTGTTTATCTTGTCTCTAAAATTACTTTTGATGTGGTCTCCCACAGGACTCTCATTTGAAAGCTGAGGAAACGCAGGCTGGGTGAAGGAACTGGAAGATGGGTTGGAAGTTGGCTGAACTGCTAGACTCAAGGGTAAGTAATCAATGGCTCAATGTCCAGGTGGCACAGCGTAGCAAACAGAGCATCCAAAGGTCAATGTGAGAGGTCAGTATTGTTTGATATGTTCATCACTGATCTTGGATGATGAGCCAGAGTGCACCTTCAGCCATTTTGTAGATGACATTAAATTGTATGTTGGGCAGGAAAAGGTTTGCTATGCTGGATGGTAGAGCAGCATTGAAAAACCTGAGGGTTGAGCCAGCAAAAACTTCATGAAGCTCAACAAGAAGTGCAGGGTTCAGTACCTGGGGCAGAACAATCCCAGGCATCAGCGCAGGGTAGGGACCAATTTGCTGGGGAGCACGTAGTGCGTAAACTTACCTCCTCCTATCCCTTTTACATACGGTATGTTCCACCTCCTCCTATCCCTTTTATATACAGTATGTTCCTCAGCTGTATAGACTATGTTCTTCAACTACCTAGTGGGTGGCTGGCTATAGAAAAGATGGAATATTCTTGGAGCTGCAAGGACGACAAACAGTGGTCACAAGGTTTGGCAAACTCTACCTGCTATAAGAAAAGAGGCTCTTTACAGCGTGGGTGGGTCAGTGCTGGAGCAGGTGCCCAGGGCGGCTGAGGAATCACCATCCGTGGCGGTGTGGGAAACTCAGCTGTACACAGCAACCTTCTTGAGTGAGTGCCTTCATCTAACTTTGAGTTTGGCCCTGTGTTGAGCAGGGTTTGGAATAGATGATCTCCAGAGATCCTTTCCAACCCACATTTTTCTATTATTATGGTCTGGGTAGGCAGTAAGCATAGTTTTCCTCAACTTACTTCTTACCTTTGTCCTTCTGTCCTTTTTCTCTTGAAAACAGAAGTTATATGGAGTAGGAGGAGCCCATGGAATATGCCTGTTGTAGTTCCATGAAGTGACCCATGCAGAAGGTGAAATGCTGGCCAAATGCCATTCACTGCAAGTGGGCTAGAAAGGGACACTTAGGTGATCCTATCTGCTGCAAGCCTTTTCTCTCCACCTGATTAACATTACTCTCTCCAACCCCCTTGGCATCCAAGCAAGGCCCTCTGTCGAATTCCTCGCACTCGAAATCCCCTCTTTGAGACACGAATGAAGCAACGCTTGCTTGGCGGTACTCCTGACCTCCTTACCTTGTTTTCCACCAGCACCTTCATACCCAGGCAATGTGATCTCCTGCTCACACGCCGTTTTCCAAGTAGCATATACTGGGTGTGACGCGCTGAGCAAAACACAAACAGCAATTTCACTTGTCAGGAAGTTCCGCTGGCTTGGCAGCTCACACTGTTGACTCACTGGCACATTTTTAACCTGGAGCACCACTGCTATGGACCCAGTTTTACTGGAGGACAGTACCTCCGGCACACCTGAATGGCACGGTGCGTGTGCTGTGCCTTTCAGAGATACAGAGTAAGTGTTCGATGGCTGCTACGCATTGCCTTGATCAAAGCTTGAACACCCACATAGCAACTGGGGTGTTCGGTGTGTGGTGGGAACGCAAACCACTGTTTGTTAATAATCCTTTTACAGCTGCAGAAATCGTAAGGCATTTGTGTGAAAGTAATGAAATGTGCACGGAGAAAATCCTTGTAAAGGGGTAATAGTTAGCTTCCATCACTATTGCTTATTTGGCCTATCATGGGGTTTTTTTGGTCGTTTTATGGGTCAGGAGGGGGGCCAGGGTCAGACTCTGGAAACAAGGAGAGTATTTTTCCTTAATTAAGAAAAATTATGTTTGAGTTCTAAATTAAATCAGAATACCCTTAAGCTGCCCTGCTGTGAATGCTTTTATGCAGATCTTCTGGCAGCGAGTCAAGCGTTGTCACCACTCCTGTGCCTAGCATTTGTTATTTCGGCATGTACTCAGGGACTTCTGGTGAAGACAGGGCAATATTAATGCCGCTGTGCAAGCCCCGAGTGAAACTTCACCCAAACATGGACACACAACTCCAAGAGAGACTTTCCAACAAGAACGAGCGCAGAGAGGCTAGAAAAAAGTTGTGTTAGGGATCTGCGTCCTAGACTGGTTCACAGGTTGTACAGAGACTCCGTAATCATGTCTTCTGACTTTCTGCGTCACACAGCCATTAAACAATACTCCTAAATTGACTCTATTTTGACCACGGGTGCACATTTAGGAAAGGGAAGGAGGAAGGAATCTGACCTGAATTTACAAAGGCCCATTAATGGAGAAGTCATCGCAGCCCTTAGTAAAATGTCTTAGTTTTAATTACCTTCATTACCTTCACAGGTAATTACCTTCCATTTTCATCACAGTTAAATATTTATTATTTATTTCTAGTCTAAACTTTCTTCAGGCTTCATCTGTTGAAACTTGGGATGCTTCAGTTCGCTACAGCCAGGAGATTAGATGCGATGTCTGTTCCGGCATAGATGCCGGTGGAGGATCCTGCACCTTACCATAACAATCATTAGAGGTGGGAAGAACTGGGACTGACTTGTAGCAGCGGGGTTTCTGCCTTTCCTAATCTTCTCACGTACGCCACCGCTCCTGTAACCCTCCATGGAATAAGGCTCTGTTCCTGGCACGCACTGCAAAAGCACTGTCAGCTTTTCAACTTCTTTGACCTCATATGTCAGTCCCATGATATGTGGGCTCAAGGGAAATGGAAAGGAATAAATGTAAAAAAAAAATTGCACTGCTTTGTTTCTCAATCTCTGTTTCGAGAAATTTGCTTTAAGAATCAAATCAGGCTGACCAAGCCTGAAATAAGAGAGAGGCATTAGGAGCTCTTGTATTCCCTTGTGGTGTAAATGTAAACCACTGGCACAGTATCCAGGAGACCTTTAATTTTGCAGCTGTGTAGCAGCAGTCTGTATCTTTCTGTAAATCACCTGCATCTATTCACACTTAACAGCACCGTTGTTTGTTCTCTTTGACCTGACAAACCAGAGATGCAAGGATTAGGTTTCCAGACACTGTGAGTCTTTTTCTTAGCAACCAGTTTGAATTTCAGTCTGAAGTGAGCCAGTTGACTGCCTAGTGAGGTATAGCACACCTTGGAACTAATTAGTCGTTAATGTAGTTGTAAGTCATCAATGACACCTGCCTGGGCTACTCTACCTGGTGAGCTGGCATAGACTCCATGGTATGTGAAATCTGCTGACTCTATTGAAGGGTTGGGCTTGCCGCCCCACCTAGAAAAATAAGGAAGTTGAAAGACACTGTCTAAATAATGTTTATAGAGGATCTGAGCCAAGCAGTCTGGGGAGAAGAGACTGCTGGAAGAGATGAGAGTGGTGTGGAGTCTGCTGATTACTAGTTTAATAAAACCAGAAAATAGATTTGTGTATGTATGCAGGGAGAATAAAGGTAGACTACGTATCGTGCACAGGTTGCTTGAGAGGAGGCTGGAAGAGGGCTTATTCCTGTGGTAACATGTAAACTAATGGTCAGCTTTAGCCGTCAGCTGTGGCTATTCCATATCAGGACTTTATAGGGATGGCCACTTAAAATACATCTCCCTATAGCTCTTAAAAGTAAGCACCATGTGTTTCTGTGACTGAGAAACTACAAAATTTTTACTCGTGTGGTTGCATGAATAGAAGGATGAGCTTTATGTATGAGCTTCATCCACATTTGAAAGCCGTATCTGGCTCTGCGTGGCTCTGCTAGCTGTTCAGAGTAAATTTCACTGGAAACCTTAATGGTTTTAAGAGATCTCATTCTAAATATCTTGACGGAAGAGATTCTTAACGTGTTTTTACTCATTCTAATCACTGCTGCATTCATTAAAAAATACTTTGAATCAAAATGGCTACAAACTCCCTACTCCTATTTTTGTACTCCCTCCTCTTTCAAAATCCAAAAGGTTTGCTTGTATACTAGCTGACACACTGCAATCGGAATTAATCACAGAAGTGTTTTTCCCTTCTCGTCTTCCTTCTTTCCAAATCATTAGTTTTAATTGGGGAGATGGTGATTATTACACTGGCATTCACTTTCCAGTGCTGCTCTTTAGCTCCCGGACAGAGTGATTCACAAAATATCCATCCATTTGTTTATGACACAGCTGATACCTACGTTTTGCTTGCTCAGTCCTTTTGATAGACAGAGTTGCTTTTGAATATTTCATTAAAGGGGCTGATCTAATCCTTTGAAGTTTTACTATTGCCTTCCTTAAAATCTGGATCAATCTTAAAACTGATCAGTTCTTGGCTGCATAACACCCAATGAATCTGGATGAAGATGTTGAATAAAGCAGGATTATTTTTATTGCATCTGAGCCAACCTACATGCACATAACCTTATCTTTAGCTGCCAGCTCCCCAAAGTGATTTTACTTTTCTTCAGTAATTAATGCATGACTCCAGTGGAGGTAGGTTAAAAAAAAAAAAATCCAACAAAGCAAGCATTTTACTTTTTCCTCCTCTTCTTCCATTCTTCCATCTTTCTGGTCCTGTGGCTGAATTCAGTTTTTTTTTTCTCAAAATCCTCTCCACTCAGAATCTTGCTCATTTCTTCAAAGCAAAAAGACATTTGAGAAGATATCCCAGCCATTTGAAAAAGCCTGTTGTGGTTCATCCCCCCATGGCACTGCTGCCATGGAAGCTTAAAACCGCTTGCCATCTTCAGCCTCTCCTTCCCCAGCGACTGCAGCCTCTCGCCTCCTGCCTTCTCTTACCCTTTACCTCGTTCTTCCCCTCAGCTTCTCACCAGCCTACATGGAAAACATCACTTCTTGCACCCATCACACAACAGACAGGCCAGCCCCGCTCCACAGAGCACTGCCCTTCCTGCCTGCACACTCCTTCACCTCCAAACACCATCAATGTGCTATCCAGAGCCACTGACTTTTATTTTCCTCTAATTCTACTTTAGGTCCCCCCCCAGTCTGTTTTTGTCCCCTACACAACGTGTTTTGCCGTTACATCCTGTCATGCATGGAAGCTTTGTGACCTTGCCTCCTGATTCCCCTTTCTTTGAGGTCCTAATCCCTTCCCTCCTGGGGCAGAAGGATGCTGTCCCTCAGAGCTGTTCTTGGCTTTCATCTCCGGTGCCCCTCTGGGCAATGTCAGCCCCAAACACAGCTTCAGCTATTATCTTCTTTCTCCCCACAGCTAAAATAAGTCATGATGCATCCTCCTAACAGCCCTTGGTGGGTACCTAGCCATGGCCAAAAGGCTAGATCTTTTCACACTTGATCACAACCATCCATATCACTGCACTTCTTGTTACTCAGACCTGTAATCTTGGTTTCCTATGGTTTGGCCCTGATGTTCAGGCTTTGTCTATTCCTGCCTGCACTGTGTTTTCCAGACAAGATCTCATGTCTGTTCACACTCCTGTATTATTTTCCCAGTCTCAGCCATGCTGTTCCCATACAACTGAAACAGCTGCTCTCTGCCTCTGGTCTCTTTTTTGACGGTGCCCATTCACTAGTCAGTTGTTCAAGCCTCCTGCCCTTCCTGTTTGTTACTCTCTTATTCCTCCTTCAGGTTCTCTTACTGCCTCACCTCTTCTGTGTAAGCAGAAACCTCCCTCGGTCTCCTCCATAGCTTTGTTCAGCCCTGCTTGCCTGGCTTTTTGGTTTCTGAGGTAATGGACACTCCCTTGGTGAAGGCCATTTCTCTGGTGGGGAAGGTGGCCACGGTGCTGCCGCCCCCCCCAGTCGCCAGCGATGGAGGCAGGCAGTCCTGCCTGGGTCCTGGTGGCTGAGCATGGGGAGATGTGTGCAATCACACCTCCTGGCTGGGTGACACCATCATCCCTATTGATCCCCACCATGTAACCTCACTCTTCATCTTGGCTTGGCATCTGCCACCTCTTCCCACTGCAGGAGAGTCCTGGCACACGGATTTTCATTCCTGGGGCAGCAAACATCCGGTTTGCCTTATCAGCTGAGATGTTTGGAGCCAGCTCCCTCTCCAAGTCCCCCAGTGACCATCCAGTGATCTTCCCTGAGCACACATTTCCACAGCATGGCCTGCTGAGCGGAAAAACTGAAGGCTCTGACTCAGAAATAGAGATGCCCTGATTTGGACAGGCTGATGAAATTCATCCCCTCGGCCACACCCCACAGAACAGGATGGCTGAGCTTTCCACTGAAGCAGCCTGCTCTGCTATGGCGACCCAAAATCAGCGTTTAATCAAAATATGAAAAATCACTACGCTCTCCTTCCAATACTTTCCTCTGCCAAAAAGAAAAAAGGACAAACACTCATTGTCTAGGAGGCGGAAACTTGCCTTGTCCTGTCTGCTCTTGACTGGCAAAGAACAACAGACATATTATTATTTTGCTATGTTCTCTCCAAATTTTATCTTCCAACCTGTCTATGCGTTTCGTAGGCTGCAAGACTTTTAGGGCCGGGGATGTCATCAGGAGGTTTCTAGTGCTTGAGTTGATGATAGCAATGAAGTTCAAGGTGAAGGGTGCTCTGTGAGGGGCCCATATTGGACACCTTACCAGGAATCACTTTACAATTAAAATTGGATTGCTGCAGCATGGACTCCCAGAGTCCTTGAGTGGGAGTCATGAAGACAGCGATCAGTAGTTTCCAGGGGGAGCAAGACATTGCGCCTGTAGAAACGTGATCTCTTTTCTGCCTTAACACTCTCAGCTCTTCATAAGGTTTTTCCCATCTGACCCACAATTAATTTGGTAAGCATAATGTCTGGGGGTTTCATGAAAATGTGTCATAGGCTGACTCACAGTAAAGAAGCGATCAAAACAGGACAAGAAAGTTTCTTGCAGGCAAAACAGTATCTCATGCGTGTGTCTAATTGACATTATTCACCTTTCTCATGCTGGATTGCAACCGACCAAGAATTTTAAAGTGGTGAAAGAATTCACACTTGAGGTCCAGCTTTGCCTTTGGTGAATCCCAGGTAGCGCTCCTGAAATGAAGGCCCCCCTGCTGCTATTAATGAGGGTAGTACCTGGGCCTCAGCACATGAACTGTGGGAAGTCGTGACCGTAGATAGGATGCTCGAGCACAACACCAGGATGTCCTTCTCCAGGCTCCTAGAAAATCTGTTCCAGAGCACAGCCTCAGAGAAGACTTGCTGGTGTGTGATGTCACATCAACATTGTAAAACTATAAGGGAATCCCTTCTGAAACTGGGCAAAGTGCTACATTTCAATGGGTCCTTTTTCAGCTAATAGTAGTAGTTGGAAAACAGGATGTCTCTCAGTGAAAAAATACCATGTGAAAAGATATGTAAGATTATATGTACACAAAAGTCAAGCATGGCAAGAGTGAGATAAAACATCTGAGAAGATAATGTCCTAGCAGGACCGGGAGAGAGTGTACCTTGAGAAACGCTGATCCCTGTCCGTATTTCCAAGGCAGCCCATCTCCCTGAAAAATGTTTGTGCAGCACTCCAGAAAAGAGAGGTGCTCCCGGACACCAATAGATGTCTCCTGTACCCACAGAGATGCCACCTGCTGTGCCCACCATTCGGCTGGACAACCACCCATGTGGGCAGCTGGCACCAGAAGGATTTGGGACGCTACCAACGGCAGTGTGCTACCCTGCTTTTTAAAACGAGCTCAACGCCAGATGGGTCCCTTGCCGTGCTGTGTGTCATCTCACTGAACTTCAGGGCGCCCTGGCACGACATAAGCCTGGGCAACAGCACTTTTCATCCACGTGGGGTAAATGCTTGTGCCATTAGCTTTCAGCCTGGTCCACGTGCTGCTGCACTTAAGCGTGTGCAGCAGCCCAGAGGAGTGCGAGTGGGGCTTTGCTAAGGGACAAAACAGGGTTGCAACATAGGTGTAACTCGATCTATTTTCACTATGGATTTGCTTGCAGAACCCCCTCCTGCTCGGTGGGCAAACTGACCCCAGGTATCCAGAGATGGATGGAGATCAGCGCCCAACAAGAGGACGTCCCGCTCCAACCCTGTGCCTGCCAAAAGCCCTGACAGTGCCAACAACAGAGAGAAACACAGGTCTTGCTATTTCTTCAGGCATGTGAACGAGCACAATGGAAAATATTTGTGATATTCTGAAAAGCCAAGCTGATGCTTACCGAACAAGACTGAAAAATTCCCCGACTCTATGCTAGGAAATAGCAAAGCAACTGATGTGGAAAGAGACCTCCTTCGGATGAGCTAATGATGTCCACAGCTGCGTGTGCTGGGACAACAGCCACTTCCCAGCCCGTTGGGTGCTACCACTGGCATCACCCTCCCTGTAACCCTCCGATTAGGAAATAGATGCTGTCAGGAAAATTCACAACTGGCCCATGCCGACTGAGGAGAGATGCTTGGACGCAACGTAGAGAATTACAAGAGTAAATATCTATTCATGTGCATGAGGTGTCCCAGCCAAATTGGGGCACCCTGCATTCAGGGTTTCACACAGGGTTCTTGCACCCTTCAAACGTTCAGGTACAACACGATTTGACTAATCGCTAGTACCCACGCTACCTATTGCTAATCATAGTAAAACTTTGCAAAGCAACAATATTTTTGCGGCATTCTTGCTGCTTGTCTATTGATCCAGACGTCCCTGGAGTCAGTCTTGCCAGTTACTTATCTAGGAGGCTAGGTAACGCTGGGAGGCTGTCAAAGACGTGTTAGAGGGCGTGGCGGGTGGCATCTTGGTCGACCCGGGGGATCCTTTATCCTTCATGGACGCTCTAAGCTTCCAAGAAGCAAAGTCCTTATTTCCAGGGCTGGGCTGTCCTTTAGTTTGTTTTACTTAAGCGTGAACAATACCGGTCTCCAGTAAAATTTCACTGTCTCATTACATTACAGTGTATAATGTGAACTAATACATATATTAACAAAGTTAATACACTTTCATACTATAAAGACTGATTGATATAATAGTTAGGGAAGGGGATTTTCTTAACAGTGCTTATCTCGGAGTGAGGAGCCGCCTGCTCCGCGCAGCAGTTATTGGAAGGGAATCCAGTAGTAGATTTTAATTAGCTCCTTTTGCGTCATAGGATGTGTTAATGATTTGTTGGACAATTATTAAGCTGTTTAATCTTCCCGTCAGCCCATGCAGGATGCAGTTAAGAATAATATCTTTTGTACACGATGTATGTGTGTCACGCGGAAAAGACAAGATAGGTCTCCCTGTGCGGGACATTGCAAGGAAGGATGAGAACCTCCAGAAACAGTCCTAGCTCCAGCGATTCACAGGAGCTGGATTAACGTATTACATGTCTTCTGGGGGAAAAAAGTAATCTTCATATGTTTAACATCAATAGATTTTAGCTAGCACCTTTTTCATCACTGGCACTACCCTGCAACTTTCTTATAAAAATGATACTTCTGAAAAAAGACTTTCTTTAAAAAAAAAAATTAAAAATTTGTATTTCTATTTCAGCTGACAAAGACTTTAGTAGTAATAATCATACAGTGACCTTTTCTTTCGAAAGCTGGAAAGCTTGTAATAAATGAGGCAATGATTAGGGAAGAAGAAAAGCAGTTGAGTGCTGGCTGGAAAGACTGCATTCTGTGCTCTGCCGCGGGTTTTCTTTGTGCCAAAGTGTAAAGCATTTACATCATGCCTTGGGAGGGGGGATAGCTAATTGTATAGCTCTCGTTGGCAGAGCGCTCAAGCTGAGGCCTGAACTCAGACCGAAGTCTCAGCACCTCCGTCCAGTTACAGCTCAACCGAAGGAAGCTGTACTTCTGAAATAACCTGCATATCTGAAAAATCATACCCTGAAATTTCTTCCACTGAATTGAGTGCCTCAAGTTAGTGGCCACTCTGGACTTAATTCACTTGTACCACAACTTCCCAGCTGTTAAAGGTTCCTGTTGGAAATGTAAATGAGTGTGTATTTGTGAAATATTCCAATGCTGTACCCTGAATTTTCTAGAAAAGCACATGGGGAAATTTATAATTCTGCTACTGCAGCAAGGTATGACTAATACAAATTAAAAGGTGCAGGGGCTGCACAGTGACCAGCGAGAATATTACTGTTCGGACGCCCGTTAACTGAGTATCTTCTTTCCTGTGGCATGCATCCTGTAGAGAAAATAGTATGTGATTAATAAAAATCGTATCGGGTTAATGCATGAAGGAGACATTAAATAAGCATACACAGCCTTAATTATGCTGTATCCTAATTTTTGTGTCTTCGAATTTACAACTTCAGTAACATTTTAACGTGGTACTTGTGTGTGTGCCTGTGCGCTGATTATATCCTAATTAACTTACTCCGAAAGAATAAAAGACAGATTTCCTCCACAAGATCATCAAAACAAACTGGAGTTTAACACTTCGAACTACCTTGGAATAGAAAAGTGTTAGAGGAATTAAAAATGCCCTCCAAATATGTAAATGCTGTAATTTCAAAGTTGCTTCATCTCCTCCTTTCCCCTTCAAACTTCAAGTAAAATTCTACCCTGGGGAAAACCCTGGGAAAGCTGGGCCTCGGGAAGAAGTTGAAAATTAGGGTACAAACTAAGGGAAACCTCATGTCAACTTTTAAGTGTGTAACAGTGACTCCATGGAGTAAGCACCTGTAATTCTCCCCTTGGAAAGCGGATGGACTCGGGCATGTTGCTTGAGAGAGCGTGATGAGGGCACTCCTAAGTGGAAGCATACTATTAACGGGAAAATAATACTGCTAACGGGGAGCACCTCCAACAACCTGCCACACGGTGGCTAATTTTGGGTGGTAGTGATGGTTTTAAGATGATGAAGCCAGCAGAAGTTTTGCCATGGTTCTGCTGAGTACAAGAGGAGGTCCTTCATCTCCTGTGGTAGGCAACATTTCAATCCTACACAGTAGCTACAGCTTTTCTTCTAATAAATATTATAAATCAACTTTGGTGTTTCAGTCGGCTTTCATATCCTTTATGAAAAATCCATTCTGCTTTGTGGCTGTCGCAATCAGTCGCTCGTAGTTTGTCCAACAAGAAGCCATAAACCACACAACCATGTCATGGGGCACCTGTTCCACCGGGACTTCTTGGCAGGAGTCTCCTATGTCACGTTTGCTGACCTTGGACGAATAACCTCGGCATACTAATGATAACTTCAGTGAGAAGCATGAGCTTCTTAAGTATAGATCATTAATAATTTTACTTTAGTTTCTTCCCCTCTGTTTCTTGCTGTTTCTTAGGCTAGCATTCTTTCCTGCGAAGTATTAACACTCGGGCTCAGGGAATTCTTACCGATGTTGCAAAAGGGAGCTGTATCAAAGTGGCTTTGGTGCTCAGATAGGGAAACAGCGGATACAAGTGCAGGGTAATGCCATGATGCCAGACGTACAAATGAACCGTGCTCTGGAGCAAGAAGACCTGCGAAAGAACATGGCCCCTAAAATAGGCAGCGAGGAGAAGAGCGACGGAGGTGTGCTCAGATGCTGGTGGCAAGCGATTCTGTACATGGGAGGAAGGAAGAAGACGGCACACTGAGTCAGTTTGGACAGCAGCGAGGTAATTTTGTTCCCTCGCAAATAGATGTCTTGGAAAAAATAGAGGCTGAATGCCAAGAGGCTATTGATAGCATTGCTAAATAAAGTAGTAGCCTCACTTAGCGGTAGGTTCTTCTAGAAGCACCTGCTAAGCGTCGATGAGGAAAGGACCGCAGCCATCCCAGCACGCCGGCACGGCACGACACAAGCGCAGCAGCAAATGGAGGGGCTGACTGGCTGCGTTCAGTGCCGCCACCTGAGCCGGTGCCCCCCCAGCCGCCCGTCAGAAGGGACGGCTGGAGGTGAAGGGCCGTCACGCAGCAATCCCAAGACACATGGGGAAAAGCGGCATGGCAGGAGGGACTCGCCTGCTCCCTCCTTCCGCAGGAAAGCAAGGAGGGCTGCTGGGGACTTCCCACCCAAAGAGCCTACTGGCCGGGTGAGCAGGACGGGAGCAATCAGCAAAAATGCTGATTTCAGGGAAATTTTTAATTATTATTTTATTTAGGAGAGAACACGTGCTTGCCGCTCCTTGCCAGGGTCCCAGGAACCAGAGAATAACGCTGGGGGGTAGCTCAAGCGGTGAGTCCACGTTTTCGTCGTCCGTCCAAGATCCTGTGGCTTGTCCTTGATACAGCAGAGCAGAACTAGCCACAGCGCTTCTGTCCTTGGATCACGTCCCCAGCTGACTTTGATAAAATGGCAATGGGATTCAATTCCATCGTAATTCCAAGTGAAAATTTCAAGAATGATGAAATAGTGACGGGATGCTGAGGTCAGCTTCTGGAGAGAAGCCGTGGGCCAAGGAGGGTGGTGCAAGTGTCGGACCAGTGAGCATCGCTCAAAGAACCATTATTAGAAACATTAATAGTGCAAAATGGGTAAGTCGTGGAACAACTTAACACACACACGCCGTTTTGCAAAGCAGCTATAGTTCTACCCGCCATCATCCACCTGCTTCTTTATTGATCTAGACATCCCCGGAGTCAGTCTTGCTACAGTTTCTTATCTACGATGCCAGATAAGGGGAGGGTTTCACAGAGGTGAGGGAGGGGCTAGGACGCCGGTGTTGCCTTTTGTTAGTCCAGGGGTATCCTTTATGCTTCCTGGATGGCTTTAAGATTCTGAGAAACAAAGGTCCTTACCTTCCGGGTGGGGGCTGTCCTGCTCCTCCTTGCCATGAGCTGGGGTCCTTTGGTCATGCTTACTTCACCATGATGCTTACTTGAGCATGACTACGCAGTATATGATGTAAACTATATCTACCTTAAGAAAGTTCATACAATTTCGTACTATTAAGAAAGTTGATACAATTTCATACTATAAAAATGTCGGTACAGTAATTAAGCAATGAGGTTTTCCTAACACAGGCTAAGAGGCCGTCGTTTGGGGGCTTAAGGCCTAGCAGGAGAGAGGGAAAAACCCGAACCCCCTCCGCTGTCCAGCTGCAATCCAAGAAGCAGCTGGACGTGGACACCTCCTCGTTCGAGCGACAGGCTCTCCGCTCCTCCGAACGGTTTGTTTACAGCTGTGTCTAAAATAAACGTTGCCTATTTTTTTTTTTTTTTTTTTTACTCCAGTTATTCCTGCGGAGCAAGTTGGATTCCTTTCTGACTCATGCATGATTAACTAACTTACAGCTGCATTATCTTTATTGTTGCTGCCGATGCACAAGCCAGCGCTCAGCACGACTCGCAGATCCCAAGCTGAGCTGGCAAGGCTGCCGCTTACAGAAAAGGATTTTTTCTGACAGTTGTGGGGTTTGGGAATTTTTTTTATTATTATTTTATTTAAGAGAGAACACGTGCTTGCCTTCTCGGGGACCAGGGAAACACAACCAAACAATAACCGGTAACATACCCCGACCCACCCCGTGCGGTGCTGCTCGCCCCACGCGGAGGGGCC
>NW_008824775.1:92532-107188 GCF_000699105.1 Pygoscelis adeliae
TGAATGGCTATTTTTGTTCCGCTGTTATTTTTGTCCTTGCTCAGAAGGTGCCTGGCGTTTAACTGCCTGCAGTCGATGAGTCATTATGCAGTATTTCTAGAAAACCCGCTTTCCTATTTGTGGGGAAACCATCTTTTAGTAAAGGATACGCAGTAGTGCTCGTGTTAAGCCCTACCGCGGCTTCGTGGAAGAAATTAGCGTGTCGATCGGATTCATTCAGCTACGTGCGGTTGCACCTTCAGCAAAACGTAGGATGTGAAAACACTTAATGAAACATCAAAAGGCATAAAGGCTCAGAAAACTTCCTTTATCTGACACTGTGCAAAATATTCAAGACAAATCTGCGTTTTGACTCGTGGAGATCGTCCGCCCGTGTTTTGAGTGTAACACCTTTATAGGCGTGCAGTATTTCCATGTGCAAGGTATTCTCGAAAAAAAAGATGGCACGGTCCGCCCTCCTCCTCTGCCAAACCGATGGCAGCCTTAGTTTATCAAAACTAGGTTGTTTCCAGTCTCTGCGCCGAGTAGTAGGTGGATCCCGCTCGCTCGGTTGTAGCCTTGTAGTAATGCTTGTGTGCGTGCGTGCTCCCGTCTTGTTTGCTCTGCGAGCGGTGGGGGTGGTACAGCACCGTGAGTGCCTAAAACGCCTGGAGAGAGGCGTGGAGCGGGGAAGAGCCGGGCTCTCGGCAAATCCCCCGGGATCTGCCGCTCCTCCAGTCTGAGCGTGATAGATGTCCGGTTTAATTGGGGAGGAAGGGGGGAGAGAGCCTCGGTCGTGTTAACAGAGGCGAAATCCTGCGGGTAAATCTCTTCGGAAGACAAATGTGGAGAAAACTGTGCCTCTCCTCTTGAAGAGCTCCTTCCCTACTTTGCGGAAAATTGCTTTCCTTGTTCCTGGTTTTTACATCTAGGGATAAATGGCTGTGATGGTTTTTTTTTTTTCTTCTTCTTCGTCTTACTATTTTGCTGGCTGCTGTGGAGAGGAGCACACCATTATGCTAGTCCCTGACTCGCTTTCATTTTTTGCCGCAGTTGCATGGTAGGCATCTGAGATACAAGAGCTTGGGGTGGCATACTGTCGCCTCACAGCTGATGCTGGCCATGGAAACTGTTAGTTCGGCTATTTATTCCACTTCTCTAGCTAGATGTGACAAGTTTTCAGTCCAAGCTGAGTCCTCTCTGTAAAACTATTAACGCGGTTTAGCTGAAGTAATCTCTATTAAAGTAGGGCAGGGCGGAGAGCTCAAGAAGGAAGGTGAAGCAGGAGGAGGGGAGAGGCTTGATGTAGGTCACTGGTGGATACAGTGAGTTTTCAGTAGTGGAGCCTCCTAAAGTTTTGGGCTCAGGGTCCCACTGCTGGGGAAGATAGCATCTTGTCAATGAAAGAAGTGCTTGATAGGATTTTGAGAGAACTGTTTCTCGCTGTCGCATGTGCTGCTTGCTGTGTCTGCACGGGTGTGAAGGGAGAGGGAAGACCATAGTGCGCTGCTAGCGCTCTTGCGTTGCCTGTCCTTCCCCCTCCTGTCCCTGGAGCACGTATCTCCAGCCGTGGCTGCTGTGCATCAGGGTCTCGAGATAAGTCCCTCACAGTGTCCTTATTTTTGTCTTCCGTGATTTCCCAAGCACACTGGGAATCTGTTCAGAAACTCCTCGCTCTGTCAGTGACGCTAAAATTGCTTAATAAGATTTTTTCTTTTAAAATTATAATTAAAAATAATAGCAAATGTCTTGCTAGATTTTGAAATCTTAAAACCATAGGCTGACGTCTTGTAACATCCCAGTAGCGGATCCAAATTCCTGTTGCTGAAGGGCAGCCCACCCCCCAGCCCTTCACCTTTTTTCCTGTTCCATGTGTGCCAATGCCATTTCTCACAGGTCAAACGGCTGTCTGCACCTCGTGTTCTGAAATTCTTATCACATGCTCATCAGGTACTGCCTCTTGGCTTGCTGGAGTTGTCTTCTTGCTTTCCAGCCAAGTATCGCAGTAAATAGGAGGGGAAAAAAGAAAAATATGGCTGTTTCCTAACTGTTCAGGACCTCTTAAGTGTTAGCATATGGGCAACTGGAAATGCTTATGAGCCACTGTCAGGTATTTAAGACTTCTAATGTGTGAAAAAATAACTGCTTTTTTTTTAACTTCCAAATGCTTATGTATTACTATTGAGAGTCAAGGGCGTGGGTATCCTTTTAATTTCTTTTTAGAGACTGAAGGCACATGAACACATTGATTATACAATTGCTGTATGAAGTTAGGTAAAACTCCAGGTTTCTTGGCAGGACGCACGGTTCAGTGGGATTTTTTTTACTGGTGTTTCTTGTGGAGTACTTTCCTGCTCCATCTGCAACAACTGGCTTTGTGTGATGTAATACTAAAGCAAGTTTTCCAGTTACCGATGGCTTCTCTCATTGTGGTTGCGACCTTCTGTCTTTGATTTGCATTTTAGTTCTCGAGGTTCTTCAAGTTCTTCAAGTCTAAACTATAAAAGGCTCCTGTCATGTAGCCAGTACACTTATTTCCAGTACAATCTGGAATACCTGCTCCTAATCTTGGGTCTCAGAAGAGGTCTGCATGCCTTCAAGTTGTCAACTTTTTCCAGTTGAACTAGTTAGTCTTGCAAAAGCTTACTCTTAGCAAGTATGTTCATCTTTTGTCCTTAACTATCGGATGGATCTACAATGCCAGTGCTGCTCCCGCGTTCGCTCTGATGGTCTGCTAAGTGTGGTTGTGTGGGTTTTTTGTTGTTGTTTTTAAGAAAATCTCCTTTACTATTTGATCCTTCTAGTCCTCCTGAGATGCCCACGGCTCGGTGATCTCTGCTGTATTAAACAAAGTTGCTGGCTTTTCTGCTGCCATAGACATTGGAATAGATCCCTCATTATTGCAAGGTATCTAATTACCACAGCTTCAAAGCAAGCACATGTCAGGCTGCTTGAAAGGAAGCATTTGTTTCCAGCTGGATCGCTCTTTGTGCTGAGCTTTATGCTGTTCAGCCATCATAATGTCAAGTATTGTCCAAATCTTGCTCTTGGGGTGGTTCCCCACACAGATAAAATTCAGAGAGCTGGGGTATTAGAGGTGGGCGTCCTCTCTGCCATCCCTTGTCTTCTAACTGGTCTTCTGATTATATGAACTCTTAGGTGAAATAAACTGAAATACGTTATCATATATGCATGCAGGGTTGGTTTGGAGTTTTTTTTGGGGGGACGGGGACTGCTTTGTGCAGCAGGTGATTTCTGCACCCCTTTTCCTCCCACCTGCTGCTCTCCGATGGAGATGCGCTCTGGAGGACTGTGCCTGGGAAGAGTGCAGTTGTTTCCTGTGTTGTCCAGGTTTACAGACCCTTTAAGCGATATACCTGAAAGCATAGGAAGCTAGATTTCAGTGACAAACTAGTGTAGGTATTTTGAGGAGATGCTTTTGGGAGTGTGCTCTATTTTTTTTTTTTTTAATTCTAGAAAGTGATTCCCAATTATAGAGGTAGGAGGTGGCTGTTGCTTCATAGGGAAGATAATGAATAGGGCTTTTCCCAAGTACCATGTGTGACTTCATACGGCCATAGACTGCATCATGGCGGGGGTGGGAGCACCACAACAAAGTTCACTCTTAGGGAACAGTATTTATCAAAAAATACTCTGTCTTGTGCAGACCAAGTAGGAGCATATTGTACACTTGGTGCTAGTCTGCTGGTTTTAAAATTAGATGGGGTACAGCTCTGAAGGAGACCAAGCTCTCCTTGGTGTGAGGGCGCGCTCGTAAGCAAACACACACACAGAGGTGGGTGGCAGTGGCTCATGCCTTCAGCCGGCATTTCTCTGTGCCCTTCTTTGTACTGAGGCAGGCTGTTAGCATCCTGCTCCTTTCCTGTAAATAAGCCTGAAGACGCCTGCTTGGAGATAAAAAGTCCAGCGGTGCAGTCCCCTGACGCTTGCTGCTGCTGTTGTTTTTGTGACAGCGCTGGTTCCTGAGCTGTGTCGCAGTTACAGGTCTCCGTCAGTCTCTCAAGCCAGCGCACAGGGCTGTGGCTCTGCTGGGAAGGGCTGTCCCCCCGGCTGCGCCTGCCTGACCCTAATCCTGAACGAGCTTCTTCGCGCGGGGAGAGATGGCCATGCCCCAGCTCCTGTGGTGCGATGAAGCAGGTGCTTGCTTGCCTGCTGCGTGCTGTGCAATCGTGCCTGGCTTCCAGTGCGGTGGCACACATCGTATCTGGACACCGGCATGCCAGGACACCTCGTTTCTGCATGAGGCACGTTGGCTCCGGCATGTAATTACCCACTGCTGCAAAGTGTCCCTCTGGAGTGTGCCAAGCCTGAGAAGCGTCGCTGTCTCTGGAGAGCAGTAAAAGCCGCAGTGATCCCTCGGAGTGGTTGTGTTTACTTCTGGTGTGATGGGCTCTTTCTGAGCAGAAATAGGTTTCACGTAGCTGCTCAAATTGCCCAGCGTTTTAATCCCGCCCCCCCACCCCCCGGGGGTTCAGTAGAAGTTTGTAGGAGATAAAGCTCAGCTGTATCAGAGTTTTAAAACACGGTGGAGTTAATGTGCAAAGGGGCCCTTTTCTTCCCAAGCCCTCTGCATGGATCTGTGTTTCCAGTAGGTGAAGAATGGTGCGGGAAAGGCCAAGGAGAGGAGGCGAGTTTGTATCAAGCCCAACGTAGTGTCAGAGGTAGCATGCTGCAGTGAGCGAGGGAGATGCTGCTGGGTGCTGGAGAAGCTCCATCTGGCTATGATGGAGCTTTGATATCTGTGTGTTATATCCATATATCTATATGGCTCCATACCAGCTCTCCTGGTATGGAGAGCCGCATGCTGACCCCCAGCCCACGGGGTGTTGTTTGGGGCATTGCTAGAAACAAAATGCAGGAGTTTTCTTGAGCTTTGGTAGGAAGAGGAGGATCTGCCTCTCTCCACCAGACCTCGGGAAAAAAAAAACCCTCACCTCATCCCAGCGGAGGTTCGCTATAAATTGGCCTGATCCAAAAGAAAGCTCAGTGTGGCCACTCAGCACTAATTTATTTTGTGGTCAAGCAATTAATGGAAATTTATCTGGCGCCTTCCAAATTCTCTCTTCATAAGAATTGAATTAAGGGGGCAGGACAGGCCAGGAGGGAGTAGAAAAGAGCTGTAAAGGGAGCATCAGGCATGCAAGGATGAGGTCTCAGGCCAAAACACACCTATTTTCAAGCAGATGGAGCCTCTTGGGATGGTAGTTCAGTGCCAGTTCTTGCTGCCCAGCCTTGCCCACTGGGCTGTTTTGGGTAGCATGCTAGGAGTTCACCTCCTCGGGGTCACCGTATCCCCATCGCCCTCCTGCGCCAAGCATTGAATTTGTGTGATGAGGGGCTTGGTGCTGCCTCCTTGCTTCTGAGCTTGTGGCCACTGCTTTGCCTGGGTAGCAAGTGGGATGGTTTGACCTCATTATAGAGTATCTGCAAACCGTCATGGCTGCCTTGTCAAATCTTATCTCCTCCGGTCTGTATAAACAGTTGTTCATGTTGATGTCTTTGTAAACAAATTAACTTATGCTACTCTTGGCATACTGGCTAGGTAGGTGGGTAGTTGATGTGTATCTTTGGCTTTTCCTTCCCTTCCGTCTCCCCTTTACATTGGTAACTCTTAAATAGGTAAAAAAACGCTAGCAGTTGCACATAGAAAATAAGTGTGTCTTGCTGCATCTCTTGACCTTCCGTACTGGCTCTCAAACTGTTAAAGCTATGGACCTTCTTAATTTAAGTGATGTTTCAGTGCAAGTTGGTTCAAGAGCAACTGCCCTGGATTTTCCTGCTAGGTAAATGCCGGGTTGTGGGGTTGTGCTGTTTCCCAGAGAGCATGGCATAGGTAAACTTCCAACCAAGCATTCTTGGAGTTGGGCTGAGTGCTTACAGTCATGAGTAAGATAGCTATGGGCAAGCGTTTTGCTATGCCTCATAAATTATTTGCTGGGGCGTTTTCCTTCCAAGCCTGCTTCTGAGTTGTTTCAGATAAGGGGGAAAAAAGATGATCAGAATTTCTTGGTGGGGTGGTGGGACATCCTCTTGGTGCTATCCTACTGCAGACCTGATGGTTGAAGGGTTTCTGTGTTAGTCGTGGGTCAAGGTCAGAAGAAGCAGAGTCCCTTCCTGCAAAGGGAAGCTGCTGAACTCTCTTTAGAAAGCCGTGCTTAAAGTTTTGTAAAGGTGACTGATGCCATAGTATGCGTTTTATTAATTCTGCCGCTGTTTTCTAAGGACTTGTGCTCCTTAGCAATGCACTTGCACTGAAGTAGTGTTGTTCAAAGAAAACTGCTAGAGAAGCGTCTGCGTGCATCTATATGTGAATTATGTGTATTAAGTACACTTTAATGGTCTCTTCTTTTGTACACTATTTCTAAAAGATTGCTATTGGAAGATAAGGTCGGTTGTCTTTTTCTGATGTGGTAAAAAAGAGGTTGACCGAATCTTCCTTCCTTACAGGGTCTTGGGAACACTTTCCAGTTTCCAGTAGCAAAGAAGTAAGTCTTTGATGTTGTACCAGCCACTTAAATAAAAAAAAAAAAAAAACCCAAGCAAAAAAACCAGCCATGGTAGACAGCTGTCATGACTCCTGGAACAGCAAATGGTTCGGTCATTTTAATAATGTATCAGAAGAATATTTAATTTTGTAACTCCTAAAGGAAAGTGTGACTTCTAAGTGAAGAATGAGAGGTAGTTCTGAAATGACATGCTACAAAAAATAGTAGATGCTTGCTGCTTAGAGGATTTGTGCTAAAAAAGGAACTTTCCCATCCCTCTGTAAAAGCGCCTCTTGGAATCTGCTTAAAGCGTGTCTCCAAAACCTGTTTGTTCTGTTTTACAGGGGCAGAAGAATGTGTAAAAGTAGGAGTCAAGGTTACCTAGAGACTGTTGCAGTAGTCTGAGTGTTATTTTTAAACTTAAAATATTTTGCAGACTTCTGTCCCTCAGCACCCCCCCCCTTTTTTTTTTAACTGAGGTAGTGCTTGAAAAATAGTAGTAAATACTTCATATATGACACCACTGGCGTGTCAAGTACTTCGGAGCAGGAGCTTGTATTACTCCTGATTTGTAAAGAGCTTGCAGTTGAAAGCTCAGATCCTGTAGTTGGGTCTCTGGAAGTTTTGTCTGCTTGCAGAGGGTCTGCTGAAGGCGGAGGCTTTGCAAGGCTGCAGGACTAGGGCCATAGTGGACAGGAGGCTTATCTATCACGGGCACAAAGGGGAGGAGGCATTATGCTGTACAGCAGACAAACAGTCTTTAGGTGTGGGTGTTTTTTTTTTTAAGTAGTTAACATTGCTCATGTAACTTACAGTTAGGTACCACTTAAGATAGGGTGAGTATTCCCCCCCCATGTATGTAACCCAGATGTAGTTTCCTATAAATAACTGAACTACTTCAGCATTCCTAGAGAACGAACTATACCCATGTATCAGAAAGCCTGAAGAATTTTTGAAGTCTCTTCAAACAGCATATTCTTTTTTTCTTTTGCTGTGATGAAGTATAATAAGATGTCTTTTGCTTTTGGAAGAAGACATTTATAGAACTGACTTGCGCTTCCTAATCTTAAAATTAGTAGGATACTGTACCACTCCTTTTCTCTTTTACAGATGTATTAAGTGATTGGCTCTATTTGAGGACAGAAGCAGTGAGGTAATAACTGAGAAACAAGAAGGTTCTTTTTGCAACTTTTAGAGAGTCAGAAATTCTGGGCTGAAATAAGCTTTAACTGGAAAAAGAGAAGGTTGTAGAGACCCGAAGAGTAACTGGTAGAAATGTAGCTTATGTACTGATCATGACAAAGAGGGCAACTAGGTTATCACCAGTAAAGTCATATTACAATAGAATATCTGGCTGTTAATTGATCTTGTTAACTATTATCATGGCAGACCTACTTGGCTGGTCCCACCTGTCTGTGAAGCACGCGTCTTTGGAGTCTCCTTGCAATCACAGGTTCATGTGCACCTAGTACAGCTCCATGTTTCTATGGGGGGGGGTCAGGACTTTTCCTTGGGTCCCCCCAGGCAGGGGGTTGACCTCTTGGGGTGTTTTGTTTTGGTTTTGAAGCTTACTTGTTATGTCTTCATACTCCATAATTCGTAGGTGTCTTGCTTTGGGGACAGTCTCTGTACCTGCTGTTTGAGAGGATACTTCAGTTCTGACTGAGGCTTTGGTAGGAAATCTTACCTGAACCCCGAACTAAATGCTGGGAGAACTAGTAAGCATTGAAAATGAGTTACATTTGTGTAATGCATTACACAATGTTTATTGTATAGTTTTATTATACTAGTGCCAAGCAGCCACAGATGGACTTGGGATACATCACCTGAAGCAGTGCCCAAATGTCCAAAGGGTAGAGTGGGAACTGAAGGAGGTGTTGGTTCATGCTATTTTATCTGGAAAGAGTAGCATGCATCTAGCGAAGTGTTTAGGATTTGGATAGGAGGGAGCAATAATCTAATACATTACACCTAACTCTACATTGGGACATTCTTGAATTGAGGACCTTTGCCGTACCATGCAATTTATCAATTAATGGGTTTGTAAGGAAGGTTATCACTGGCTTTGCAGTCGTGGAAATGCAAACTAAACCATAGGTTAATGTAATTGGTCTGGCACGCTTCTGCCTCATGAGGATAGAGGTACAACACGAAAGCAAGGGTGCAGAGTTAGCTGCGCCTTCTTTGTAGATGCTCTTCTACGTAGTGTATAACCTCCCTTATGGTGTTTCTCCTGAGTAATGATGGGAGCAGTGATTAGCTGTGCTTAGCAATGGTGACAGCCCAGCTTTAAATAATGTATGGAGCTTCCTAGCTGAGGACTTACTCACTGAGCCTGAAATAAAACCATTGGGAATCCAAAGCATTTTGTCCAGCACACAGAAAAATCTGTGTTCTTAAGTCTGGACTTCTGAACAGCAAAATACAGAGGCCTGGGAAGAAGTTAATTTAGTCTGAAATTACACGTTCTTAAGAACAATCCAGCTCATCTGTCGCCAGTGTCCTTTCCTTTAGTCAAAGTGGTAATATGGGGAGTTTCTTGATGTCTCCCTGTCCCCCAGACCAGAGAGCAGCTAGGTAAGCATGCTGCAGGACAAATAAATGAGTGGGTGGATGTCCTGTATTTTCGGGTGGGACAGCAAGGGGAGAGGGTTGCAGCTTCAATTCTGCCAGTCAGGTGGTGGCTGTAATTTGTCCACCCTGGTTTAAATAGGTCTCATCTGCTTTTTCACCTCAGTGCGCTTAGGTAGTGTGTAGAGATGAAATCCCAGTCAGGCATGGATGAGCTCTGTAGCTGTGTAGTGCAAATGAGCCATACTAGAGCTCTCTGGTGGCACCTGAATTGGCTTCCCTGTGGAGGTGCGGAGAGGGAAAACTTTGGCTTGGGGTGGCTTTTTGAAATTTGTAATGGGCACTTCTGAAGGAAGAAAAGTAGGAAGAAAAATACTTCATATCTGCATGAAGATAAAAGAAAATATAATAAATAGAGCTTGATGGGAGACAGACTCCATCGGAGGAGATGTGTTTTATTACGCTGGCTGTGGGTAGCGCGAGTGTGGATGAGGAGAGAGGCACGTGCAAACCAGCTGCTGCCTGGTGGTGCAGGCTCCGAGCAGAGGGTGGCAGTGCCCCGCGCTGCTCCTCCTCCTCGCCGCAGCCTATTTCAAGAGTTCCTAAACTCCTACACTATGTCTGCCGGTGTTGGTCACCCAGTGGAAATAGGTGTTACGTTTGCCTGCGGAGTACTGTTGGCAAGCGTCCGCTTCCTAATCACAGTTGAAGCGGGCTTACGGAGGAAGAGGCTTCCTTGTTTGCATCCTCTGTGCAGTAAAACCTCTTGCATGCTTCCTCTGGGGTCTTCGGTTACTTTACCTCCTGAAGACTGCCAGTGATGTAAATGCAGGGAGGAAAAGCCATGATATTCAGAAAATACTAATTTTTTTAAAAAATCCAGTTATTAATCCAATTAAGGCGGACCGATAAGTGAGAAAATGTGGGCTTGCTGATTGCAAGCATGCATCCATGTTCATTGTCCCTCCTGGTCAGCTTCCCAAAACTGATTTTGTTGTTCATCTTTGCTGTAGAATGAAGTTTTACTTGAATGTCCTGAATGTCTTTACTGCTTCTGTTAATTATTTTATCAAGCGTGCTCCTTCCCCCGCCCCCCAACCAAACAACCCCTGTGCACCCTTTTTTTGTGCGCGGACTTGTCATGCTTGCATGAAGTCTGGAGGAGAAAAACTAGCTTGCTATTCAATTAATTACTAAATCTTGCTAATTTCTCACTGAAATGAAAATAAATGTTTCATATTATTTTTCAAGCTTATGAAAAGGCTCTCAATACTGAATTGTTCAGAATTGAATGCATAACGTAACAAAGCAAGCCAAATTTCTTCCTCTCTCCAGGGGCAGAAGTTTCTTTAAAATGTGGGAAAAATTTCCCCTGAAGTCCTGCTCAGGCTGACTCTTGCTAGCAAGACTGAAAGGTGTTTCTGTAATGACAATATTTGTGCTCATGCATTTAGGAAATATGTTTAGGATTGAAATAGATTTGAATAAAATGTGCTTTTCTAGGAAGAAATGTCAGATAAGGAGGATTAGGGAGTTCTAGCAGCTTTAAACATGTTCTTTCTGTGCTGAGTTCCTGGAAGAAATCTCACTGGTAGTTTATTACACTAAAGCTTTTCTCGTCATCTACGGTCAGTTTTGGCGAATGCTCGAATTGCCTTCCTGGCACAAGGAGATTTTGGGGAGCCCTGTTCCCCTGTCAGCATCCCGAACTCAAGCAGCACAGGTTGTTTGTTTCTTGTTTTGGGTTTGTTTTCTTTTTTCTTTTTTAATACTTGAATGCTGCAGAGCCGCTGGAAAAGTAATTTTGGGTGTTAACTTCTGCATAAGTAAAAGCGCAATCTAACAAATACCTGCAAATGAGTGCAAAGGTGGTGTGAGCAGAAAGTTAACAATTTTGGAAAATCCAAGCTGGCAACCACACTCGGGGTAGGCAATACTTGGTGGTCCCAAGGAGGGTCCAGGGTGCGGAAAGCCCCTGGGTGCTGCTCGGGCCAGGGTTTGTCTGGTGCCATGGGATTATGCCTGGGACGGAGGGAGGGAGCCACGTGGGAAAGCTCCCAGGACCTGTGGCTCCGAGGAAGTCTGTGTCTCAGCTGCCCGGAGCCGCAGATCCTGGGAGCCTCAGCGGTGGATCCGTGATGCTGACAAGAACATAAATTTTGCTGTGCAGCTGCAGGCTCCCAGAAGAGTTTGCTTCAGGGAATGCCATCTGCTGGTATTGTGGAAACAGCAAAATTTTCTACGCTTTTCTTTTTTAATTTGGCCTGAAATAAGAAGTCATTTCATAAAAGATTTCTTTTCTTCTGTAACCTCCAGAAGAAAGAATGGGTGCCTTGTTTTAAAACAAACTATTGGCTATTGTGTGACTTCCCCCCACCCCCCAATAAACTTGACAGTTGTTACAGTATACCAGCATCTAGCAGCGTTCACAAACTCTGTATGTCCTCAAGCCCTCTCCATCCACCTTCTGTGACTAATTTTTTTTCACCACGGCATGTGCGGTGACGTGGAACAACTCGATATCATGGTGCTTATAGAAACCCTGTAGTTATTTAGGCTGTGGTTGGATATTCACTTTTTCTTCCCACTTCCAACACATACTCTTAAGTTGGAGTCAGCCAGCTGATGCCACAGTTCCACTGACAGAGAATACGATGTTTCAGTCCATCTAGCCTTGCCCTGGGACCAGCTGTGGACCCTCCCGGGACGGTCTCGCTGGCGGCAGGAGGCTGGGGACGAGGGGACGTGTGGGTCAGGCGCAGAGCCGGTGAGCTTTCGGGCTGCGCTGCCGTGTCGTCGAGTGGGGTGAGCTTGAATGAAGGAGGCTGGGCACCGCTCCAGCTCCGGCATCTTGTCTAGCCGCTTCATTTCCCCATGGAAAACCTGTTATACTGTAGTCTCTTAAACACTGCTCTCTTCAGCAAAGGTGGGTTTTTTTAATCCCCTCTTTCTCTCGCTCTTAACTAAACATTCCTTGCCAGTTACCCATTAAGATGGGCCATGCCTTCCGATTGGGACTCAGTGAACGAGAGGTACAAGCCATGAATATGTGTAGCTTTTTCTGGTTTGCCTTGGGGTTGGTTTTTTTTTTTTTTTCAGTAGCTTGTTATTTTCCTTTCATGTTGTGAGAGCCTTTGGACTCTGCTTCGGGAGGGCTTGCAGCCTTTGCCACACCGTTGTGGCTTTTTTTTTTTTTTTTTTTTTTGCTTAAAACTTTCGCAGTGGAGGCAAGATCCCAAAAAAGAACCGATGAAGCTCTTCTCTCTGAGTCTGCTGAATGTATGAACCGTGCTGAATTGTGTGCTGAAAAGCGCTAGGAAGCGTCAGCGTGGCTGAAAAGTGCAGTAGTGAACAGAAGCAGGAAGCTGGCTTGCCTGCCCCCTAATCTCACGCTGCTTCCTTTCCCCAGTGGTGCCAAAAAATACCCCACCCAGTGCTCTGCCTGGCTGCTGAGGCACCCACCTCTGCTTACTGCACCTACCCCCCTCAGCATACTCTGCACAAATACCCTGCAGCAGATACGATGATGGAAATACGGAGTATGCATTTGTGTTTAATACAAACAGAAGACACAGACTGTTTAAATGGTAGCTAAATTAAATAATTTTATATTTGAGCATCTACTAAAAGAAAAAAAACTTGCTTCTGAAGGTCTTAGGTTAATTGTTTTCAATTTCATTTAACTTGCAGTCTTTTTATCAGCTAAAAGGGTGGATCACTGCAGCTGGCTGCATGTGTAATACTTAAAAAAACCCAAACCAACCAACAAACAAAACACCAAAACCAAACAGAACACCCCCACGGTGTGAACTAGTTTTTGCAGAGCTCCTTATTTTAGGTGTAGTCTCTAGCTGTCACTGTCTGGGACCGTTGGGGCAGCATCAACCCTGGTATGTCATGGTACAGTTAGTGTATCTGGCATCAGTCCACACCACAGCCAAAAAAGGCAGCAGTCCTTGCTGCTGCTTTCTTTCTCATCCCCTGTCCTGGCACTCGTGTTTGCGTGGCTGTACAGTGAACCAGTTGAGGGGAAACTGATCCTCTTAAACCTTTTTATTTATTTGTTTTTATTGGATTAGCTTTCAGTCAATTGATTCCTTGCTGTGGTTCTCTGTGCAACCATGCGGACCTGCTTTGCTGCACGAGCGCTAGTGTCAGCTCAAGGGGGGGGAGGAGGTGGAAGGGGGATGTAGTCTTGGGCCATCCCTCCCTCCTGGTAGGTGCTTGAACTTAATGAGCAGTGGCACCTGCAGCAGTTACGAGCTTATTCTGTGTGTCCATGCACACTTGGGTGTGTGCCCAGGCTTTGTATGGGCAATGTCCTTACTGAGGACATGTTTAGGATGCTCGTGCCGAACTGAGATGCAAACAGTGAAGCCAAAGCAGGCTGGAGAGAGCAGAAGAGGTACAGAGACAAGAGCCCTGCGTAGGGATGTACAGGAGGTGACACTTGCAGGAAAAATCTTGAGAGAGCTAGCTTGGAGGTGAATTTTAAAATTTGTAGAAATGAGGCAGTACTGTCTCTCGGCACACCTTGGAACCTTTTTAAAGTTTAATCCCAGTTACGACAGTTTTAACCAGCTCATGTTTGGGTAAGGGTTACTGCACTTAGCTGCCACTGTCCGGCAGCCAGCTTCTAGCCCTGTGGAGGCCTTGCCTGGCACGCAAAGGACAAGAGTGACCAAGAGCAAATCGTACCTAAATCTCATCTCTTAAGATGAGATAACTGCTTTGGTGGACAAAGGGAAGAACATTGTTTGGGGCTTAGTGTTTTTTTTGCAAGGCTGCTGATGCAGCCTGCCACAGCATCCTCCTGGCCAAGCTGTGGAGTTAGAGGTGGGATGGGTGGAGAACTGCTGGACCTTCAGGGGCACAGGGTGGTGGTTAATGGCTTGAGGGCTGCTGGGCAGATGGCTACCAATGGCATTGCTCAGGTGTTGGTAATGGGGCTGACACAGTTCAACACCTTATTAACAACCTCCATAAGCAGGCAGAGCGCACTGTCAGCAAGTTTGTCCGTGACACCAAAATGGCGGAGGAGGAAGCGATTGATGTGCTGGAGGGCAGGGCTGCCATTTAGACCAACAACCTGGGGCATGGGCTGACCAGTCTTGCCTGCTTCAGCAAAGGCAAGTGCGCCTGGGACAGAATAACCCCGTGCAGCAGGATGGGCTGGGCTAGACAGCAGCACTGTAGAAAAGACCTGGAGGTCCTGGTGGACAAGCTGAACATGGATCAGCCAAAGTTTTTCTGTGGTTCTATGAATTTTATGTTGGAGCTAGGTCTCCATCTTAAGATGCATTATAGAGACCTTAGGAAAGGACAGAAGAATAATGCTTGAGACGTTCATGCAAACTGAACGGTTCATGAATGTGTGGGTACTGAGGCAATGTGTGTGATCATGAGAGGTTTGCCTGCCCTGAGGAAGGGCAAGGTACACGGGTGGCAAGTGGATATGAAATGTGAAGGCCGCATGCATTTTTCTTGATGAGTGGCTTACAGGAATGTTTTAGCCGAAGTTCTGCGTTTGTGATTTCTTTCAAGCAAAGCCACACTGGGGGGGGGGAGAAACACTTGGGGCTTTCTTCTTTTTGCTTGCT
>NW_008824775.1:107291-133499 GCF_000699105.1 Pygoscelis adeliae
ATGCTGTATGTGAATATGAAATCTGTCCTGCTAGATAAAATGCAGAGGTTGCTTCCAGGCTGAGAGGAATATGTTTTGGGAAGGAAAGAAGGAAGGAGTTGCCTTTTTTCCATTACAGGAGAGTATAAATGTAACCGTTGTGCAGTAGTACTTTTTAGGTTACTCTGGCTGGAAATTAGGTTACTGCATTTAACACATACTAGTGCTTCTTTTAATGGAGTTCCTTGTAACCTTTTTTGTTTTCCAGCTCCTTGCAAGTGTTCATTAATAGCACAGCGAGCAGAACTCTGTACGTCAATGAAAAACTACCAGCAAGCTCTTCATGACGCGGATGTCCTCTGCCGAAACAAACCCCACTGGCCTGCGGTACGATGCTTGCATGTCATAAAGACCAAAATGAAAACTGCTTGTTCTCGGGGCTTCTCTCTGTGGTGGGGACAGCGCTGCTGCTGAGGGCATTGTTGGAGGAACATCGTGGCATTATCAGGGCTGGAAATGTCTACCAAAACCTAAATTCTTCATAGGACAAGTCTTGGGAAGGTCCTTAGCATGTCTCCAGCCAGTGGGATTTCAGTGGTGGGCAGCTGGTGATGTGTGGTTTTTTTGTGCTGGTGCCCATCGATCTGTTGGGGTTAGTGCTGCAGTTTGGCAGCAGAATCGGGTCTGTAAGGCTCCGGCAGCCCGGGATTGCCGTGCAGTTCCCTCTGGGATGGTGTGTCCCAGGCAGTGGATGATTTTGACGGTCTGCTGGCCAATGTGTCTTTCTGAGGAGCACCCCAGACTGTATTTCAGGATTTTATTTTTTTTCCCTCCTTTAATACTGAGAGTTCATATCTGTGATTCCTACCTGTGTCATGGTGATTCATAGAGGGGGTTGGGATTATTTTTTTTTCATAACGAGAGGAGGTGCTACAAGGAGCTCTGGTTCATGGGCAGTCTGAAGCAAGCATCAGAAATGATGTTATGAGAGAGAAATGGCAGAAGCAGGTGGTGCCCATTGTTACCACCAGTTGCCTGAGGCTAGACTGGGTGTCCGACAGCTCACCCCACCTAGGATTACACCTCCAGTCAGTCCCTCACCCATCTGTAGCAAAACTGCAGCACAGGTTTGACCAGATAAAGCCCCTGGGTGCTACGTGGAGAGAGGGTGGCACGGGGAACTGGGGAAGGATTTTAGGCAGACCTTGGCTTCCCTGCAAAGACTAAGGAGGTGTTGCATGAACCCCTCGGCCGCCTGCCTCAGCACGGGGGTCTGCAGCTAGCTCTGTGTTTCCAGCTGGGGAAGACATGGGGCAAGCAGAGAGGTGCTGTCTGAAGCATCTAGCTTCTGACAAGTTAGATAGCCTTCAGATGCAAGTATCTGTCTTGTCACCTGTTAAAACCTTTCTTATTTGAAGGCAGTTCATAATCTTCCCACTGCCTTCAATTTGCCTTTCTATCTAGGATCATTTCTCATCAAGTCAGGAACCCATCTCGGGTGGTTTTGGTTGGGTTTCTGTGCAGAGGGAGAAAGATGAATTATGCACGTTCAAATGTTTTCTTGAAGTGTCTTCTCTGTTTGCCTCGAATCCATGGAAATGTGATGCATGTCAGTCATAGGCGGATAAAGATTGCGTTGATCACATCTCTGAAGAATGCTAATTGAAAATGAAATTTGTCATTACAGCATAACCAGCAGTGTCACAGATGCATTTCACTTGTGTTTGTGTGTGTGTGTGAGAACTTCCACGTAAGCTGTGCTGATCCAGAATCTATGTTCTCCAGGAATTCTGGGCATCTGCTTTGTTTTGTATCTTGCGGCATCTTATCCAGTGGCAGAGATTAGCTCAAACATGCGCTGTATAGTTTAAAAAAAAAAAATTGACCATAAAACTAAACTCATTCTGGGAGTAGCTCCTGGGAGGCAAGTGTTCACCTTTTGGCTTATTGATAACTGAAATGTAATGGTTTGCTGAGTTACTGGTGAAGCTCTTGGGTCCATTGTAGTCATTAGAGCAATAAACAAGTTGGTTTCTTTTCAGTTGCTATGAAAACCAGGTCCTTGGATTATCTGAGGCAGGGAGAAGTTTCCAGTTGTACTTTTATGTGGTGGATAGAAACAGATGCGATCCTACCTGCTGCACGAGGTCCTGCCTGGACCTTACCCTTCAATCCGATGCTTGTCAGGGGTGCGTGAAAATAGGAAAGGGAAGGTGCAGTGGTAGTCTCTGAAGTGCAGGGGCCTCTAGTCCCTGAGCCTAACTTCTGGTGTTGGATCTTTGGGTATTTGATCCGTAGACAGTCCAGCTCGGTCTTCCCTTGCAGCTTGGATAAGGAAATTGCTCTTGTGGCCCCGAAGGACAAGGCCAAACAACCCTGTAGCCTGTCCAGTGCAGTGGAGTAATCTTGACAGCGATGTCAGGCATGTTAGGACCTCTCTAAAAAGGTTTTATAGAGGCTGTGCAAGTGTCAAGATAAGAAGGTCAGGGTCAGGCCTCACAGTACCTCTCTTCTTACTGCATTCAGGAGAAGAAAAATGTATCTCACCTTGAGAGATTGCTGTGTACTGAAACTTCTTGTTCAGGTCACCGAATGACATACATTAATTAACCTGTCCTACACAGTGCCTGTTACTTGCTTTTGGTATGAGCCCCCTTCTTCCTGACAGTAGAAAGGTAAAGATCTTAATGGGCCTCAGCTTGAAGGGCTATATTGAAAGAGTGAGGAAGGTACCTCCTCAGGAAGATTGCGTGATACCGGATCTTTTGGCATTAGTATGAAGCAGATACACTTTTCTATTCTTATCTAACCAGTCTCTTAGACTAGTGAAATTGTACTTTCAGCACAGCTTAGAGATATTCATGTGCTTCAGAGGTGGACTTCCAGAGCACACTTCTGTCTAATAAGCAAGAGGCTAATGTTTAAATGCATACTTAGTTTCTTTTCATCATTAAGGAAGTAATTTCCATAGTCAGATTTGAACTGCAAATTGATATCTGTGGGGAAATTCAGAGGTGAGGCATTCCTCTTTTGCTGCTAGTAACAAGTGAAGTAGGACTTGTCCCCAAGCTGACTACCCTACCTGTTGGCCATGGATGTATTACTCTAGGACGTGGGAGAGGTAGGATGGGCTAGAAGGTTTCAAGTTAAACATTGGTTAAGTTGCCCTAAATTCATAATGCTGTTGGTCTTCTCTAGCCAAATAAAATAGGTGAAAAATCATCTTTGTCCTGGTAAGACACCCAGGAGAAGTGAGAGTGTCCTGAACCTAAAATCTTTTGCTCCTTCAGCTGCCACCTCCAGCCTGCCTGTGCCACTGCCTTTCCCACACCGCTTCATTACTGTTAAGCTTGCCCTGGTATGTGAAACTGTTCTCTGGGGTATCAAGCCCTGTGGGATATGTAGTAGTCTCAGTCCCTGGGGAGAAAAATATCCCTCCTCATTCTGCATCAGGTTCCCCCTGAGGAAAGGAACGGTGTCTTTGGCAGGGGGTGATGCAGCAGTGAGTTCCTGGGGGATCATCTTTTAGCAAAAGGGACTGACTTTCCTTCAGTTGTGTGGATCAAAGAGGTTGTTACCCAAAAAGCATCTTATTCTTCGCTTGCAGAATGGCGTGAACTTTCAAGTTTGCTTGCTGGATTCTTGCTGCCACTTCAGAAATGATCTCTAGATTTGTATGTTTCCTTTGTGTGAACAGGGCCATTATGTGAAAGCAAAAGCTCTTTCTGGATTGGAAAGGACTGAGGAAGCACTGAAGGAGTTTCTCTATTGTGTTGCCTTAAATCCTGAATGGAGCTCAATGAAGAAAGAAGCCCAAAAGGTATGAAATGTATTTACTGGCCACTTCTTGGCCATCACGCTGCTCTTACTCCTGTAGCTAGGTAAAATTTTTATTTCAAGTGACGGTAAACAGCCAAAGGATAATTTGATTCAGTGGATTCTCCAGTAAACGTTATTAGCCTTACGCTGTGCGAGGCGCCTCTTGGGTTTGGTTGATGTCTCAACCAGAGGGATTGTATATTTGTGGATTCCACTGCAAATCTGTAGGTCTGGCTGCTTCCATTTGTAGATTACACTTGCAGTATGTTGGCCAGATTTGAGTACACCTGGATTTCGTAGGCTCAAGGCTGCTAATTTTAATGCCCATCAGAAACCCACTTTTAAGTGAAAAGTGGCAGAGGGTTGAGAAGGGGAAGCTGTGTGCTGCCCTGTCCTGGAAAAATCCTGCAGTCTCTGTAGCAGTTTATATAACTTCCCATAAGGGACACACTTACTGCTAACCAACCATTGTCAGGTTCTCTGTGACCGTCCATGCAGTCAGCTTTTTATAAAAAGAAATGGGTATTTGGCAAGGTGCTTGGTAGGGACCGGTGAGAGGGGGAACAGCTCTACACAGCTTTTAGCTAGAGGTGAAATCTGCTTGGGGATAGAGGAGATGGGTGCAGAGCATGAGGAGAACTGGAACACATCTCTGTCAACTGGTTTTGATAGGAGAGCATGGTCTGAAGACTTCGGGAGGCAGAGGTCTGAGGGTCAGAGTGGAGAGGGGTGGAGGCAGGAGAAGGATGCAACAGACTGCCACCTGGGTGCTCCTGTGGAGCAGAGGCTTTCGGGGAGGGAGGTGTACACCTGAGGAGCACCTTGGGATGTGTCTGTAGCTGTGGTGGGGACTGGCATTCAAGTTTCCTGTGGACATTGGGGAATGCAGGATGTCCTGGTTGTTGCAAGCTTCTTGGCATCCAGAAGCTGTGAAGTTTGTGTATCTGTGTTCATACAAACATAAATATCTGTGTTGTAATTACTATTACTTTTTCTTTTTTTCTTTTCTCTCTAATGGACTAGATAATGTGTGAGATGTTTTTCCCAGCCTTTGAAAATGTGCATGATAGTCTAACAGCGCCTTTCTCTAGTCGAACATCCCATACAAGATTGAAACCTGCATTTCTGAGTAGCATAAACACACAGTCAGCTGTAGAAGATAGCTCTATTGCTGGGTCCTCAAAGGTAAAGTAAAAAGCATTCAACACAAAAATACCAAAAGTAACACAAGGATCTGTCTGGTCTGTGTGACATTGTCTTTGTCTGCACTTACTTTCATGGTAAGCCTGTTTTCTCCATTGCTTTTGGATCTCTTGTTGGGATGTAATTCCTCAGAAAAATGAGAGAATGAAACTCTTTCTTCAGAAAACAATGTGCCTTCACATGGGGGTTGATGATATTTGTGGGTTTTTTTCCACCTCTGTGCTTTTTATGCGCTCAGGAACATAATTTCTAGAGACGGGGAGCTGTAGGGAGAGAAGTGTCCCTATTTCATGCAACTGGAGAGTGGTGGCCTTTGATACAGACCTTTCTCCCTTGCTAAGCTCATTGTAGGGACATTGATCTATTGCTGATGTATACAACTAACAGGAAAGAAACGAAGCAAAATTGTCTCGTGCTGTATATAACTGTTCTTAATTTTTTTAGGATACTGTGTTCAGGTTAACAAAAACCCCGTCCCAAGAATCCGATGTATTTAGAAGTACTGATTCTCCTGTTGCCCATCATGTTCTGGATCTCTATTTTGAAGACAACAAGAAGTCTTTGGGAGCTATTCTCTCCAGTTTACCTGGGGTTGGCTTAAAAAGAAAGCTGTCCAGTGATATGAGGGATTTACAAAGCTTGGATGTCCCCACTAAGATTCCTAAAAAAGGTTTGTATTGTGGCTTAGAAAGGGGATTTCTTTTGCACATACTTAAAAATGATAAACTACTTTTTTCCTCCTCCCTTTTTATAGGTGTCAATGAAACATTCCCTACAGGGACTGGAATAATGTTTTGTTGTCTGGTGTGTCTGTTTCTGCTGTAACAGCCTATTTACCTTACTCCAGAACAGTTTCAATTCTTTCAGTGAACACTGTTTTTCTTTGTCAAATGGGCCGTTTCCAGTTTAGTCTTTGTGTTGCTGGTGCCGTTTCCATTTTCTAGGTCTCAGAGCTGTAGCTGAACTTCATTGTCTTTCTATATGAAGGAAAGATGCAGTAAGCCTGGAAACTAATCTTGAACTGGCACCAGAAACAGTCACATGCAAGTTTACATGAAATTTTCCAAGCAAACAAAGAAGCCTTTTGAAGGGTAATAAGCCCCCCCAGTTTTCTGTCACTTGATAGCTGTGCTTACAATTGGTATGCTTCTCAAGCTTCTAACAAAGACCTCCAAAGTGTTTTTAGTACCCTGGGATAAAAATGCTGAAGGCAATATATTGCATTGAGTAGTGAAACAGTTGGTTAAAAGGGGCTTTTAAAATGCTGCTATATTAGTGTGCATTTTTTCCCTTAAAAGAAAAAAAAACCCAAATCTGACTTCTGCCTTGAAATATTAAAGTCTTCAGGTGCTGCTGTCTGTCTGCCACCTCTGCAAATGATCAATGTATGGCCAGTTTTTGATCACGTTGCTGTGAAGGGAAAAACCCTGTACTTGCCTGTAAACTGCAGACTCAGTAAATAGATTGTGAAATCTGACCCGCCTGTATCTTCACAGCGAAGGCCAGAGATCGCGTTTTACCCATAACCATTAATTTCTGGTCTGTGCTAGATCCCGATGCCATGTTACTATTTGCAGAATTAACACAGTTAGGTTCTGGCTATTACTAAATGCTAACATGCGAGATGTAGGTTAACGATAACGCTGTTTTTCTTTGTAGGCCACACAACACCGGTGCCCTCTCCCCTGTCCTGTCTGTGCTCAAGATAAACCAGATGCTGAGCATAAGTTATCCTTTAACAAAACATCCTAGTGTTTTAACCTAATGTAAAAAGCTGAGCTTTTTTTTTTTTTAAATGGTCAAGAATTTAGGACGTGGAGGCAGCATTCATGGCTCTGTTGCAACTCATCACTGAGCAACAAAGATCCGGATTGTAAAAGAAGTTGCAGAATCTGCTTGTATAAATGTCATCAGAAGCTCAAGCTGGTAGCTCTTGAGCTTAAATACTGCTGCTGTAAAGTTCAAAGCCCATACCCTTTAAGTGTGTTAACTACAGGGATACGTACCACCCCCAAAAAACCAGGGTGGGCAGAATTTTAAGTGAAGTGTTTTGTCTCCATGTTTGCAGAGTGCTGAGCTAGTGAAATCAGTATTAGCTAATGCAGCTCTAGTAGTCCTTAAACTTTAAGCTGTCTGAAACATGGGATTTCCACAGCAGCCTAGTCCAGAAAAACATAAGCTTTTTTATACTTGTAAGAAAAATTACCCCTGCTGAGAAATCTATAATAAAAACTGATGAAATAGTTTGACTGTGTGTAAACAAATTAAATTCTGGACTTAATGTACTTTAAAACATCTGGCCTGGCTGATGTGGGAGTGGTGATGGTGGTGGGAAAGCAATAACAGAGTATTTTTAAAAACTAGACTTTAAAAAAAAAAAAAACCCCAACCATTTTTGGAGAAGCAAATCATGGGTATTCAGCTCTAAAGTGCTTTCTCTGGCCATAGACATCATCCTCTGCTCTCCGTAAGATTTCCTGCCAGAAAGTCTAAAACTTAGATGGAAAATATGTTTGTTTGGAACAAAACTTCAAAAAAGAAAAGAGATAAATTAGGTTCTTTATGGAAAAACAACTTAAATAGCATCTGAAATTGCAGTAATACTTAAACATTTTACTATAATCATCTTCTTACCTACTTAGATGCAGACGTTTTACCTGAAAACACCGGCGTCACTTCGAGTGAAATACCAACAACTCTGGTGGATGCGTCGGACTTTGAGTGTTCCCTCTGCATGAGGTACGACTGCATTGACCTGGGATTAAGATCAGAAAGCCTTTCTAGCTTCTGAAAAAAGTTTTCATGGTGTCGGAAGGGAAACCTGCCAGAGAATGTCTAAATCATTACTCTGTTCCTTCTTCCTGAACCGTGCATCTGGTGAATCTTTACAGATGTGGTTTTCTCCATTATGCATGGTTTTCTCCATTGTTTACCACTTCTAAAAATGAAAGCCTTTTTTATACCCTTAGATAACTCTCACCTGTGACTTATACAAAAGCAGGAAAGGAAGAGGTGGCTGGACCTAGTCAATCCTTTCCACAGTTTGGGAATCTGCATTGTTTTTGTTGGCAGCTTAGCTTTTTTGTTCCGTGTTTTCATGTTCAGGTTGTTCTATGAACCCGTTACCACTCCCTGTGGACACACCTTTTGCCTCAAATGCCTTGAGCGTTGCCTTGACCATAATCCACATTGCCCACTCTGCAAAGAAAAGCTGTCAGAAGTAAGTATGTCCTTGCCCTAATTAACAAAAAAAAAAGCTGTGTTCTTCTGAAAGCACGTATGTGGGGATTTTCTGTCCTCTACTCGCAGACCAGAACACCACAGTAGTACCCGCAGCATCAAGCTGTGCACAGACCTTATTTTCTCCAGAATATATTTTGTCATTCCTTGGAAGACATGTGGTTTGCTGGTGCTGAAAGGAATTGAGGATTCCGGTGTCACGTCAGGCTCGTGCCTGGGGAGTCCCAACCAGAGCCCTATTCCCACCACCTCTCCAGTCTGTAGCTCTATCTGCGGTGAACGAGGAATGGTCGCTCCTTGGCCAAAACTTCTGCTCCAGCAGACATAACGTGTCTAGTACGTGAAGTACTTCTTGGGGAGCAGTAACCTGGCAGCTCTAGGTCAAAATAATATACGTATCTTCCACAAAAGCAAGGAGGGACTGCCTTTTCTTGGTGGTAATACAACTTCTGCCAAAAAAAGGGCATGGGGTTATAGTTAAATGGGCACTGGAGTGAACCCTGTATCCTAAAGTGGAAGTTTTGATACCTGAAGGCTGGAAAGGAGGAGGAATAAGTACAATCCTGAACTAACATGCTGTTTGGCCTTAGGAAAGGGAATGGGTTGGGAGGAGATGTTACCTGACTTCTCGTTATCAGACTTAGGAGTTGACTCTTCCTTGCAGTTTCTGGCAAGCAGAACTTACAAGAAGACTGTCCTTACAGAAGAACTGATAGTCCGTTACTTGCCAGAGGAATTATCTGAAAGGAAGAAAGTTTATGAGGAAGAAATGAAGGAACTGTCAAAGTAAGCTCTCATTTTACTACTGACAGTACTACTGACATAAAAAATGTATTTTTTTAATCTAAATTACTTGAAAAGCTTCATTTGCTTATGGAAATGCACAAGATGAATGGATTTGTAAATGAACCTACCAGATGTTTTGTATTTTCAACATGTTTGTTGCAGATAAACAAGAAACGATATGCTTGGATGGTAGAGAGGCACAACGATATTCTTAAAGATAATTGCTTTTTCCTCTGAAACAATATAATAGGGGGTTTTCTGGGAGTAGAAGTCCAATTATAAATGGGTTATACTGCAGGTCGGGAGAAGTTCAAGGATTCAGTGTTGTCAGTGGCTTGTGGATCTCATGATACAACTCGGCTAAAAAGAAAAATAAAACATACAATTAAGCCTGAAAAAATAGTATAAGGATTAGTGGGCTTCTTCAAAATTGAAGGGCTTTACTGCGCTTGGGAATTCTCTACCACCTTGCTTTGAACGTGGTTAGTTCTTAGGTACTATATCACTGTAAAAAGTTATCACCAAAATCTTACTACTTGTATTTAAGTATTGGTATACACATATTTGGGAAATCGGCTATTATTTCCTGACTTTTCCTCTATGAAAGTAGATTAGAGGGATTGTTTCTTTAATATACTAACGGAAAGATTCCTGAAATATGCTTGTCTTGTAAAAATTACAAACTTTGACCAGATGCATGTTTACAAAGGATGAGTCTAAAGAAACCACTGGACTCAGTTTATGCTGAATATAGCAGTACCCAGAAAAAAGTTGACTTTTCTTTTAAACAATTTTCTTACAGTTTGAATAAAGATGTTCCCATCTTCGTATGTACCATGGCCTTCCCTACCATCCCTTGCCCACTCCATGTCTTTGAACCTCGTTATCGTCTAATGATAAGAAGATGCATGGAAACTGGTACCAAGCAGTTTGGCATGTGCTTAGCTGACGAATTAAAAGGGTAAGGAGATGAGCTGAGAATGTCCTGTTGTTGCAGAGGCTGTTGTGACGCTAATGGAGTACTATAGCGCAGTATACTGGTCTCCCCAAACCACTTCTGTTCCTTCCAGTCCTATATGAACCAATACGGAAGCGGCTGGCTTTTTAGTTTCGTATATTAAACATTCCTTTTGACACAAAGATGTAATTTTTATTGCTCCCCTGTTGGATGGATAGCAAGAATACAACTCATCCTGCTACTACAGGCTTCAAAAATAGCACTTAATTGTCTGTGTGGTTGGAAAGCTTTCTAGCCTGTTTGTTCTAGTGAAAGCTGACTGCCTGGATGAGGTTGCTCCTCTGTCTGCTCAGTTTTAAAAAACAAAAAAATAACATTTAAAAAAAAAAAAATCTAAACCTTGCATTGTCTTCCTGCATAGGTGGTATCATTTGAATGAGACAAAGTATACCCTTGGCTGAGAAGCCTGTTCTGCTGCTGAACGCTGAATTTTGATGTTTGTCTTTAATGCTGTGTTGCAATGTCTAAACTATCTGCAGTGAGTGGGTTGCATTGTCTTTCTATATGATCTTACCTTTAATTCATTTTTGTGAATTCTGACACTGGTGTGTTTCCAGCTCCTTATGCGGAGACTGAATACTAATCATTAGATGGAAACCTTCAGGTTTTTAAGTCCTTTACAGATGATAGTTTTTTGGGTGAAGGGTACAAGAAGATGCTCGTGGGGAAAAAAATGAGGTGGTCTTAAGAAAGGTCTACCTTACGAGATGTAATAAATAGTTGCTGACTTCAGAAGATACATTGGAGTGATGCAGACTGTAGAATGGATGACCAGTGTGGGAATTTTTAAGAACACATTAGACAGGCATCCTCAGGAGCAGCATTTTTGTAGGTGATCGTCACTGGAGCTGAGAGGAGGGCACTCGTACCGGGACTTGGCGGCCTTTACTTGTCCAGTTCAGGGTTTTTGTTTTGTTTTTTTTTCTCCCAGACTAGATGGTAAGGTGGCAGTAAGAACTCAAGAGATGCTACAGCTTCCAGTCAGCTCCGGCTGTGCTTCATGCCATTTGGCATGCTGTTGGTGCTGCACTCAATGGAGTTCAGGCTCCAACAGCAGCTGATGCTCCGCAGTCCCTTCCAGGCCTGTTATCAATTTTTTGGAAGCAAATACTTGTAAGAGTGAGGACAAAATGGCCCTAGGACATCAGTGATAACTCCCCTTACATCTGTGAAGGCTTGTGGAAGAGCCAAACTTATTTGTAGTGAGGTCTAATACAGAGGGCCAAGGGGTTACGATCCCCAAAACACAAGAATTGATTTATTAAATAGTGTCATAAAGGGTATTTCAAAATGCAACCAGTATGGTTAGATTTTATGTCCTGTCTGTTTCGAGTTACTGAAATAATTAAACTTTAAGCATGGTAACTTCTACTTAAACCAAACACTGATGTGCAGGGAAGCCTTCATCTTGTAGACACCTGGCAGGCTGTTGAAGCTTCTTACTCAAGCAAAGTTGTTCTTTGCTTATTCAAAATTGCAAAATCAGCTGGGAATAGAAAAAGTGGGGAAACTTGTTTTGCCTCATCTGCTAAGACATGGATATGGAAGGCTTGAGATTCATACCTCCCTTGAAAAACACAGTGACAAGACATGTTCAATTCATGACCTTTCTCTGTTTTATTTCTCCACTTTAAATTAAAACTGGGAGAAGAATTGTTTATAAACTTCTAATGTGTCAGTACATTTTATAACCATCTCTAGGTGCTTTCTTGTCTCTCTTCGATTAAAGTCACTTTCTATCCAGAAGTAACTTCTCAAAGAATGACAAAAAACCCCCCATCACTTACATATTAATTTCTAAACTTGGTATGAATGTCACTAAAATCCTTAATTTAAAAAATTGTTATGTAGCTGTTTAAGTAGTGTTTAGTCTAATATTACTATAACAAACTTGCTTGTAATCCCATTGTAGAGCACCAGGATTTAGCTGTGTGCAGCTGTACTCTTCTTGCTCTTCCTCAGTTTGTTTTGTACGATGGCTGGGATAGAATGGTTGTTCACAGCGGTCAGCTTTTTTCTTTTTTCCCCCCTCCCAAAACCATAATTTCTGGTAGAATAGAAACAGGACTCATTTCCCCCCAGTGTCGCTGTTTCTTCATCACTCTGATGTAAGAAACGGCCAAGCCCTTGTTAAAACAAGAGTTTCCCTGGTAAAACATTTATCAGACCCTGCAGGGATTTGATACCTTGAGATGAGACTAGATACAATGCATTCTCCTGGTTAGCAGTAGGCTGAGGTACAGAGCTGCAAATGCTGGTAGATGAACACATCATGGTGAAGAGTCATTGTGCAATCAGCCTTCCTAGTGAACTCACTACTGCACAAATGTAGAGTAGGTAAGCCCAATAATGTTAAGTAAAAATGTGTTGCATGCTTGTTTCCAGGATGTGATTAAACCCTGTACCTACTTTAAATATAACGGATATAGATGTGCTTTTGTAAAGGTTTTCTCGTTGTGGCTTTTTTTGGGGGGGGGGGGGGTTTGGTTTTTTTTTTTGGGGGGGGGGTTTTTTTTTTTTTTTTTTTTTACTTAAAGGATACAAGTGCAAGAAAAATCTTGCTATGTAGAAGCCTTTTCCTTCTAAAGCCTGTAATCCTCTGCTTAGACCTTGGAGCAGGGGGGTAGCCCTCCCAGCCCTACATTTGTTCCTCAGTTTCTGGACTTCCTTGTGGTGTCTTTACCCATCTTGTTTTCTTTGCAAACCAGGTGAATTTGCCACCAGCAGCTGGCAACTCCCAGCATGAAACATGCTCCATTTAGTTTCCTGTCCCTTCCCAACCCTCCCCCCCAACCCCACCCCGGCAAATATTTACACTCCGAAAATGCTGCTGCCCTGGACCTCTGAGGGAAGGCAGAAAGGGTGGGGGTTGTGTGGCTTATGTGAATAAGCAGAAATGTATTGTCACCAAAGCAGGATCCTCTTTCAAATAAAAAGTGGTGACTTAGGCCCAGTATTTGTCCTGATGTGTATAAACACTTGTTGATGACTTCCACTTTTATGCCCTTCTGTCATTTCAGATTTGCAGATCATGGCTGTATATTAGAGATCAGGGACGTAAAGTTTTTTCCTGATGGGCGCTCAGTTGTTGATACAGTTGGTGTCCGTCGTTTTAGGGTCTTAAGCCATGGCCAGCGAGATGGATATAACACAGCAAACATCGAGTATCTTGAAGATAAAAAGGTGATCTATGGTGCAAAGTTATTCATACCCATGTATTGCTGGATTCACTTAAATAGCCTTTCCTTGTTGCATTTCAAGCTAGCTGTGCCTTATTTTTAAACCAATATCATTATAAATACTAAAGCTCTATTTTAAAAACCATGGAACAAACTTTGTCTCTTCCTTCCCTTTCTTCCTTTCTGCCCTTACAATTATCTCTGCTTGAAGTGTTGCACTCCCTTCATGGATCTCAAAGTGGCTTCTGAGACTCAGGTGCTGAGGTCTGTCATGATGTGTAGGTGAGGTCAGGGTAACGTTTTAAAACCAGTACGGACTTGAAACCCTACTAAGAACACGTGCCCCTGTTGCTAGAGAACTGGCTATTCTCTTCTTACACTGAACAGACAGTTGGCAGACTTCATATGACCTCCCAGCTCTGGTTTACAGAACAGTTCCTCAAACAACTGTGGGAGTCTGCTCTTAAAATGAGATCTTAGTGACATGTAGTTAACCATGCCTATACAAGCATCCGTCAGAGCTGGCTGAGAGCAGAGAAATGCAGAGAGGCAAGTAGTTTTTAAAAACAAGTCCTCTTATAAAACCTGTGTCAAGTGAGGTGCTTGTGATGGGTGTTGGCCAAAGGGTGGATTTTTGGTCATGCTTAATGATGACTTCCTCGATCATCTTTAGAGCATGTCTATAAAACCCTGATCCCTCTTATCACTCAGTTTAGTAGTAATCTCATGCCAATTGATGAAGTCCAGTCCGGTCGTAATAGCTCTTCAGCGCACTCACAGTTGAAGTGCAAGTCTGTAAAGTCTTAGTAGGGCTTTTCTAACCTGTGCAGGATGATGCAGTTGTTTGACAGGGCAGGAAAGGCAGATCGCATGGAGGTGCCTCCCCCTGCGAAAGGTCGGAGTAGGTAGTCTGCTCAGAGTGAGGGCTCTGCCGTATTTAAATCCGCAGTGAGGGTGGTGGAACACAGGTGTCCAGGCGTTGTTTGTAGATGGTGCCAGAGAACCACCTCTTCATAATTAGGGTGAGATTTACCTTGTCTCACTTGAGAGGCTGATGTCTGTGTTCAGCACCCTACATTCATGTTATATCTGATGGTGAGAAATCTCAGTCCAAAGCTGTCTATTTTGTCTGCTCTGTCTTAGATACCTGCCTTGAGATGAGATTAATTGCCCTCTAGAGCTGTTTCTTCTCAACTGTGAAGGGCATCCAGAGCAGCTAGCTCAGATGTGCATCTGAGTAGCACAGGTGAATCACACCATTGGTGTGTACAGTTTACAGGGGGGGGGGGGGGAACCAACAACCCCAAACCAAAAAAACAAATCACCAATTTGTAGTGGGTTTTGCTTATGCTTTTTTCTTTTCCCTAATGGCTAACAGTCAGGCCTGTGCAACTAAAGCACTCTTTGTCTCAGTGAGTGTCTTTTTTTTATGGCCATTCCTGGTGTTGAGAAAGCATCCACTTTCCCTGCTTCCTGCCTGCTCAGGTGTCCGCCCTCCTCCTCCTCCTCTTTGGCTGTCCTGCCACGGCCTTAACACTTCTATAAAATACTGCTGATCTCTAAATGCCGTAGACCCCCTGTCTCTGTGCTTGGTGGCAGTAGTGTTCCTTTTGTTTTGCCAGATGATGCAACAATGTTCAGAGGTCCTTCTGTGACAGGGAGTCGAGGTTGTGGGTTTGATATGATTAATATGATGTCCCGGGATTAAGAGAGCAGATTCATCTGTTGTGCCATAGGAATGGATATTAACAAGGCAGTAACTGCTCCAAGAAATGTCACTTCAGAACACCTAGGGGAGGGTAAAAAGACTCCAGCATCACAGGTTTGAAATCTGAGACTTGGGTACCGTTTGCTTAGATAATGACATTTGAACAGCTGTAGTCGCTGCATTATTTTGCTTCGCTTGCTTCTGGGGAAGCATATGGACTCCACGGTATCAAACCTGTTTTGTTCCATCTCCCTTCTTTTAACAACAAGGTTGAAGGACCGGAATATGAAGAACTTGTCCGCCTTCATGACTCGGTTTATGATCAAGCCGTTGCCTGGTTTACTTCTCTTAAAGACAATATGAAAGTGCAAATTCTCAATCATTTTGGGTCCATGCCAGGAAAAGAGCCAGAGCCACAGGTAATAAAACCTTCCTACTTATGCATCCTTATTCTATATGTAATTTTTACACAAAACTATTTTCTGACAGGTGTTTGTGTTTTTGTGCATTCTAAGCTGCTCTTATTTACCCAGTTTTGGTCTATTAGTGTGAAGCATGGAAAACAGTTAATCAATGGAAAACAATATATCAATGTAAGCTGATACCTGAAGAGGTCAGTCTTAGTGGCGCATATAGACAAGGAGAGCACCTGAAATCAAGTGTTTAGCTGTTGCTTGAACTGTTTGTTTTATGGTGACTTTCTTAGCAAATGGAAGTAAAGATGGGAGGGAAGGTGGTGTTCTTCATGGGGCAGTGCCAGTGAATACACGATTGCATGTCTTTCCATCCTTTTGCAGAGCAACCCCAGTGGTCCTGCCTGGTACTGGTGGCTCTTGGCAGTGTTGCCTCTGGAAAACAGAGCTCAGCTGGCTATATTGGCTATGACCTCCCTTAAAGATCGTCTTATCGCCATCAGACGCGTATTGATATTTGTGACTCGCAAAAGACCCAGATAACATGGACTTCAGTTGTGAGTGGGCACCGAAAACATCTCACAACAGGTGGTTCTGGGGGAGGGCAAAGGGGGAAGGGTTGTTGGTTTTCTTTTTTTAAAGACTCCTTCAAAAAGGAACAGCCCTCTCTGACTGCGTCCAGCATCCATCGATTGCATTGGTTTGTTATCCTGGGTATTCACCAAACCTTGCACTCTCTCCTGTTGTCCTGGTGAAATCTGAGCCTCTACAAAGCTGTGCTACAGTTAGAGCATAGCTGATAGATGTGGATAATTGCTTCAAAGTACTATGATAGCGTTGATGTTTCTAGCCTGCAAGAGAGTTAAGTACTAGAGTAGCACCATTGGCCTGCATGTGATTTGGATTTCCACTTGGGTAGGAAGAGGAAACTGGACAGTGGATTGAAGAGGTGTTCCTAGACTTTCTCGAAGGTAGAGAACAGAGGAGGAGTTACGCTGCCCGGCAGAAGTATGCATGAAGACTATAACCAACAGTACGCTCTGTTAGTGACTTGGTGGGCAGTCTGTCATGCACCCACATCTCTCTCTCTTCAGCAAATAGCAGTCTGTGAGGAAAAAAAAAAAAAGATTAAGCCGTTTGTGGTCAAGGCATCTGAGGATGTTTATCTGAAAGAATAATAGCTACTGAATAAGTACACTATTTAGTAGCCTTAGGTAATCCCTCATGTTGTGATTTATGTGTTGTAGCGGGTTGAGTATGTACAAAATGTTTGGAAAGGTGTACTTTGGTTTATTTGAAAAGAAAAATCAAAGTAATCCTAGCTGGTCTTATTGCTAAATTCAAATCAAACCGGCTCCCTAAAGCATGATAAACTCTGCTGTGAAATAATGATTTCACCCCAAGTACGAGGAAGGATGCTGCAGTTTGCTCTGAATGCCTGTTCTGCACGTGGGACCGGCGAGGATGAAACGCGGGGAGGTTTCCATCTTCCTCCTATCTGCAGTGTAATGCCAACCTCCCGTTACGTTGGAGTGATCTCTACTGAACATGTTTCAAACCGAAAGTATTGTAGTTTAGTACCAGTTGCTGTATGTGATGGAAATCAGTCCACAGTAACACCGTGAAAGGAGGCACAAACAGAACCTATAAAGGCAAGTCTCAATGCAAGCTTAAGTCAGGTGTTAACCTTCATTTGTCTTTTTGATTATTTTATGTATTGTTTTGTTAATATCTAACTTTGATAGCTATTAAATTGATCGCTTGTCAGTCAAATGATCAACACTTGCTCAGCTGCCAATGAAAAAACTAACAGTGTTACCAATTCAATTGGCATAGTTTCCTATAAGTAGAACCGATACTACCAACAGGAAAAAAAAAAGCTGACTTGAATCTCCATGCGCTGCAAGCATAGCAAGACCAAGGTAAAGACTTGTTCATGTGCAGAAGTCTAATAAGAAGAAATGGCTGTTTACCTAAATGGTCAAAGTGCCTGGTTTCTTTTCTAGTTCTTTTGTCCTTATTTGTCAATGAAGATGTATTTAAACTTTTTTTTTCAATTTGCACATGAGTTCTGGAAGAAGACTGCATTAAAATGCAGTGATTAAGATATATTACCTGCTCTCTTTGGGTATTGTAGTCATAACCTCTGTGGTCTGGGAAACAAAAATACAGAGTTTTTTTCCTTTCAGCAAATGGCTACCACAAATGGTTTCTGTAACATACCCGGAATGTACTGTAACTGCCTCTACCTTGAACACGCCTTTTCTATTTAAATAGTTTGTAAGTATATTCTCTGAATTGTGAAGTGCATAACTTAAAACCAATGATGTCATAACCTCTACAGTAGCCTTCTGCAAGTTCTGCTACCATCACCAAAATACTCAAAATTCAAGTTGAATGCATTTCCTCCAGGATTTGAAGATGAAGAAGTATAAAGGAATTGTTCTATATACGGGGGAGGAAATGTCAGAAGTCAGTAGGTCTTCAGCCCACTGTCAGCTGAGCTACCGAAGGGTGGTTTCACAAACTAATTCTCAGACCAGAAGATGGACTGTATTCGATCTCGCAATCCTTTCTGTTCAGCTTCCTGTTCTTCCCATCCCTTTCCATGCTGTGTATTTCTTAGACTCACTCATCTTGCTCCTTCGTGTGTCTGGCCTAGTTCTGAGTATTACTAGTTTAGCTGCAAGGGGACACTGATGGTATTTGTATATTGCTGGTCCTTGATCTTACATGTGCTTGATTTTACATATAGGAGTGCGTTTAAAGAAAAAAAAAAAAAAAGGTGCTAGTTAGTGTCTTCTTGGCTTTGCCTCAGTAACTAATGTGAATATTCTTCTTTGCAAAAGTGATTTTTCAAGATATCTACTTTTGAGGTACTTCTGAGAGGAAACCCTATGGAACAAGAGAGGTTGTTTACTGGTGTTCTGTAATGTGTAAAGACACATTTTACATGGAAAGTGACATTACTGTGTTCGTGAAGGCCTGCATAATTAACGGAATGCTAGTTATCGAAGAGAAAGCTGAATTGTAGAGGGATTTTTTTTTTTTTAGTCAAGGTTTAAAGCGGTTTGTGAATATTTCAGTGACTGATGTTTTGGATAAATGGTAACATAGGAATTGTCTGTGTATGGATGCAAATAATCATATTAGCAGCCCAAAGCTGACATTTCTTCCAAAACATTGAATGCTGATCAAATAACAAAGCTTTAATAAATAAATAAATAAATCACCACTGCCCTGTGGTACTTGCTTTCTAAGGGAAAGTACCAATTTCATTGTTACCAAATTATCTCTGCCATATAATCTCTACAGCATCCAGTAGTAGTACCTCATGGGAAAAGCTAGCTATCTCATTTTTCTCCAGAGGAGATGTCCACGTTACGGCTGATCTATGCTGAGGTGTAACTTGTCGCCAAGGTACATGTGGAAGCATTGGAGCTGAGCTCCTGGAAGAGATAGGCAGGATTTGTTGCCTTTCTAGCTCACGACGCTTTTCTTGCTTGCTGTCCAAGCAAGGATGCTGGGATATATGATGAGTCTTTTCACTGTGGTGAATGTGGCCCTTCTTTATACATCGTAAAGAGGCCAAAAAAAAAAAAAATCCCTCTACCTCTACACCTGTTGTTCACCTGTAAAGCTTCAAGCTACAAAATTATATCTATTTTAACCTTTTTTTGTCTTTCAGAAGCATACTAATTGTTTGCCACCGAGGCCTTTTATCTACTGTATTTTAATATGTTCACTTGATAGTCATCGAGATCTCTTTGTACTTCTAACCTGTAGATCTTGTCATGTTTCTTACTGCTCCTTTTTCCTCGTTCTCCAGTCCACTTTTAAATTGATAAATAGAAAGCTGTACACTCTTTATTCCTATTACATTTTACACTAGTGGAACTGGTATTTTGGTAGCGCCTTAATTTTGCAGTTGTGAAATGATTGTATCAACTCTTATCTGGGGCTTCTGACCAGATTTAAACGAGTATGTTTAATGTAGATAAACTTGAAACCATTTTTTACTGTTTTAAAGCTAGTTACGAAACGGAGTGTGTACATATGTATAAATATAAATTATTAATCTGCCCCTTTTTGTATCTAGTAAATACAGGAGAAGGTCATGTTCTAACCACATTTGGCACTTCTTGTTGCATAAGCAAAGCCAAAACTTTTTTTAAAAATTGCAATGTTCATTTCATGTATATTTGCAATATTCATGGGAAATGTATTTAATTTATGTGATATTTGGAATAAAACAGACTGAATTTATAAGAGCGTGAGTTTATGGGAAAGGTTTATTGCTCTGTGAGGGCTAAGAGCTGGTGGTAAATACGGTCTGAACAGAAACAAGCCGCTGATGTGCTGCTGTCGGAAGGGGCATGATAGTTTGATTTCCCCAACAGGAGCCCAAGGGATGAGAATGGGCCCTGTCAGGTTTTAAGAAGCAAATGGCATGCCAGAAGCAGCGGTTAGATGTTGCAGTTCGTAAGTTACATGGCAAAGATTTTAGCCCTGGTGTGGGAGAAGTGAGGGAGGCTGCAGAGGATGTAGCATGGTGGGGTTTGCTGGGGACCCAGGGCAGCCTGAGGCGCTGCATGTGAATGGGAGGGGTGGACTTTACGGGGAGCAGGAGGCCTCCAAAATGGGAGGGAGGTAAGGAGCCCTCAGCAGAGGTCTTCACTTTTAAATTTCGCTTACATTTTATTCTCTCAAACATCTGCTGCTGCTCTTTTTGTGTGACAGCCACACTGGAGCTCTGCCCCTGCGAGGACCTGGATTTTGAACACAGAAGCTGGACCAGAAGCTGGTCCTGGGGGCCTCGCCATAGACCAAGTTAAACAGCTCTGGTCCCCTTTCCTCTACGCAGCGTATTCCAGAGGCAGAGCTGAAACTTCTCAAGTTGTACTCCTGGTGTCCATGCAGGCTTGAGGATGGTATACTGCAAGTGCCCAAGAGCATAATTTTCCTTAACCATAACAGCCAAAGGGAAACACCTCCATGCAGTCCTTTAATCCGTTTGTGTTCTTCACAATTAATTAATCTTGACCTCCTTCAGACCTTTAATCCGTTTGTGTTCGCCGCAGCATGAAACCCTCCCACCCTCAGTTCAGCTCATGGAGCCCATGGGAGACCCACCGCTCATTGTGGCTGTGTTCTTGTCATTCTCAACCCCTTCTCGTCACGAGCCCTTGTTCTTCTCTTGCAGATCATCTGGTTTTCTTTTCAAGGGAGAAAAGAGATAAAAGGTAAGAAATGAACCAAACATCCAGGAAAGTTGTGCTGGCCGGTGGCTCCAGTTGTCAGGTTTTTTTGGCCAAAGCTGCAGTCAGAGAGCAGGTTCAGGCAGCAGGACCCCTCATGTCCTGTCAGAGCAGATCTGACAGGGAAAGGAAGACACTTTTAAAGCAGAAGGAGGGAGGAATATATAGTGTGATATATCATGAGAGGAAAGATACCTAACTTTGAGCCTAGGCTCAGCCCTGCCCTGGAGCAAATAACCTCGTGTTTTCTGCTGGTGGCTGAGGCACCTCACAGTGCTTGTTGGCTGCCCTTGTTGGCTAACAGAAGATGGTTTCTAGCAGATGGACTTGCTGTGGTTAAGTAGTCACGGTATCAGAAAATGCCTAAGTGCTCCGTGCCAGCTTCATTTTCTTTTATCTGAAATTATTTGGCTTGGACAGAAGGAGGCAAGATCATCCATTGCCTGAATGGAAGTCCATGTAGCAAGGGCCCTTGCCCAGCACCAATGTGATTTCCCCATTCCCTCTCTGAATGTTTTGCAGTGTTCCCGTAAGACCTGTCCCCATGAGGCTGCATGGAGATCTGAACCTGCCACCAACACATCTTTTAGCAGTTCCAGTTAAACCACTAGTGATGCTCTGTGTTACAGAGAACAGGTCCTATATCAAGACGTGTGACAAGGCTGTCAAGGTAAAGTTGGTTTCTACAACTCAGGTACATGCCATCAGAGCCCAAGCTGCATCGGGGGCTTTGCTAAAGCGTGACTCCATTTCTAACACCTTCAGGCAGCTGCCTGGAGCCCTGCCTGTACTTTCAGCAAACACTGTGCTGGAGCATCTGGATGATGTTCCCTACAGGCACATCAACAGGTGCTTCTTCATGTGGAGCACTCTGAAATCAACTTCTATTTAAGTAAATCTGTGAGGTCCTGTGTGGAAGTAGGACACAAAGGATGTAGACGCAAAGCTCAATTGCCAATGGAGACTGAGGTTCAAATAGAGGTATTCAAAGAAAACAAAAGTTACTTACCCAGAACCAGAAGTCACTGAGTATGTGTGCCACGTGCGTTTCCATCCCAGCCTCCTCCCCTTCCTCTTGGTTCTTTGTTTCCTTGGTCTCTGCTGGAAGTGGAGTGCAGGAGGGCATGTGAGGGAGCACCCGAATCTCAAGCACCGCGCTTTGCGGTGGGACCAGAGTAATTCCAGAGCAATGGCTAATACTGAAGTATCCAGCTTGGTTTGCTTAAGATGCGCCATTCCCAAAGCTTAAGTGTATGTGTGGAAAAACTGTTTGGAAGAGATGAAGTTACTTCAGAGTAAGTTTTTATTCTCTTTTACTCACTGTTGATATAAATTAGCTCTCTGCCCCCTCTCTCCTGACACCAGCTTTAACTACGAAGCTCAGGATTAAGCACATTCGATCCCAGTGGCAGAGTAAAGCCTCCATAAGAAGTGGACTGTGTTCCAGGTGGCTTAATGCCCTTTCTCAACACTGACTAGTACCAGACACTTGAAAAGTACAAGAAATGCTTGGGTGGGAAAAATGAAAAGAATCTGGCAAGATATTTCTCCCAAATCCCTCAATTTGAGGCTTCTATATGTCCTGGAAAGCTTTTACTTTTCCTCTTCCAAACTTGTGGTATATAGAATTTGAGGGACGCTCTGACCTTTAGCAAGTAATGCTGTATAGTCATGGCATGCATTAAAAAAAAAATCCATTCCTTCTTTAATCCTGCAATATTGTGACCTCAGTGACACGGTGTATCAACAAATTCCTCCAATTAATTATGCACAGAGATCTTTTTATTACTCCTCTTTTTTTGTTTTTGTTTTGTTTTGCCTTGTCTCTGAATTTCTATTATTTCTGGTATGTTTTCTTTTGCTAGAGAAGCCCAAATCGATCACACCTTCCTAGATGAAGGAATTGTAAAAAAATGTGCCTCCCACTCTTTGCACATTTGAGTGTTTTGTTTGCTGTGTAGATAGTTATGGGATTGCATTCAGAAGCTGTGTCTGAATTGCAGGCTCCTTGTTTTGCAGAGGTGCCTCCTTACCAGATGGTGCTTTCAAGCAAGTAATTTTTTTGTTTACTTTGCAGCTATCAACTCGTGTAAGTGTCAGCTTTGGCTGGACCTTTTCAAATATTGTCATTACATGCTAATTCTACAGTGCAGAGGCTTCTTGATTTTATCTTTATGGGTAATAACAGGTAATTCCTCTTGGAGGATGTGTACCAAGACATCAGTAAGAGTTGGTGTCCTTCCAGTTGTAAGACAGCCCGGGTGTACCTTTTTTTTTTTTTTTTTAGCAGAGATAGCCAGTCCACTTTAGAGAGCCAGCTGCTGATTGCAGTTTGCCTTTTGCTCACCACTCTGTTACTTCTGTGCTTAGCGCTGGAAAATCTCTTGGCATGGAGGAGTTAAATATTTCTGAGTTCTCACTTGAGTCATCTGTCCCCGCGTTGGAGTGGGTTTGCTTGCAAGCACGTATGGGATTGGAGCCGGTCCTGGAACAGGAGCGCACGGCTCACGTCTGACATGCACCCGCTCGGGCAGAAACCAAGGAACAGCCACTGCAAGTAAAAACACACCAGAGGAGAAGGGACGTGCAGGACTTGGGGAGGATTAGCTGAGGACGCTTTGTCGCTTTGCCTCCATTCATCTGAGGTGGAAGAAGGAATACAGGCAAAGCAGGGACATTTTTGGCTCTGCCTCTATTCATAAACTACGTATGAGATTGTTCTCTGGCACAAGCACTGCCTGGCACAGAGCAGCTGTGTGTGTCCATAGTGTTAAATCCTCTTCCCCACCCAAAATGTGCAGCTTCACACAAACTTATCTATTGGGAACGGTGCCTGTGTTGTGCTAACTCCTGAGCCGTGGCTGCAGATTTGAGGGGGCGGGTGGGGGTGGTAAAGTTATCCGGCAGGAGCCAAAAGCTTTCCTCAGCTCTTCTTAATTTGCTTGTATAGACGTAGCCTTGATGAGTTTTTTTTTTAGGTAATGAGAAGTTTCACAACAAGGGACTCCGGGTGTGGGAGGGCGCGAGCATAGCTGGGAGTGGGGCTGCAAGGGAAGCAGTTTGGCTTCAGATACGATGCTAGTGACTGGCATAGGGAATCCTAGCAGGCATCTCCTAGACAAGCACATACACAAGGCTTTACAGTGGTCTGGTTTGATCTTCCTAAATGTAGTATAAGGTCTTGGTCCGCTAAGTGTGTGGGAAGGGGGAGAAGTGGAGGATTGGAGAAGCGGTGATAAAGTTTGGATGAAATCACAGAAAAGTATCCAAAAGGGTTTGTCTGTTTGTCACGTTTCCCATTGAATGAGGACAGGATACAAGCCCAGGCTTGTGCATACAGGGCTGATGATGACCAAAGAGCCTGGAGTATGCCACACCAAAAAGGAGCGTAAAGCCACCAGTCTGGACTGGAATAAAGGCCTGTCTGGCCCAGTGCCCTGTAGCCTTTTTTCCAGCAGTAGCCAAAAAGCCCAGGGGAGAACAGGGCAATACTAATACTTCATCTCCCAGCCTCCAGCACCGAAGAGACTTCCTGAGCCAGATGTGACATCTGTGTGTTTCGGAGCCCTTAGCAGATCTCTCTTCTATATTTTTTTATGGCACCTTTTTGAACACATGGGAACTTTCAGGATCCACATCCTTGTCTGGTGAGGATGTCCACAGGCTGGCTGGAGGGCGTGTGAAGGACTCCTTTTCGTTTTGGACTAGGATGTTCCCAGCTTCCCTTTGTGCTCCCTAGCCCTTGTATTTGAAGATGAAAGGTAAACTGTAGGGGCTTGGTCTGTTTAGGGCTCGGGTGGGGGAGAATGGGCTAGTGAAGGTAGATTTTTGGAAAAAGTCATGGGCAGATGGCCTTAACAGCTCACCATTTCTCTCTTCTGATACAGGAACTAAGAGGCACCGACAGGAGGCACCAGGAGCTGAACAAGGGAAGGGATTCTTCCTCCTAGCCCACAATCTTTTTTTTTTCCCCCACTTCTGTTGCACTGCTAGTACTGGCATAGAGCTTTATCAGACCGGAGAGTCCAGGCTCAGTCACTCTCTCTCTCAGATCCCTCCTGTAATTCCTCATAATCGGCCTTCACCTGTATAACCCTGAATGACTCAGCATTATCAAGAGAAAAGAGGCCTCTCCATGCACAAGGTCTGTGGTGGGTTCATGGAGACCCAAGTGAGCCAAGCAGCCAGGCAACCCCAAAAGCAGCTGGATCGATGGTCTTTGCCAGAATAAGTCAGAGGTGTTTCTGCTGGCAGCAGAGCTTGCATGATGTGATAGAAGCATATTTTTAGCCACTTTTTTTTCTATTCAACAGGCAATTTTGCCATTTCCTCTGCCCACAGCTTTAGAAAGCCAAACAGTTAGCAATGCAGAACAGACAGTAGAGAGAAATCTGTCCGCAGCACCTGAACGAAGTAGAAGATGTTTCTGCTATCTGTGAGGGAAGTGGCCACAAAATACAGATGCTAATCAGACTAAAACCATGCATCTCAATCCCCTTCAATTCTCCGTTGGAAGGTGGCAGCTGAGAGGTCACCTCTGAGCTTTAGGAATGTCTGCTGACAGTAGACCATGCTAGTGATATCAGTTAGGTACTATAGGAATACTTGACTGTTACCCAGTATTTGGGAGAGGCACAAATGCTCCCAGGTCTCGCTCTGCGCACCCTGGCTTTGTTCTGGCCCAGAGCTGGGCCCATCTTGCCTGCTGGCTGCTTCTTCTGCCCTTCCTCTGGATCCCATGTTTCTGTCACTGGTTGCAAGCTGACACCTTTCTTCCCTTCTCTCGCAGCCTATCATCGGAAGTGTGCCAGTGAGAGCAAGCTATTCATAAGATAAGGAAAAGAGAATTAATGCTGGAGACTTCCCGGCATGGTTTGACTGCTGTAAGTAGTGCTGATTCTGCTGCGAGCTGGATGCGGTCACAGCTGGGTGGGAGGGCTGGCAGGAGAGACCTGGGTGACCACACCGTGCCAGAGGGAGCATGCATCTTGCAGTTGGGGCTGCTGCCCTGATTCTTCCTCCGGTACAGCCATGCCTTTGGGGATGAGAGGGAAAGCTCAGCAGAACAAGGTCTAGTCAAAGTATTCTTCATTAGCTTGACTAACCTGATCTCCTTTGACAAGGTGACCCGCTTAGTGGATGAGGGAAAGGCTGTGGATGTTGTTTACCTGGACTTTAACAAAGCCTTTGACACCGTTTCCCACAGCGTTCTTCTGGAGAAACTGGCTGCTCGAGGCTTGGATGGGCGTAGTCTTTGCTGGGTAAAAAACTGGCTGGATGGCCAGGCGCAAAGAGTTGTGGTGAATGGAGTTCAATCCAGTTGGCAGCCGGTCACGAGCGGTGTTCCCCAGGGCTCAGTATTTGGGCCCGTTCTGTTTAATACCTTTATCAATGATCTGGATGAGGGGATCGAGTGCACCCTCAGTAAGTTTGCCGACAACACCAAGTTGGGCGGCAGTGTTGATCTGCTCGAGGGTAGGAAGGCTCTGCAGAGGGACCTGGACAGGCTGGATCGATGGGCCGAGGCCAACTGTATGAGATTCAACAAGGCCAAGTGCCGGGTCCTGCACTTTGGCCACAACAACCCCATGCAGCGCTACAGGCT
>NW_008824775.1:134342-138061 GCF_000699105.1 Pygoscelis adeliae
CCTACACCTCTTCTGTCTCACTTTCTCTTTCCTGTACTGGCAGGCAAAGGTGTTGGAGGGTAAGGAGGGGAGCAGGGGGAGTCTGAAAAGAAGCCAGAACTTGGGTGGTTTTGCTGAGCCACCTCACTGCCATCCCAACTTGACTTACTGTACTCCTCCACTTACTCCAGCCCCTCCTGAACAACACAGAGGTTGCGGAGCTGTGTGTAGCTGTCATTATAGCCAATGCAGTAAACCTTTATTTTGGTTACCACTGGTTGCCCAGCTCCCCTCATTGTGTACCGTCTAACAGGAACACCCGGCTGACTTGTCACCCCGTCTTCTCTCACCTCTGCTTAGCTCTTGGCTCTTGCACAGGCAAAAAGCCTGCCACCTGCACTGCTCCGAGCCGACCCAAGGGCCTCACCCTGACCCTACCCTTTAACCGCGCCCAGGCACCGAATGAAGCAATCCTTCGCATTGAGCTGCGTCCCACCGACTCTGTTCCTGCCAATAACTTTATGCCTTCGAGGGCTGTACAGATGCAAGTATTTTTCCTAGGCACATTTGTGCAGACAGTTATTGCCTGTACGTTCTGTGTCCCTCTGGGACTTCTAGTATAATATTTGTACTTTGGGAAAATTCAGCTCTTTCCTCCTCGGAGCTCGGAGTCCCCTGCGAGTTCCCAGAAGCAGCTTGGGAACAGCCCTGCAAACCTGCCTGCATCCACGCATCCCACTCAGCAGCCAACGGAGAAACTCGGTCCCTGATTGCTTCTGGAAAGAGACACCAAGGCTCCTTTTAATGCTTCATTTCTCTTGCTAGATTTTAGATAAGAAACCATGCCTGGGTGCAAGGCTGTGTCTCTGCTTTCAGCCACACCAGTAAGCACCCAGTGCCAGATGACTGAAACCAGCTTCCTCTCCCTACAGCTACTGGGAGGTAAATACATTATCCTGCCCCGTGCTGCAGACTGCCAGGGCTGAACCGTGACCAGCTGCCGCCAGAGACGGTGTTATGTTGCAATTGCTACTTATTATTGTGGTTAAAATATACCCAGAGCGTGTAAAACAAGAAATAATCCCTCCCATCTTTCTAGAGGGGTCCAAATGTTGCTGCCAGCAATGACAGCAACAGTGGGACTCTCTAAGGTCTTGTGGCTTCCCACCACAAAATTTTAAGCTGCTCAGTGATTTCAGCAAGATTTCCCAGCAATACAGAAGTCTTGGTTCTTGTAACTTTGATGAAAATTGGTGGCCAAGCAGAGGAGAGACATGCCCTTAATTCAAATTCCAGTTCCCGCTAAGGAAAAAAATCTGCATTTTTAGATACTATTGATCAAGCAGAAGAAACAAATATTGAGAAAACTAGGCTGGGATGGTTCTGAGAGCCCTGGGAACTACTTGGTTTAGTAGTAAATCTGCCGTGTCATCTTGTTCCCTCAGTGCATGACTAATCCCTATGGTACACAGCAAGGGCCTGGCTGTCGCTCTGACCCAGCGCCCGTTGTAGCAGACGGTCCGGCAGCGAGTCTGGGCTTTTGGTGTTTTTTGTCTTGTGCTCAGGCCACTCGGCGAGGCACTCAGAGCTCCTCTCCGACGCTGTGTCGCCTGCACCTGCTCTCTTTCTTGTTAGCAAAGGTTGCACCGCAATTTTAAAGCTAAATAGGAGAGCAACGAAGAGCAGCACGGACCTTGTAACTGCTGGAAGCGTTACTATTTTTGGTGTCAGTACCTATGAACAAGCCTTCCTTTCTTGTCTCTTACAGTCAGACAGACCCTTCTTATCTTCCTCTGCCCTAATTCTGCTGGGTTTTTTCCCTCTTTTGCTCCCACGGCAACCTCTCATAAGCCTGGACCGCTCCCTGAGCACCAGCGGGTGTTCCAGACATGAGAGCAGCAATTACAAGTTGTACCGCTGTTTTCTCTCGGCAAACACGTTGTCTTTGGGGAAGGAGGGGGGGGTCAGTGTGACCAAAGTAGTATTTGGCCTCTGGACTTGTGAGTGACTCAGCACTGCTTTTATCTTTGTAAGCTCCCAGGCAGGACCCTGGCGATCCTGCCATTGCATCCCTCTTGCCCCCTCGCCCAGGCTACGACAGTTTTTCCTTTACCCTTTTGCCAAGCAGCGGAAGACGACGATGCTGCTGTGACAAATGAGTGTCACCCGGGGGTGCAGCGCCCTGATGCTGGCCTCACGCTGGTGGAGCGCTTTAGCCCAGGAATCATGGGGACGCTGTGTCTCAGCCTCTTTTCTCAAGGAGAACTTCATGTCTCAGATGCTGTCCAGGAGGACAATTATATTACTGTAAATGACCGTGCATCACTTTAAAGAAAGGTAATTAAACATCTGAAGGCCAGAGACTTGGATTAATGACAAGAGGGCTTAATCAGAAGCTGTGGGGACACTGACACTGCCTAGGTGAAATGCTGATCCCCTGGCTGTGCTGCTGCCATGCTGCTGTTTCTGAAACTTGAGAGAGAGGTTTTGAGACCTGTGGAAATTTTGAAATTATATTAAGTGATGAATGTTAAGAAGTAATTACAGAAAAAGAAAAACAAGCAAAATGAACAGTAGGTTTTTTCCCTTCCTCCCCCATGTGAAATGGTAATGGAATATGGTCTCCTGGTGTAGTATAATGCTTTAAGTACTGTGTGTCCCAGTTTCACAATGCTCAGTACAATGTGTACAAAAACAAATATGAGTATGTTGTGGTTAGGCTGTTTATCAGCTATCTGCTTTACTGAATATATATTTCTAGATATGTGCTATTTTCACTGTGAAGTAACTGTATAGGTGAAGTAAAGGAAAAATCCATTACCAGTCAATTAAATTTCACAGAATCCTGAAAAACGCTACAGAGGACCGTCAGCGTCAGGAAGCTAAATTATTGCGCTTTTTTGTTTTGTTTTAAAGGATGACATCATTCTTGTTTTTTGGGGCAGGGGTGTGTGTGATGTTATTTGTGTTAATAAGTAGCCCCTGGACAAAGAAAGCAACTACACTGTCATTTTGCAAAGCTTGCTGTGTCTCCTATCCTCTGCTATAAGCCCTCCGATTATGGGATTATTGTATAGCATTGGTATCATTCAGCCAGTGCTAATAACTGAAATTGACGGCATGTGCCAAAACTCCATCAGCAAACATTGGTTCACATTTCAAATGACTGCTCATTTCAGCCAAGCACGTGCTCCTTTTTATTCGCTGTTCATGAAACAGATGATTGTTTTTTTACATAAATGTAAATTGTTGCTTATGTCTATGCATGATGTATACGGAAGGGGTATTTGTTCTTTCTTTCGCTTCATGGCATTCTGTTTGCGGTCCCTTCAGGCTACTCACGTTATTGTGGGACTTTGATCCTTCACCTACTGCAGAGGCTGACTGGACAAAGCAAAGACTGCAAAAAGCTTCTAGGCTCAGTGGTTGGTGTATGCATTGCAGATCTTCCCTTCCATGTCCTCCAGTCCAACTGTAATTGTGCAGAGTAACCATAACCTTCTTCAGCCCTCCTTTTGCTGGCAGGAACAGGACAGCTTCCTCCTCTTCCCTGGCAGTCAAAGTAGCCCATCTCTGCATTTGATCCTCTTTTGAGTTCCCGTGTCTTTAATATACATGCCTAGAAATGCACACTGTATTATAGTCCAGTATTTCCCCACCTGTATGGGACACATCTCCCTCAAGACTGACTCTTCCCCTTAATGGATCCCAGTGCCATTGGTGGGTCATGATAAGTGCAC
>NW_008824775.1:138092-149570 GCF_000699105.1 Pygoscelis adeliae
CTTCTTTCATCGTTTCCAGGTTTCAGTTCCTATCTTCCAGATAACTTTTCATTGCTAGTTCCCAAATATATTCTGCATGATTGAGTTTCATTTCCATTCAGTTCAGTCCAGTGGGTCTCCAGGCACAATATCCTTGTCCTCCGCTGTACCGATGCCTTTCAGTTTTGTAAAACACTCCTGTGCTTATGTAAACCTCGGGAATTATTAAACAGGAAGGACTTCTCCCAAGACTGATCCTTGAGAAAAAACACTAGGTATTTTTTCCCATCTCCAGCCACATAATTCCTTTTCAACTTGCTGTTAGTACACCCTATAAACCTTACGATTTGTCCATTCATCACCATCTCCTTGAGCTTTATTGCTAGGATCCCATGTTGAACTGTGTCAAAACCAAATGAGAATAATTAATTTCTTAGACCAAGGAGATGCAGCAGTCTGGTTAGTTTCTGTTGATTTTATCCCATTTTTCATTTAACTCCAGGTCTTTAGTTATCCCTTCATTTCAGGACCGCTCTAAAGTCTTACACACTGTTAAGGTCAGCTTGATAGGCTTGTAGGTACCTAAATAGTTCTCTGTCTTCTTAAATGTTGGCATTACAATGTTTTCAGAAGGTAATGTTCCTAACTGGATAGATACATTAAAAAAACCCCATCCACCATAAAAAAAAGAAGTGTGCATTTACTCCTTCGGGAGTACGGTAATTTGATATCTCTGTAGTTAAGTGAATAAAAAGCCATGACCTTTTTTTTCTGTGTTTTAAGTCTCCTTATCCATATCACATTTAATCTCTGGTGAACATCAACGTCCTTATTGAAAATTATGACCTTACCTAGACTCCCTCTCCACCGTCCTTAGCCACTAGTTCCTTTTTCTTCTATTAATTTTACTTATGAGGTTAAAAAAAAATATCTTTTCCTAGCTGTTGGCATACCTTTTGCAAGGTACACAGGTTTTGACAACAGAGGTCTGGCAACTCTTCCAGTGACAATTAGATGTTGGTGCCCTGTGTTTATTCATCCTGTCTTTCTGCAAAAGCTACCAGTCCCTTTAGCAGGCCGTAGATGAGACTCAGCTGCTCTGGTACAAACCTCAGGCTCTTAGCTAACTGCAGACCAGACGTCTGTCTATGACTTTGAGAAGCCGTGGCATGAGGGCTACTAAACCCAAGTCTGAAGTGGCACGACATCCAGCTGGAAACCAAAAAGAGAGGTGTGGTACAAAACATTCTGTGACACTACTCTAAAGATACCTTTTGTGTCTGAAGTAATGACTGGTCTGAAAAGGCTTTGAAGTCAAAAGACAAATTTGTTAGCCCAGGTGTGGTTATTACTGACTCATTAGAAACCAACTTCATGGTTCGTGGCATTTTTAATTAACGAAGCACAAACAAGCTGCTTTTGCTCAAACAGACGTAATGGATTTAATTGGAAATACCAAAATCTGTTTGTGACTTCTGGATATGGTAGGATGCTTAATTAGTAAACCTAAGGCACATCCATTTCTTTTTTAAAACAACAACTCTCTTCTAAAATAACAACATATATGTGGTATTTTCCTTTCTAACTTAAAGATCTGGTACACTGAAATTAGGGGCCTAGTCATAAACTTGGCCAAGGGAGAAGGGGCTCCCTTAAATTGGTTATTCTTTTATGAACAGTAACAAATGTATTAGAAATGCTGAAGGCCTATCCAAAACTACAACCAGGTTGAAGTAACTTGCGTTAGAAAAGATTTTAGAAATTTCCACAAGAGGTCACTGTTATCATTAGCAATAGATAAATAGACCTCATGTAGGACTTGAGAGCCGGGCATCACTTCTCCCTTAGAGAAAAACTAAGGTTGCTCAGAATAAATATTCCCCACATAATATCTCCCTCATCTGTCTTACGAAACGAATCTGCTGAGATAACAGTTTTTCATTCCTAGATTCATCATTCCTAAATTCATCATAGGAGTCCTAGATTTTAAAGATGCTGAGACTATCCTACGTTTTCCTTGTCAAAGGAAAAAAACCTTTGCAAATCAAGACATTTTAATTAGAAGGATTTACAAGGACGTGCTCACGTTTCTGTTCATGGTTTCTCAGGGTACTACAGCAAAAAATATAAATAAATAAGCATCGAAATTTTGTCTTTCTTAGGTTAGCAGAGGATGGCAACCTCACTGTGTTACAGGTTCCTTGTCCTAGCTGGGGGCTTTTCTTAACTGAAGACACATGGACTGGGGAAAATGTGTGAAATTGCTACTAGAAGTAAAAGCATCCATTAGAATACCAGATCCATAAATTCCCTTCGGGAGAGGTTATATGAAATAGTAACCTGATCTCCTGACAGTAAAATTTGTTGGTAAAAAGGCCGGTTTTGAACTGAGACATCTGGAATGCCACATTTTCAATCACCCAGAAATATAGGGGCTCCCTGTAAATTCCACCGTGCCAAACACAAGGGGAGAGTGGGATCCGTGTTATTTGAGCGTTCTCCTCTTTCAACAAAATTGCTTTCTGTTACCTTGAAAGAATCACCGAAAAGCAGCATATTTGAATGATTACCATGTGCACAAGGGTGCTTTTCCTTTCTAGGTCCTCATATGAAATGGAAAAGGAAGGTAGGGAGGTCACCGTAATGTGCTGCAGACGGTAATTCGTACCAGCGGTGCTGCCTGCTTAGCATGATCGCTTCAAAGTATTCTGCTGTCAAATGGAGGCAGTCATTCCTCGCAAAAACAGCAGTCCGCTGCCTCAGAGGGAAACAGGATGGAAAGAGCAGAGGGATATTACTTCAGGACAGATGCAGATCAAATGAAGCAGTGCTTTGACTCAGGCTTTCTGCCCAAATGACAGTGTAACTGCTGTGTTAATGGAAACCCTGGAGGTGGAATGAATATGGGCCCTTCTCCGTGCAGGCAATCGCTGGATCAGAGTAATTCTATACCGTGATTGAGGCGCAGACCACAAGAGACAAAAATAGACTTCGCTTTTTTTTTCCAGCATCAATTGTGCACCTACGGAAAGTGCTTAGGTAAAATCTTCCACTCCATACCAAAGAAAATTGCTCCTTAACCTCCAAGTAAGTTGGTCCGAGAGCATTTCTAGTCAACACCTCTACTGACCTTCTCTACCTGAGGAAATTGGCTATAATAACTACTGCAGAATACATCATCTCCCAGTAGCTGCTTGGGAGTAGTTCCCACTAGGGCATGCTATTTGAAGAAAAGCCACTCTATTTCCAGAGGGCCGTGATTATTCAGGAAAAATAATCTTTTTCAGGAAAGCAAAGCCACCTGGTGAGCTATTCCAGAGCAGCTATTGCAGCGTGTTTGTTTTGGAATAGCTATTCTGGTCTAAAAAGGCCGGAGGATTACCAGTTAACCTAATGTTCGCATCGCCCCCCCCCCCCCAGGCTAGCTGGGAGTATGCAATTGTGCACCTATTTAGGCAATTATGTGGGTAAGTTACGCAGACAGGCACTGAGAAGTTCTAGTGGTGTGTGACTCTTCTTGCTCACAGGGTAAAATATTGGCCAAATTCTGTAGTGCTTCATATGGTTTGAACCATCTCACGGCTACAACTGGATCCTCCCATCCTAGAACACAACCCAGTCATGAAAGAGGGGACCAAGGGAATAGGTTGTTAACAGGCAATGCATTAAGACCAAAATATCTCTCAGACGAGCCCTTTTCACATGCCTATCTTAAATAGTTCAGGCAAAATCATTTGTATTACTGGCATGTCTCAACACATTATGCTTTGGCCCTTGGCTATAAAATATAAGGCTGCTTTTGTTACTGAAGTAGTCAACTTCTATTTCTCCTTATGTATCTTAAAATCTTTAAACCTCCCTTTTGACAAAGATCATTGATATCCGTGACTTTTTCCTGTGAAAAAAGCATTATTACAAACTGTGTCCACCACTATGATTACTTGACAGTGACATGAAGTACTGCTTGTTTTTGAGCTTGCTCGTGAACAATTTTTACAGTTGCTGGAAAGCACGGCAGCATCTAAGCCCGGGCATCAGAGGGGTAAATCTTGCGAGTGAGAGAGGAGCAGGGATGGCGGCACAGCACAGAGCTGGAAATCCTTTTGTGGTGGTTTTCCTGTGGAAAGTGAAGAAATGTTCTGCTGAAACACAATTAAGCGAAAGACAAATGCTAAAACTGGTGCTTTGAAAAATGAACGTAAACCTTTCTAGGCCATCTGTTTCCTAAATCTGGGAGGCAATCCAGTCTGGAAGCGTGTTCCCAAACACCTTTCATGGTCAGCAAGGGGTTTCTCCCACCTGAAGCTGAAATTTTTCCCAGGACTAGGTGCTCAGTAGTGCTCCTGAGCTAATCATACTGCCTTAGATAATACCTAAAGGACAGGAACCCGAGTGATGTTTTTTTTTCTGATTCAGCTATAGTTACTATAAGGAAGGGAAATCTGTGGGGTGCACTCAGATATACCTTGTCGTTGAAATCCACATCTGTGACTCAGTTTGATTCACAGTCGCTGAATATTAGAAAGGCAACGTTCATGATAGTGATCAATATATATGCTACATTTAATGATGGCCCTTCAGGTAATTAGGAAGGATGCCTAGAATGAAGCTGGCATCTGAAACCTGCAGGTTTCACTTCAGAGAAAGGCATAAAGGAGTAAAACAGGGGGAATGAGCAGATTTGCCTTTCAAGCCCTGTGGAAAGATCCTCTTCACCAGTGGCAGAGGCTCTATCAATTGGAGGAGGAAAAGGATGCCGCCTTTGAACCTCTTTGTTTTCTTACCCCATAGAGCTTTGGATGATATCAAACGAGGGACGTTGGCAAGGATGCGTGAGTGCACACAACAACAGCAGGTAAGGGCATTGCAGCCACCAGAAAGAAAAGTTTCTTCCATTCAGCCCTTGTAATCCTGGGCAGAGCTTTATTTAGATGTTTCTAATTACCACAGTATGTTTAAATAGATACCCAGAGAAATCAGCAGGGAGCAACAGCTCTCCTCACTGCCTGGCAGGGCTGATGATGACAAGGGTCATGTAATGGCTTAATATGATGCCACTTAATATCCTATTTAAGCAATGTAATTATGGGGTTTATTTGATAGAGCAAGAAGGTTTATCTCCTGCAGAAGGCATGAATGAGATTGCCAGATGCAGGTGCTGCTGGGTTACAAGATTCATTTTTTATATTATACAGTTTTACAGCCTTGTCCACTCGGGTGATTTTCATTTTCTAAATCCAATGCAGTCTGTCTCTTCAGTCTGTCTCAGTGGTGCCCCTGTATAAATAAGCCACTTTCCTCTAGTAGTTGGCAGCTCTCATTACAAATATTTTCTGCCAGCTGCTCTTGGAAGATTTCTTTATTTTAGCTCTTCACAACAAAATGGAGATCTCAAACACTCATCCCATGTTTTAACATAGTATGCCTCAAAGGAAGTGACTCAGTCTTTGTATACAGTCTTAGTTGACAGCAAAGTTTTCATGCAGGAACATAAAAAAGAGATTTATGTAACTAATATAACACTGAAAACAAACAAGCCCTCCAACCAAGTTCAAAGCACCAGGTTAACACATACTTTCTAAATAAATATGGTGCTTTCAAATTTGTCTAGACCTCATGATCTAAATCTTAAGACGCTCAAAGAACTGGGGGGGCCCTGAAATTTCAGAGCCGTTGGGGATTTTCTGTAAGAATTTGCAAATGCTGAGCTCTTGCCACATCCTCTGAAGGACTGTAAAAGGAGAGGTAGGGTGCCTATCATTGAGGGCAGGGGGCAGGAGCCTCTGGGGAAGTGTACACCCATCAGCGCAACACCAGTTCCTGCAAAAAATACTGAAGCAAATAATCAGACACCTGGAAGGGAGCGGGGAAGGAGTAGCTGCCAACATGGATTTGTCAAACCGGTCTTATTTCCTTATGTGACAGGGTGACAGATCTCTCTGACAGAAGCAAATGCATGTCTGGTCACGGCGTCTCCTGCAGAGCGCTCACAGGCAAGCGCAGCAAGTGTGTGGTCTAGACAGATCTGCTGCATGGTGGGCACAAAACGGGCTGGAAAATGTTACTCGGAGAGTACCGGTGATTAGCTCGTTATCAAAATGGAAGTTTTGATCAAGAAAGGCTCGGCAGGAGGCTGCTGTGGCCCTGTGATTGCTCAGTGTGTTTGGCAGCGAAGCCAACAGTGCTGATGATGGACTCGAGAATGAGCCTGTCGCATTTACAGACAGCAGCAAGGGGGGAGCACCCTCTGCGGTGCTGGGGGCAGGCTTCAAATGGCTTGATATATTTGAGATACAGCCCCCCCAAAAAAGGAAAAAGAAAAAATATGCAATTTATCAGGGCAATGTCCAAAGTACAAACGGCAAATGCCAGAGAGGGACCAGCTCTGCAAATAAATAAATAAATCTATAAATCAAAAAAAAATCTAGAAACTGTCATCGATCAGAGGCTGAATGTGAGTCCACTGTGTCATGCTGTAATGAAAAAGATAAACCTCATATCCCTACATGTACGTAAGAACATGTAAAGTAACGTTTTTGCTCTATTCAGCAGCGGCATGGTGTCATCTGGAAGGCTATGTCAGGTTTGGGGTACTGCACTTGAAGAAAGGTGAGACCCAGCTGGAGACAACTCAGAAGAGACCACTGGAAAAGGCAGAGACAAGAAAACACGACCCATTAGCCAAGTCTGAAAGAAATGGGTGCGGTTTAGCCTTAGGAGAGACAGCTAATCTGTCCTTCATGCCTGCCGTGGAGGAGACAACTAGGACTGGACCAATGTTTCAGCAAAGATGGTGTAGGTTAGACACAACACAAGCCTTCCCTTGCTGTGGCAGCGGCTGTTGGGAGAGGTTGTCAGGCCCTGTTACCGGCGGCTGAAGAAGAGCTGAGACAGGCATCTCTGGGGAGCAGCCTGCACGCAGCAGACCCCGAAGCGGGTCAGGGAGGCGGTAGGTGACCCTGCAAGGAGGGCAGCCAGCTCTGCTGGAATGACCCAGCAGCTGCCAGCACCCGTGCATGGGTTTAAAGACATCCACAGTTTTGCTGAAACTGGTGGTCAGGGCGGTCACCCTTCTTCCAGGCTGAGCTCTTACACGCTGTTTGCTCCCCCTGCTAAGTGATGAGAAAAATAAGGGAAAATGCTGCTGAAAGGCATAAAGTTGTAGTTGGCACCTGCAAGGTGGCTGGGGCCAAGGGACCGTCTGCCAGTAGGGACCTTGCTGTGCTGCCTGCCTTGGTGCTTCTACCTTGAGGTCTGTGCGACAATAATCTGTGTTTGGGTCAGCACCTCTCTCCAAATTTCTGCAAGATTTATCTGCACGTTACTGAAACAGCACAATTACAACAAGGTGTTTTTTTACAAGAAAGTGCCAGTTAAAGTATTGAGTGTTCGAAGAATTAACTCTGGGAGAGAGAAACCAATGAGTCATGGGCTGTGTGGAGTCCCGCAGTTTGAAACCCTCAAAGATACGTAAGTATCTTGCAGTGAGCTGAGGTGAGGGGTCTTAATATCTAACCTATCTTAAAATAGGCAGTCTCTTGCCTTGCTCCCTGTTCCTCCAGCTAGTCAGAGAGCACATTCACCAAACATCTTAGGCTTTAAAAGACAGCAATGAAAAGAGCCTGCTACCATCCTCACCTCAAGAAGAAACAGCTTTCTGTCCCTGGGGAGAACATACATAGGTTTGTGACAATCTAAGGGGAAGGACATCCCATTCTGCCTGCCAGCCGTTGAAAGCCGTATTGTACCCTCCCGGCTGGCACGACCAAGGAACTGGTCCTCTTCATGTCCGCGGGGAATTAAGTCTGGCTGAAGGAACATAGAAAATCTGAAGCGATTCAGACAAGCATGACTCAGCCACCCTGTCACAGTAAGTTTATAATGCCGAGGAAGAAATTTACTCTTGAACATATTTTAATTGACACACTGAAAGAATATCTTTCAACATAAAAGATGACAGACTTTCAACATCTGGTCTAATTCCCTGCAACTATACTAGCAGATGTAACCTGTTATGTATTCTATTAGCAAATATCCTTCCTTTATTTCCTTTTTCTAAGTGTGTGAATGTACTTGTATATATTTTTATTACAGCTATAATAATCTATCTTAATTTTATATATTCATGCTTGAATTCTGGATTTAAACAAAAACTGCTCATGGTGCGCAAAATTCTGCTCATAGAAATGGGTAGGCGTTTTGCTAATTACTTATGTGGGGCTAGGATTTTGCTCAATAAGATTATGCATGTCTCAGGAGTTTCCAGAAGCAATATAAACTGTGAGACTGAAGCTGAAGTTGTGTTTATAGGCACCATAATTGCACCAGAAAAATTCTGGGGTTTTTGTCGTCGTTGTTGTTGAGCTCATTTGCATTTTTTCTGGAGCTGATTGAATGAGGACTGCTTGTGAGCCCTTATTTTGGCTGTCTCACAGTGATCAGAGGATGACAGAGTAGAAGAGCTGTGCCAGCTTCACTCACCGCACCCTGTCCCACGAGCCCTCAGGCAGGGCTTGCATGGATTCGAGGGGGGGCTCCCAGGACTGGGAAGTAAAACCTGCCAAGCTACTGGTTTAGCTGATTTCTTTTATTTTTTGCTGCCTGCGGCAGTTCTGTCCAAAGAAGATACCCAGCTTCTGCTGCCCGTGGACCTGCCAGCTCTCTGTTCCTGTGTGCACTCCCTAACCCCTGTCAGCCTCAAAAGCTGACTTAGCAGAGACCTACCATTTCTGGCTCATTTTCACACGGGTAGCTCAGCTGGTAGATTTGGGGGGGCAGTAACTTCCAGCAAAGCAGTGGTGACAAGTACTTGGGACTGGTGACCTTAGCCACTGGAGCAGAAGCAGCTAGGACAGGATGTGTCGCATCCTTTGCCCCATCACCCACTACAGCCAGCGTTAAAATCCCTGCTTTTATTGACCATGCAGAATTGGTTTGGTAGGGCATTGCTCAAAGCATCTAGCACACTTTGCAGACAAAGTGTGTTAATGGAGTGGGAGGGGGAAGCCAGCCTCCGAAACAGCAGTAGGCCGTCAACAGATACATCGTAGTGCTCATTCATCCAATATCAGCCTCTCCAAATATCTAAGTTAAAAAGTAAGCTTTGAAGCCAGCCTGGGAAGTAAAAATTGAAGAAGATGAGAAATTTGCATCTTTTTGTGCAGTCAAAATTGCTCCTGCAAAAACACATAAAAGCCCCTAACCATTATGGATTTGTATATGCAGATTCAGTTCTTCAGCTGCTTTATAGTAAGACACAGAAACCTGTCAACAGCAGCACTGTCGCTATGTTCCATTAGCATGTATTTATTTACATGACTATCAGAAACCAACCACTTAAATAAATCATTGTTAGGGAAGTGGACTACTTAAAGAATGTGTGGCCCATTTGCCCATAAACCACTAATTATCACAGCAGCATCTCTCCAATGAATCACCAGTAATGAGACACCATTATGGAAAGTACCAATTTTCAGTGCAACTCAGCCACACTGTACATGGTCAAGTAATTGTACCGAAGTGCCTAACAAATAAAACTTTTCCATGAAAATACATTGTTCTCTGAGCAAAATCATTTTCCAAGAGGGCTCAGCGATTTTTTGCAATTTATATTATGAACCAATAACACCTCAATCTGTGTGTTGCTTATTGCTGTTTGGAAACATGGGTAGCTCTTTACTTACAACAAGAAGAATTCTGTCAAAACCTGTCATCCTCAGGTATGAGGTCACATCTGTGCTGCTTACCAGAAGGGAAGAAGATTCACAAGGCCTTTAAAAGCAAATGTAATGTGATTTTATGATGTGGATATGCAATTGAAAATATTCTCTGTCCAATACTTCTAGCTGCTTTTTGGTAGCATCCAGAGGCAGTGTATCTTTGTCATGAGGCAGACAAAACATGTTTTTCAGATTTCCTGAAAGTCTTCATAGGATTCCCATGGGGAGCGTATTTCCATACACTGAGGTGGAGAAGAGGCAGTTTAATACTGGTGCAGAATGGGGCAGGACTTTGATTCATGGAAAAAAATCTGCCTTCACTGAAAAGCAGATATCTATCTTGGATCTTCTGTGTGAGTCAAGAGTCCCTCCTCTGAAGCAGCTGCTGTCTACATCTCTGCCCTGACAGCCTGCGACGTTAGGGAGAATCAGGTCATTGCCACAGCTTGTTGCAACCTTCAGCTTCATTTTAATGGGAGGAAGTGGTGCCTCTTGCTGCGTAACGTCTAGAATGGCTAGAAGGAAATCTGCGCGGCAGTGCGCCTCCCCATCTTCCTTCGGGAGGAAAGCAAGCGAGGGGGGAAGTCCACGGCTGCATGATACTCAGAGGCCACGGGCAGGAGGTGGCAGCCCCAGGCGGTGACGAGTTCATAAAGCAGGTGCCTTGACAGCGTATCAGGTAACTTCCACCAGCACTGCAGTTGGCAATGCTTTCCAGGCCGTGGAAGCAGGCAGCGAGGGGAAAGGCAGTGCTTGTGTTAAGCTCGGGAGCTTTTTACACTATGCGAAGCCCTGGTGTCAGGATGCACAAAGCTGGGCAAAGATACAGCCAACAAATTCCAGTGATTAGCTTCCTCCTATGTACATTAATGAGACAAAGCAGGTCCAGGCTGATATTCATGGTTAGTACTTATCAGGGGGGCTCTAGGAAAGAGAAGATACTACAGTTGTTCTTGTTCTTGATCTATGTGTAGTCTCAGGGCCTGTTATAAAGAAATATTCAATGATGAACGCATGGCATCAGTCAATAGAGAGGATGGAACATTTCCTCCTGTCTGCTCCAGTTTCAGTGCCTGGTTTAATTTTGAAATGCATTCTTGCAGAGGTATGGATATGGGCTTCTCCCGCATCCTGTGAGGATCGCAGCTGCGTGCTCACGTGCATCACAGTTCTGCATGTCTCATGTATGTAGACAGACTTCCCTGAAAAATCAGTTTTCTGGGTTGCTCCCTGTAGGCTCTGTCACTAGCTGACAATCTTGGTCACTTTTTGTGTTTCCAAGAGCACCTTCTGAGTGCCTGTGGGATGCATGTCCATAGCCATGCACTGCTTTTGTCTTGCAACATCTACATGAAGTAGCTTATTTTGAAGGTTTGCTCTTGTGAGGGACCCGTGGCTACCTGTGATGTGGTTGGGAACAAGAAAGCAGGGCATTTACATTCTTCTTCTGTTTCCTTAAGCAGCTGTCTCTTCCTGATCCTCTTGTGTGAACACTAGTTTTCCTGCCTTAATCAAATCTCCTTCCTCAAGTCTTCATTGCTAAACATCCTTTTGCTTTCTTCTCCCGTACATATCTGTGCCAAGGATGTAGGTGTATCATAAGAGGATAGGTATTTACTAGTTTTCCAGGCTGAATGGACGCTTAATGGGCATGCTGCTTGCTTCACACCAAAAAAGTATAGGCTCGGGAGTAGGATATGATGGGGTCTGATTTATCACAGATTCATTTATCATGGATTCAAGCAGATGGCATGAGGCTGGAGTGGCGGGGGGGGGAGCC
>NW_008824775.1:149628-187249 GCF_000699105.1 Pygoscelis adeliae
GCAGCCAAGGCAGTCCCACAGCTCTCACCCAGGTTCACGGGTGCCTCCTTTTGTGGCTGCTTAATCACTCCTGCCGCAATCCAATGCGTAATTCAAAACAGCTGGTGGGCAGTTCCACTTTTGGCAGGACAGGAGCCTTCTCTGATCCATGAAATACTGCTGGCTGTTGACTCCACGCATCAGGATTCTCCCTGCAGAAACCGCAAGGCAGCAGTGGGCATAGACTTTGTGGTTTGTTTTTTTTTTAACCTTCATTTCTCACGTAGCTACGCCTTGTCAAGCTTGGGCCTGGTCCAGGGAACAAGACTTACCCCTACATTCTTAAAAACCATCATATATCTTCTTTTTGAATTATACACCCAAGTGAGCTATAAATGGAGAGTAACTGCCATACGCAAGAACAAAGGGGTTTGCTGAGCAGTGATAAATAATAAATTGCCCAGGAAAAATGTATCCCCTACCTTGGGTTTTGTTTTGCTTTGGCTTACCACGATTTCCACAAAATTTTGGCAATCATGCTGCCATTATCTTTTTATGACGGAGGCCCTAGGAACTTGTTCAGCCCACAGCGAGAGCCCTTTATGTACCTACTAATGTGTTGGTTCACAGACAGACGGAGGGAGGCTGCTGATCTGAATAGCAATCAGATGCCAGCGTACACCGCCTCTCTATGAGAGCCGTGGACATTAATAACGTCTCTGGGGAGTGGCTGCAGCTGTAATAAAGAAAAGATATCTGCAGTGTTTGCACAGCTCTCTTCATTCATCCTGATATGTAGTGAAGTGTGATAATAAGGACTTTACAAAACCTAACTGACAGTATTGGGGGGGCATTCGTCATGGGGGGAAAAGAAGGAAGAAACATTTGTTTCTGCTAGACATAGTTGAAACATGGTGATATTTTTAAAAGTGACCCTCTGGTTTTTGGTGTGGGGTGGGTTTTTTTTTTTTTGTACATGAAACAACAGTCACAATATGGTCCTTTCTGAATATAACCTAAGGGGTTTTGATTTGGAGCTCTGACTCGGAAAAATATCATGTCACAGGCCTGCATGCACGCTTTAATCCTCCATCCACAACAACAGTTGTGATTAAAGCAAGCTCAGAAAAAATGATTGCTTCTCCTCTGAACGCCCAGTTACAGCAAGGAATCAGTTACATGGTGAAAAACTAAAACTGGCTATCTGATAGTTTTGAAAATGCTTTAGACCAGCTCCTGTGAATGCAGAGCGTGCTGGATCTGGCCCTTTGTGCCTCCTCCAAAATGTCAGGAGCTAAGGGTCAGCCAGTGTACACAGGTTGAGCATCAGGGACTTGCACTGGTGCATAACCTCCTGGGGCTTCAAGAGCCGGTCACCTTCACAGAGCAAAGCAACGCCCCAGGTGCCCTCCTGAGAGCCGCAGGGGCTGAGCTGGGACACGGTCCCCAGCTTTTCCCTCCCCGGGAAGCACAGGCAGCTGCCCACGGGTCAGGTCACGGACAGACTCCATGTCTCAGCATTAAATCACACCTCGCAAGGGTTAAGCAAACACGAGGGGAGACTCACAGCACAGCAAGGCATTATGTTTACAATCTAGTATTTTTCTTTTGGAGGCTTTTGGGCATTTAACTTTTTATTTTTAATGTTACAGCAGCATACACTCACCTCCTTGCTCCAAAGACGACAGAGAATTCAGAAACACCAAGACAAAAGCTATTTGCCAGCTCTGTGATTCAGATCTCTGACTTGCATGGCAGGTACGTCTGAGCCCCAACAAAGAGGAGGAGATACATGTCTGCAGTGGCAGCCCAAGGAGGTGGAGATGAGAAGGCACACTAAGGCACCTGGAGCACCGTAGAGTCTCTTTACAGCACAGTTTAAAGTGCTTAAACATTGGTTTCAGTGCAAAATCACCCATTTCCATGAGCACTATGACTGGGCACCACGAAGAACCTGGGGCGGCTCCGTAGCCTCTATCACTTTCAGCAGAGTAAATGCAAGATGGGAAAGCGCCTGTGGATGACAGAAGTGCCTCTGTAATAAAATGCAAGAAAGTTTATGTGAACACAAACGTAAACATGCAGTGTCAAAACATGGAAAATTTAATGTCTCATAGCAGTGCTGCCAGCTCTTTTTACGAATTGCTGGCTAATTGAGACTTTAAAAAAAATCTCAGTTGCTGGAGTCTTTTGATTATGGGAGAATCTCATCTTTCACTTCAAATAACAGTTGGACTGCTAGTCCTTTTTGCTGAGTAGAAATATCCTGGAATTATGACTTACGGACTCAGAAGCTAAAAGACAAATAAAAGGAGCCCTGCATTTATTAATTTTAAAATTCTTTTGACTTTTAATTCAACTGACGCTTTCAAGGCTGGTGTTGCAGTTTCGTGAACACTTCAGTTTTAGCTCATCTGAGCATCTTACACATGCTCAGTGTAAGATTTTTCTTCACATAGCAAGTATATGACAGGCATAAAGGTAGGAGTAATCCCGCATGTGCATATTAATGCCTTCCTACATTTTCTGAAGATATCAGGAAGGTGGATGTCAAAAAAGAAAGTCCCTAAGTATAAAAATGTCAGCGGTTTCTTGTATGGGTTGGCTGTTCTGTTTTTTTTTTTTTTTTAAGTTTATGACAAGCTAAGATGTAGCGCCAGGCACATCCTTAGCGTAAGTCATCAGGCTGCCTTTGCACCACCTGGGGCATGGTCTGGGGCAAGAAGAGCTGCACAAAACCAGTTTGAGATGAAAATTGATGTTTTCACAAAACTGCGAGCTGCTCCGCTGGCCAACGCTCCCATCTGGAGGGCAGCAGCACTCCACCGCAAATGCTTTTCTTCACCGTCAACGAGCAATTCGGCGAACAACATGATCCCTCATTTGCTGGCTCATGTTTGAGTTGGTTCCAACTCCCAATTATCCAGGCTTGGCTTAATTCAGAAAGTATGTCTGAAGCGCTCCACCAGCAGCAGTAACAGCAGCCGGGCAGCCAGGTCAGTCGATAGTGCGGCTGTGCGGCGAGGGCCTTCTCCCACATTGCCATCAGAAACATCACCTTCCTCCCCACCACACAGAGAGATTTTGGAACAAGCCCCGCAAGGGTTGGGAGGGCGCAGGCAGGAGGACGTTTAAGCCATGGCAAAGGGAGCTCTCAATGGGATGCCATAGGCAGCGAGCATTAACGAAAAGCGGGATGCAAACCCATCCGTCTTTGTTTCTCATTTCCCAGCCTTGGAGACAGTAACTGCTCTAATCGCAAGAGGGGGTTTGCAGGATGTGTGGCAGAATGGTTGGTATTTGCTTACATTTCTTTTTTTCAGTGGGTGGAGAGGAGATGAGTAAAGCCTTGGAGCCCCCATGGTCCCGCTTAAATCCAAGCACATCACAGGGCTCGTGCCGGTGTCTCGCTCCAACTAAACATACCTGCACCTGTGTGGGTCAGGCGGTCACCTTTGTGCTTTCGCAGCAGTGCAGGCATCTGTCAATGCTCCAATATGTACTTCAGGCCTGGCTTATATATGTCTAACTGATTAATTAATCTCTGTGCAGCAACTGGAAAATGTAAAGTGCTACATAAAAGATAAGTATTACTATTACTAAATCTGTACTCGACGAGTGTGACTTGACATAAAGTGGCAGGTTTTATCTTACTCATTGCTACTATCTGAAAGAGGCCATTGAGAGCGAATTTCTGGAGCGTAATTTATTCTATAGACATAGTGGGATAAGTGGTGCACGCGAGCAACTTACACTGCATGCACCACGGGAAGCGCTTTGCCTGCAGAATACGTGATGATTTTTTTTTTTCACACGTTGTTCCACTACCTGTGACTCAGAGGCTCAAATGCAGGGGCATCAGATGGGTACGCCGTGCTCCCTTGGGAAATTTGGACTAATAAATCAATCGCGGCATATGGTTGCAGAGCTCCCAGCAAGACGCAGAGGGTGGGGTGTTGCGGGAGCACGACAGACTGTAATGGCAGAGGCGTGACTGGAAAGCAGTGACATTCGGGGTGCCGCCAAGGGGGTGCTGGAGAGAATGAGAGATGGGCGGCACGACAGCAGCCGATGGCATGGCTGGGGGGTTGCAGTGCTTAACCCTCTCCGGTTGGGTGTTTCTTACAGTGTTCATCGGCTGGGCGGAAGGAGCAAGGGTGGTCAGGAAGGCAAGCCGGGAAGTAACACGACTGGTAAATACGTATGTGAACAAATATTTACATCTCATGCACTTGTGGAGAGCCTAGAGCTATAGGAAGTTGATCCTGACTATTCCCTCTGGGCCATATGGTAATATAAATATTTAATAATAATGATAATAATAGTAAAGAGCTTTGAAAATTGAGAACTCTGTAGGCAGTTATTTTTATTAATAGGAGTATGGAGTATTTGTGACTAAATGGCTGCTAAATACTTTCCATTGATTTGAGTCTACGAAGCCAACCTGAGCACATACATACACAACAAATCAGGCCTGTGTTGCTCCAGCAGGAAAGCAGGTCAGAATCCTGCTCCTGGATAAACACCCATCGCTCCGAATGAAGCAGGTCACCCTTGTCCAAATACTCACTGTCTTGGATCTGAATTAGTGCAAAACTGTTTTCAACTGTGCTTAATTTGTCAGTACTCAAAGAAGTGAAATACAAAAGCAAGGGGAACACAACCTTATTCGTTTTAATGGGAAAAAGCAGGAAGGGCAAGAGTTCCTTCTGCTGACGTTAAACTCCTGCAGATACCCAGGTATGCCCAAAACTGAATCTGAAAGTGCAATGAGATGGTGATGCCACACAACCTGAACTCTTCCACTCCCTGCCATTGCACTGAAGTCTAGCAGCCTAGTGTCTCACTTAATTTCTTTGAATTTGGTCTTCTTTAAAGAAAAATATGTGTTAGTGCTGCTGGCTTCTCTTTTTCTTTTTTCAACCTGTCACGTTTCTTGGCATCTTTTTGCAAAATAATGAAGGAACCAGTCCCAGTGCTCGCGCACAGAGAAACTGCTCACGTGGGCACAACCTCTGACTTCTGCCCTTGCCCTGGTTTCTCAGTCCCTGTAGCCACAGCCTAACAGCATGCACGTGTTTGACTGCTGTAATGTATGCCGGAGGGTGTAAATCCACCTGGTTAGTGGTTTAAACCTCACTTTCTTAGTAATTCAGGTGATACAAGACTCTGCTTAGGATCAAGATCCCTTCCCTAACAGATGCAGTTTCAACCTTCAAAGCTTTCCCTAGCATTCTCTCTGGTCGTTCCTGTTCCTCATCTTCCAGGGTTTCCCAAAGTTGTATAGAAAGTACCTCACTTTTAAAGGGGTTTAAGTTAATAAGTGATAAATCCAGCCACTGTCAGGTAATGTGTCATAGCCTAAGGAAAAGAGAAAGGTCATGAGCAAACCTCAGACGCAAAATATGTGGTTTCCTTGAAAAGCCTCAAATGCACTGGGAGAAATTTTTCTTCTTGTGCCAAGCAAGGTTTCTGGACAAGTTCCCGAGCATCCACATTGTGGATCTCCTGCAAAGTCCCCAGTTCTGCACTCAAAAAATTTAGCTGGCCTCTGAATTCACGGGAGAAACAAAAGTAAAGTAACTGTAAGGAGAAGAGGAAGGGGAAAGAAAAAGCCTCTGAGAAAATTTCTCTCTTTTTTTACTCTTATTCAAAGCTACCAAGGGTGTGAGGAAGTGCTGCGTAAAAGCAATGAGAGGGGGCAGAGAGAGTGCCAAATGGAGGCAAATGCAGGGGAAGAGTGAGGAAGAAGGGAATCTGTGCTTCCAGCATCAAACTGGCATGCTACTTCTCACCATATTCCACATTCTTTTTCCTCATGTTAGCTTATTTGGTTATCATCCTAGTTGTCAGCAGCAATGCCACACAGGATTTGCTTGGCAGACAAAGCTGGTTATACCAGGGAAAACTGGAAAGAAATCTCGTGCGATCCAGAGTTAGCTGATGCACCAGAAAGCCTGGCATGCTGTGAAGATGGTGACCTGGAGTCACCCTAGGGCCTTAGGTGATGAGCACAGAAAAGATGCTAGTTTAACTTGGTGAAGGCCAAAGGCAAGACAGGACCTTAAGAAGCTCCTAATCAATGACCTCATTATGCAAGATCTTGAACATGGTCCTGAAGTTCATGCCGGGGTTTAATACAAAGCTCACTGACTGCATTTAGTTTTAGGTGAAACTTGCAATATAAACCTCTCATTCCCTTAGAGAGAAACAGCAGATGTGGCTCCAAGCTTCTCAGCCACCAAGGTGGACTGAGTGTTACCCCCAGGTGGAGCTACACTTGGCCAGGCCACTCCTTTAGCAGGAGGAGATGGGGGAACGCAAGACGGAGAGCAAGTACAAGAGCCTGAATGAGAAGGGCTCGCTAGTCCCACTTTTGCCAGTGAGAGGGGATGGAGAAATTGGACAACTTCTTTTGTTGGGCACCTGTTTTCGACTCTGGCTGCAAAATTCCAGTTTCAACCCCTTCTCCCTCCTAGCCACAACACGTCCACTTGTCCAGCGCTTGGAGCAGGAGAGGCGGTGGGCGGCGGGGGATCACAGCAGGTTTGCTGTCCTTGGCAGCCTGCTGCCCTGTGCCCATGCCTGCAGCTCATCGCTGCCAACGCTGCCTCCCGTGATGAGGCACGAGGCAAACGCTGAACTCTGTCTGCAAGTGGTTTACTTGTTCCGCAGCCCTGCAACCTTGCATCTCTTCAGATGCTCTTCAGGTGTGTATGCAGGGAGGAGATTTTTAGCTGTCTCAGCATCCCAGAAAACATTTGTGTTGGTTTTTTTTTTCCCCCTTTTGGAAAGTTGTCGTTCTACTTCTTATTTCGTTTTTTTATAGTCAGTCTCTGTGAGTACATCACTAGCTCTTGGTTTGCAATGGATTGTAGCTGTGTGCCTTTACATTAAGGTGCTGTAGAGGAGAGTTATTTGATTCAGTATCAAACTGTGCAATATAAAATTATTGAGTAGTCTTATTATTGAAATAACTCTTTGGTGTCTCTTACATTCTGATGTTGGACTTCTTCCATTTGTTTCTGTATAGTCCAGCATTTGGAAGTAATTTGTGCCTTGGAACAGCAACCTGAAATTATTGGCTAGCATTGTGTATACTGTAATGAGTGCTAGACATTTATAAGCTTAGCGGGTTTGTCAGGAGACTATCAGCTTCCGCTCCTCACCCTATTACCAAAGGTGTTTTGGCTGACCCTACAGTTGCCCCAGAGTTTTAGTCATCTAGAAGTTTTGGCTTCAAAATCAATACAAGTTTCAATTATGTTTATATATCTTCAGCCATAATAGAAAGCAGTGGTCTCTGCATCCATCTGATGTTGGAGGCAATGTTATCTAACAGCTGACAGAGCAGACAGGAGCTCGGCTGGCTTGGGCATGCTCTGCTGAAATGGATTTTGAGACCCTGAACACAGCATTTAGTTTTCGTGCTTCTTTTGTGGTCCGTAAAATGGGTGAGGTGGGTGTGAAGAGGATGGAGGAAGGAAGCAGGGAGAAAAATTCCTTCTTCCTGAGAAGCTTCATTTATTATTATTTGCACAAAAATCGATACAAAGAGTAGTTGCATACATGGCAAATAGATGCTGCTATAATAGACACTTGAAAGAGCATCTGTCTAGAGGTGGAGTTTTGCACCATGCTTGGAGACCTTCCTGATGGCAGATGAGAGAGGCAGGATCTGTTGTAATCCATGCAGTACAGACATTCTTATTAGAAAGTCAGAGAAGCCATGCCATGGGATCAATTGCCCATCGAGGGGAAGGATCGAAGCATGACATCTTGCTTTAGCTGGACTGCTTCCAGTGATATAGTGCGTATATTTTATTTGGACACCACACACCAAAAAGAAAATGCAAACAAATGCATGCAAAATGTGATAACTGGTTCACTTCTTCAGCGTGGTTTATTCAAACCAAACAGAAAACACTTTCCGGAGAAGTCTTCATTTCTTGTATTCGCAGTTTGAAAGGCACTTTGAACATACAACCGAGCCACTTGATGTGGAAAAGAAAATGTTATCAGAGAACCAGACTGCATGTTGCTTCATTATAATTCTCTAAACATATAATAGTCATTGACCTACAAATACAATAGCTATTGCCTTAATAGCGTTTTTCAGTAGTGTAGATAAACGCTGCTAGTAAAGAGTTGGCTTCCACGTTGGGTTCTGTTTCGTTTCCTGGACAGATGATGGCATTGTAGCCCTGCTGTATTCTGCAAACCCAGCCAAGGTACTCCCAGAGCAAGATCTTGATTTGATTGTGCTATGCACGCTTTAGCAGCTTAAGATTTTGCCTTTTGCTTTTCATGTCTTCAGTGAAACAGATGAATGCTATAATAGCAGAACTTTCTAAAAGGAAGATATGAAATTTCTACATTTATAATAAAAAAGTGTTACCAACCTCATTGTAATTCAGACTTGAACTGTTCACCCTGTGCACGTCCAGAAACTCATTCTCTAATACTAGATGCAATGATCTCCGGAGGGAAGTTTTCCATCTGTTTCCTTATGATGTTAAGCTGTTAGTGCTGTTCATTATTTATTACATCTACTGGTGTATGTTAGGCTATGATTTTCTTCTTGTCTGGTATTAAGAATTCGACTTGGTTAGTGTAAAAAAAACACCCTAGGATTTGCATATTACACATTGATATTTAGCGTATTTGGGGTGGGGGGAGATAGGGGACTGTAATTGCTCCCAAGCTGCTTTTGAGCTAGCAGATAATTTATATTTAATTCAGCGGTACAGAGCTAAATTAACCACTTAAAATGGAGATAAATATAGACGTGCTATATATAGGTGGAATCTGCCACCCATACTCAGATTGAAGAGCATTATCTCTGCTTGATTTCTGTAGGACTACTAAGGGGTAAGATGCCTCTCAATCTGAGCAAGGTAGGCAGAATCGGGCCCATCATAAATACGTATGAGTATATATTTCACCTATATGAATGAAAGCGCATATATGAGGGAGAGGGCTTTTTAAAATATGAGTATTTAGTTACCAATGTGCATGTTAAGTGAAAGCTCACATGCATATGGTTTATTCTGTGTATTTTCATATCTTCTATTACTGGAAGGTGCGGAGGACTTTGGTTATTATGTTGTTCTATATAGAATAAATGACTAATTCTCTCTTTGGGGTGAGGAACGGTTCAGCCCGATTCTCTGTTCCTTCACAGAAATTATTACCTTCATCTGGGAATAGAATTCTTGTTGAGTTTATCCTATTTCATCGCTGGTTGCATTAAATACTAACAACAGTTTAGGTGTCACAACATAGCTGGGAGGGATAGTGTTTGTGTTATTATTTGCAATTATTGTACCAGGAACAGCTCTTTACGTTCAGCGTCTTGCTCACAGAAATATCTTAGAAGATGTACAGAAATAAGATCAGTATCTTATTACACTGTAATTAAAGTATCAGTTTGGGCTGTGAAACATTATCTAGATCAGCCGTTGAGGTTACTCTTAACAATACCGATTCCTTTGGAATAAATATATGTTTCCAAACTGCATAATGGGAAGTTTTAGCATATCATTCTCACATGTAGTGTCTTTTGATGTGATGGAGAATTGTAGATGAACTGAAATGTTCGCTTTCCTGTCATGTAGCTGGTTCTTTATCATAATATAGATGTTATTAAGATAAAATCTGTCTCTCCATATTGTAGTATTATAAAACTCAGAATTAGAAATACTTTATCATTTCTGAAGAACAAAGACTGTGACTGCTTTAAGCAATATCAAAGTCAGACTACCTTTATCAGGGGGGAACATGAAGGAAAGCACCAGTATTTGCCAAAGCATAAGTTAATTTTTGTCAGACTTAACACAGGATGTTTGCAATTACCAGGCAAAATAATCACTGAAAGATAAAACAAATAAGCTTTCCTAGTGCTTTTTTAGCACTTTTATTAAGTGGTAGCAGAAATCACCTACCTGGGAACAAGATTGCTTGATTGTACATCTGCTCTTTCGACTTCCAAGTCAGATGCTTATTTGGAGTAAATCAACACTGCTTTGACAAGCCGGTGGAGCTACGTTGACCTACGCCTTCTAAGCTATATATATAGGATACTAGATTGGTAAATATAAAGGTACTATTAAGGTGCCCTGGGCACTGGAAAAAAATCTTGCTTTTGCACCCATTGGAGATCACCTCTATAAGACTGCACTCGTTGGAGCCATTTTGGAGGGAAAGTTTAGATGCAGTTATTGATAGATTGCAATCTATCTTCTCACAGTGGCATCATCCAGCAGTTTTTGGAAAAGGACCTGGAAAAGTGTGGTTAGTCCCCATACAGCCGCAAGGCTCTCTTGTAATCCCCCAAACCCATCCTCTGTGCTGAGGATCTGGAGATCATCTCTGTAAGTTGTCTCTTACAAAGACCTGCTTCCCTCCCCGCTCTGGCATCGTTTGCTTTTCAGATGGTTTTAAAGGGAAGCTGTGGTACTAAATGAACAGGGGGGTGGTGAAATCAAGCAGTGCAAAGCCAGGAAACATCAGCGCTGGAGTTATGTGTGCAGTCACTGAGTAACCATCAGTAACCATGGGAGTAACTTCTCATGGCCCGTGAGCAAGGCGTTGCGACCCTGACCTACCTGATTAAAATCCGCGGCTTCACTAGTTATTTTTCAAGCTATGGGTTTTGTGTTAAAAGAGTCAGAGGCAATGTACATGGTCTGAGATGGACCATTGCTGTGATGCCGCCGCAGTGTGCGACACTGCCTGTGTTTGCAGAGCAAGCAGGCTCAGGCCTTCTTGACTAAAAATGGTTCTTTGGGGTCTGTCCCAGGCTCCCTTCACTGTGGGCAGAAAGAGCTGGTGAAGAAGAGACTGATTGCCCTGGCTTAAATGCCTGTGTTGGATGAGATGAATCACTGCCCTTTTTTGGGTCTATTTCTTTAATTCCATTAACTACAAGGGTAGGTCAGAGTGATAGCTTAGAAGGAGGCACGTGAAGGTGATACCTCCTGCTGGACTTCAGGCCCAGTGCTGCTGGAAAATCCTGAACCACATCTATCCACACTCTGCTCAGGGCAGTGCTGCTGAAACAAGGTGGAGCTCGCAGCCTCTCTGCTCTCTGCACCGAGCTGCTGGCTGGACACAGAATTTCATACTGACCCCCCAAATGAAAGGCATGGCCATTGTTGGTGCTCCTCCTAGTGCATGTTATGGCCTTACTGCACCGTCATTCTGCAAGCAGCACGTTTGGCCCAAGTCAGTTAGCTTATAGTGGTGCAGTCGCCCTCTTCAGGTGTCCTTCCACCACAGCTATTTTCTCCCTAAATCGGACATGTTCTTTAGTCCTGTCTGGGTAGCACCAAACCCTCCCAAGAGCTGGCAGCCCACCGATAGATGCTCTGTGTCTGTTTCCCCATGCTCTCGCGTGACTGTATCCATAGCTAGTCATATGCGACTATCTAGTTAGTGTTCAAGGGTGGTTCCCACATGTCCAGGCACTTCGGCAACAGCAGTGATCATGTCACTTCAATCACGGCCAGTTTCTGGAGCCCTTAAAAATAATCTTTAGTATCAAAGTGAATCAGGTTTTAGTTTAAATGTCTTTGGGGTTTGGTTTCTTTTTTACTACATTTTGATAACCGGTTAAACAGACAAATGTAAGCGTCCACAATTATTAGAACAATAAAGATTATATGGTATGGTTTGTAACCTCCTCTTTCACAACAGAAATACATCTGTTGAGCCTCACTGAGTTTATGTGAAAACGTTTTAGAACATTTGATGTCAGGAAATGACGTATGAAAGTGTGGAGACTGCTTCCCTGCTGCTAACAGGGATTTACCACATAACATAGAGCAATTCCTGCATGTTGCCTTGTATTGCACTGGACATCAAGCATTGGGACCTAGCCACAAATCAAATTATTTTGATATTGGTTGGGATGGATTCTTAGCTATCAATATAGATTTTCAATTTTTTTACAGTCATTTCTTCAGTACTTTTCAGTTCATCCAGAACATTAGCTCCCAGAATCATGTACTCCTGTAAAATCCCACATGCCAGTCAAAGAAAGAGAGAGAGAGAAAGAACGGGAGAGAGAAAGGGAGAGAGAATTCTAGCACTTACTGCTTCAGGAATAACTTGAATATATAAATAAAAAAAGTTCCCAATCAAGTACACAGAGCTCTTAATGGATTCTAACAAACATATAAGATTTTTAACCCTCACGGTTTGCAATGCTGCATGATATACCATTACTTTGGAGAACCAAGCACATGCTGGCAACAGCTTAGATGATCTAAAAGCACTTTGTTCAGCCCCTGCAAAGGTGGAGCTACTTTGCTACGTTGCTAATTAAAGATCCAGCCACGTCACCACATTTGTAGACGCAGAGAGTGCCCTGGCTTCCTCAGCCTGAGGATGCTCAATATGTCGTGAGATCCTGACCATGTAAAATAGGGTGGGAGAGGAGGATGGGCTAGCAAAGAAGGGATAGCCCAGAGTGTGGCAGTAAGAGCAGCTACATGAGATTGAGTGCTTCGCCTACGTACAGGGCAGGGAGGCTGAAGGAATTAGACAGAAGTTATCTAAGACAAAGCAGTACTGAATGCTCACTTTCCATTTCTTCAGAAAGACATCTGGGAAGACGCGGAAATGAAAAGCCTGAAAATGGAAACCCCTGACCCACCCTTTCCTCCTGCTGTTTTCTAGGCAGAGTGCGTGGCAGAGCATGACCACTGGCTCTGCTCAGGCAAAAAGGTTTGATAACTCTGTGCATCTTCTTTGTGGTGGTCTTAGGAGACACATAATTATGTGAGAAACCTGAATGAGAGACTCCTTCAGAGCTTCCCAGGATAGTACACTGTAAGGACTTCAGAGTTCTGGATTTGCCAACTATGTACTCATGCATATATAAAAAATGTGTATTTATTTTACCTTGTTAAATATGCTTTTAGTAGGCGGATTACACCATCATGGTAGTAACGCTCTGAAACCGCAACTAACATGGCACTTATGTTCTAAACCCTTATTTTCAGTCACATAACTTTCTGAGAAAAGTAGCTTTTGCACTGATTTATCATGCTCCACCTGGGACCAGACACGACCATTTTGCAGATGAAAGGGAGGTTTTATTAACATCCATCCAGTCACTTAGCCAATTCGAAGTTGCCTGACTGAGAAAAAGCCATTTTCACTTTTAAATCCAGCACATAAATTCTGGGGGCTGAGATACCTCTAGACTTGTTTGGTTAAAAAAAGAACCAGAAAACCAGTTTCACCTGGGTTGGGTGGAGTCTTCAGCTTTCCCCTTTCTGAAGAAGAAATGACAAATTTAGAAATAACAAAATAACATCACGTGTGTCCATGCTCACACATCTGTGTGTGTGTGCATGTATGAACCAATTTCAAAACCAAATTTGCACAGGCAACATCTTGAACATGGGTCCCAGGTATTGAAAGGATCATAAACGCATGCCAGTCTTTAATCTTCTCCCCTGAACTGCCCACACACAGAAAGTGCTTAAGTCTGTGCTAAACTGGAGTCTTGATAACTTAAAAGAAGGGAGATATTAATTATGAGGGTTGACAAATCTCCTTAGCTTTTTGACTGTTACCTGCACAGCAGTTGATAAAATGTTCAAGCTAATAGTATAAAGAAGTCAAATAATGATATTGCAGACTTACAGGTTTATCCTGGGATTAATAAATTACAGGAGTCCACAGTGAGTTGTGTTTGAAGGGATAGCAGCTGGATCCTTGAAAACAGATGGCCTTCCTTGTCTAAGTAGGCTTGATCTTGTCTAATCTTAAAAGCTAAGCAGGTTTGGGTCTGAAAGATCCACCAGAGAATATCTGATGCTTTAGGTTGTTGCTTCTCTATAGCAGCAATTGCTGCTCATAATGTGATATGAAATTTAATGAGAATTTTGTAAAAATAAATAAATAAATGCAAAAATTATAACTTGATTTTATGTTTTTCATATTATTCCTGGTAGCATATTGCTAGAAATTTGCTGTGTTCTCAGGATGATAGGAATTTAATACAAGCTGGCTTTGCCTTAGTACACGATGCTTTGTTCAAATGGCAAAAAATTACCAGCCTGCTGCTGTGACCTGCAGCATGAGTTTTGAGAAAGATTGCTCATGAATTGGAGAAATTTAAAAATTACTTTAAAATCCCAGTTCATCTGTATTTATAATATTTGCTGTTTCATGAGCAGCATTTTGGGCTGTAGGTTGTTTTTTTGTTTGTTTGTTTATTTTGAATGTACTTTTCTTATAGATTTTCTTAAAAATCTGAGCTGTTAACACATTACAACATGACCATTTAGTCGCCACCACTTAACATCTATGCACATAATTGTCCAGTTCACAGCTACCTATTTGCACTTGTAACAGAGCTGGGTAAGGCCACAGGAGGCTGCAAGGCTCTGTACAGCTCGTTTCGTGCGTGCCAAGGAAGTCGAGAGGAGGTCAGGTTCCTCCTCCAGCTCCTGAACCATTCTTGGGTGGACAGGCTCCTGCCAGACAAAATCACATGTGGTTGTCCTTAGGAACTCGGTGATTCAGCTTTTGAGGAGCAAATATTCAGCTTATCTTTTTTTTTTTTTTTTGTGGGAAAGTGGCAGTTACTGAGCCAATGTTACTTGATTTTCTAAAAACTGGGATCAGTAAAGATTTTGCCTTTGGCTTTGGTGAGAGCAGCATGAAGCCCTAAGGCAACTGGGGAGTGTTTATAGGTGACCGCTGTAGCTGGCTGCCACTGAATGCTGACTGCTCACATGACAAACACTGGTGTTCAAGACTGATCAGATTAATTAGTCTGTCAGCATGGAAGGATCTGGTTTATAGCCACTTGACTATTTGTTATGGGGCTTTTTCTCTGAGCACTGTTAACCAAATACAAATGCTTGAAAATTGCACTATTCATGAATCAAGTGAATATGGAGAGAATAATTGTCACTTCCCTAAAATGCAACAATCCAAAATGCTTTGTATAAGCATATAGGATTAGAAAAATGCTGTTCTTTTCTGGTAATTTATTTTATATTGTACTGTATGATAGTCAGTGTGGTAAAGACCTATATCAATTACAGCATTTCATTACACAGTAACACAAAACATAACGTCGTATAATAGTTTGCTTGCTCGAGAATAGGCGACTCTATCTCAGAAACCCCCCTCAGAAATCCACAGTTAAATTACATCAAATGTCTCATACCGTTGCAATCAAAAAAAGCATTTTTATAAAATCCAATTGGGCAAAATTAATTACTTCTACATAAGCCAGGTTTCAACAGCAGAAAATTTTACAACCAAGCTAAAATCTCGTAAATGCTAATTTTATGCACGTCATAGAATTTCTGATGACAAAATGAAACCTTCATCTTATAATAGTTTCATACGGAATTCTTAAAAAGGACAGGCTTACAAGCAAGGATAATATACATGTATTTACATAGATGGATTTCCCTATCCCCAAAGTACATCATAAGTGTATTTAGATGCATATGCACAACATACACGTGTGTGTGCGCGCGATTGTGAGTCTCTCTGCAGACAGTGATGGTGTTATACTACCTAGCAGTTGCTAGTTGCTTGTAAGATGCCATACTTGACTTGCACGTGCCTTTATTTTTGCAAATATTTTTTTCGATATAACAGAAGCAGGTTTTACTAAAAATCCATGTTCTTAAAAATCATCAGATCCTGTCCTCCGAGGTGATCTTGATCAATTTTGTAATTTTGATATGATGAGATAAAGAGGCAAACAATAAAGCAGTAAAAACCCTGAAATTCTCTCTCCACTAAAGAATCTCTTAAAACTATAGCTCACGTAGGTTTCTGTTACAGCAATACTTTCACAAGTATTACACAAGCTACCAGATAACTCAAGTGACGGATGAAAGCTTACGCATTGATAGAACAGGAAAGTCAGGAATGGAGTATGAAAAATACTCCTTAAAAGTAAAACCTTTAGTAATTTCCTTAATCTTAATATTTATGGAAATAGTCAGTAATATGGACCAGGCAATGTTATGACTAGGTACTAAACTGTAATCTGATTACATGACCAATTTATAAAGACATTTTTTAATAATAAAATCTTCATGTCTGCTCTATGTATAAAATAAGATATGACAACGGTCTTCGTAGGAGCCAGAGAGAAAAAAAAAAATCGTAGCTATGTGTTTTGCCTCAAAGAAAAAAGGCATGTGACCCTACTGGCTCTGAGAACAGCTGTGACAGTAGTACTTCACATTTCTACAGTGCTTTTCACATCACAATTTCAAGGGGAAAAGAAAAAGCACTGGTTAATGTATCCTCCCCTTGGGTGCTAAATCTTGTCGTCCCTTTCTATGCTTGAGGAAATTTTTGAGCACTCGTTGGAAAGTTTAAATTCCTTTGGTTTTTGGGAACCTGGATTAAGCTGGACTAGCCCATATGTTCCGAGGTCCGAAGGTCCCACAAGTCCCCCCATTCCATATGTGGGAAAGGGTGCATTCAGCAATTCTGAAAATCAGCCTTTGTGAACTAAGGGAAAATTAAGACCAACAACACAATTTCAGCTCTAGTCAAATTAGTAGAAATAACCAGTAGCAAAAAAAAATGCACTGCACCCCTTAATTTTTTTATTTTTAAATTCATTTTTGAGGCCTTCTTTCCAGTGCAATCTTCATTCACTTTGGAGACTGGTGGAAAAGGATTTCGGAAAGTGTTCCAAACATTGCAAACATTTACTGGTCCCTAAACCTTCCTATGAGACCAGAACGAGTCCCAGCTCACTGAGGCAGCAGCATCAAGTCTTGCCAGAGAGATGAAGACTATGAGGAGGGTGAAGGAGAGAGAGACACGAGTAGTCTGAGGAAGCAGGTAGGTTCATCAGCCCCGAGTCCAGACGCTGTTACAAGCACTGTGTGGTACAGCATCAACAACTGCATTTGCTGCTTACCCAAAGGGAGACCTTGATATACTCGTTTGTGCGTTGGTGGAGTAAGCAAATATTAAAATTGACACATTGTAAGAGGGTTTTCTCAGCTGCACTGAATAAAATAAAAAAAAAACCCAAAGCTTTGTCAGGTTGAATAAACCACTAGGATGAAGGGAGCAAAGTGATAAAGACCTAGATCCAAGCTACAGAAACAAACACGAAAACACTTTTTTTTTAAAGTGAATGGAGTGTTGGGTCAGCCAGCCACTGTGTCTGAGCTATGTTTTTGAATGAATGTGTGATCTTACAAAAACAGCTTCCCTGATGGAAAAATGGGGGGAAAAGCTGTTGCGCTTTCTAATGCAAAACAACTTTGAATGGCAACAGCAATTATTGAAGACACTGGCATATTCATTTGATCATAGTTCAATGATTTTTTTTATTTTTTAAAAATAATTGATGCAAAAGAGTATAAATAAATGTTCTGAAAATCAGATTTGGACCGAAAGAAGACTGTTCCAAAACATAGGTAGCATTGGAAAAAACATGTCTGATTTTGAATAATTGGCCTACAAAATAGAATTGTGCTATTGTCCACTTACTTTAGAAGGGGAATCACATGTATATATATATTTCAGCCTGTCCTATATGTTACCATTCAACTAATTTTTAAATATATATATATATATGCACCAGTTTTAAATAAAAATATGTATGAACTTCCTTGGTTAATGGCTTAGTTTTTCACTTTCAACTGGAAACTCTAAAACATTTCCTGTATCTTTGGAAGTTATTTACCAAACGGTAGGAAAGTGAAGCACGGAACAGTTACGTTTTCCTAGTCTCTTTCTGTGTACTGCTACCCCATAGAATTTGCCAACACTTCACTTTCATAAGAATTTAGAACTGCCAAGATTATACTTCCAGGAAAGTCAGTGAAAAAGTTGATTTCAATGGGAGAAAGTCAGCCCAGTGTTTAGCTGCTTTAAAAAAAAAACAACCCAAACTGCCAAATCCAGATTATTTCAGAATTTAGCAAAACTTATAACATTATTTTTCTTTTTTTGTTCACGGAGTTCTTCTGTAGCCCTTTGAGATGTAAATTTGACCTGATGATTCCCTTTTCTGGCTAATTAACACTGGCTTCACCATTCTGCTTTAGCATTATAATTGGCTCAACTTGCATAGTGAGTTTAAGAATATACTTTTCTCTTAATTGTTTGACTTCATTAAAAACCTCAGTATTTAGCTTTGTTTGCCTTTGCTAAAGAGATAAGTAAATTTTGGGGATGTGTTCCAGCGAATCATTTAAGCGGGTTCACACCTTAAAATGTGTGAAAAGCCCCATGGGTTTCTCCCATCTATGTTATATTCATCGCTGTGATATTTAAATGCTAAACAAATTTATTTCATAACTTTGCTTTCCCTTTCCATCTTTCCTACTCACCTTCTTCTCCTTCTCCTCGCACATACTAGGTCTTCCTATGCTTTACTGGGGGCAAGCTCAGTCCAGTAAAGCATTTTGTTTGGAAACCACCTAAATTTGTAAGGTATTCTTACCGGTGATGCTGTAGGTGTAGTGCTCTCGGGGTGCCACGCAAGGAAAGGTCCTAAGGAGAGCTGCTGCGTTCTACTGCACCACTCAACACCGCTGGGAAACGTGGGCGAGTTTTCAGGCTCTCTCAAATTGCCGAGACCTTCGCCCACTTTTTCCAGTGATAGCCGATGTTCAATACAGGGAATCCCCTTTCCCCACGAGCCCTGTGTTTGTTAGGTTTGGGGTCGTTCCGGTACCTCTGAGTCAATTCTGCCAGTTTGGGCCAGCCACTGAGATCTGGGCCAGCAAGCGTCTCAAGTACCGTGCTAGTGCAACAAGACAATACTTTAAGCTGAGGTTAAGGTGGGCCTATGCTGTGACAGGAGAGGCCTCTCTAGACCCAGTTCTGCTCGTATTGCTTGAACAAGCAACGATAATGAAGGAGATCTGACCCATGACGCATCTTCAAAGGTGCTGAGAGACCTTTATATGACGTTGCTTTCACAGTGTTCCTTGGAGTTATTATTGGTTCCACCTACACTAATTCACTCTCACGGAGCCTGACCCAGAAAAGAACTAGTCCATGTTTCATCTGGCACTATCCTCAAAATTAATAAAAACGAGTGAAAAATAGCCGAAGAGGTTATTTTCTAATGTCTACCTTCAATTGGAAAAGGAAATTTAACTTTTTTTCTTTTAACTCCATCTGGTATTTTGCCAGGTGTAAGTCTTAATTCTGTTCACTGAAGAGAAGTATAATACTGTAATACCTGGGCACAAAAATTGCAAAGTGGAATAACCACATCCAGCAGTCTTTACTTGGTCTTTATACAAAGGTCCTTGTTAAAATGTCAGTAAGGCAATTTTAAAAGAACCTCCTGAGGGACTGGGTCAAGTTAAGGTATTTTGGCATTCGTGAAATAGAGCAGTGCTATGAAAGCTCAGAAAAGGCTGTTGAAGCTTGACAACCAGCAAGATGTTGTGTAGGTGTGTTTGTGAAAGAGAGAAGCACGCAAGAAAGTGCCCAAGGAAGTCTCGCTCGCCTGGAACTGGAAGCCAATTTAAAACTGTGTGGGGCTGACAGACTGAGCAGGATCTCAGTAGTCTTAATAAGCCTGGAAAAATACTTGCCACGCTTACCAAGCCAAATTGACCTCTCTTATCTCCTGGTTCCTTCTTGTGTCCACTTGTAAGATATAAGTTTTACACCCTCGCTTCACTGTTAGGATGGAGACATGTTTTATTATGCTGAAAATTCTCATCAGCGACTATCGCACACTTCCTTTCTCTGTCTGCGTGGAGTGGTCACAACCTTGTTGCCTGTCCACAATGGCTAAAGATAGATTATGTCTGCTGCAGGAAAAACCAAATCAGGATCAAAGCAGTTTATTGATTTATTAACAGCACCTAATTAACTAGCAATCAGTGAACAATACTTTCGGGATCAATACCAGCAATACAACGGATAAACCACAGCACTAGACTTTCCCACATATGACATAGCATTTACCTGACTTCAAGCACGCCGACAGCTCCTTTGAAACCAAATCTATTGCTACATCAAGGCCACACAGAACTGCTTTTCCAAATTATTTGCTTTTAGCTCATATAGATTAATTAATTTCTTGAAGTGTTATGACTTCGTAGTAACTCTATCCAGTATTATGAAGGTATACGGAGATGCCTGGAATCGAAATCCTCAGGCTGAATCCAGATACGGAAGCAAAGCTTTTAGTGCTGTGATCAGCTCTCCCTATGTTTGGTCCTGACCCGTAATTCCTCTGCCCAGTTTCAGCCCATTCAACATGGAATGTGAGAAGCCAGCATGAGCAAGGGTTGCCCTGTCAGAGAAGCTGATATAGAAACATTTTTTTCCTATTTTTACTTTGCCTTGCAAGAGCAACCTTTCAAAGATACTGACCTGTATCACTCCAAGTCCAAGCCACTTAATTGCAGATGCTGTTTTTTTTGGGAGTGGGGGATTTTTTTGGAGTTGGGGGTAAGGCTGCTCTGGAAGTGAATGACTTCTGCAGAGCAAAGGGCCAAGGGATGCAAGTGATACAGGGAAATTGTGAATGCATTTTCTTTCATCTTTTTCCCAACACCACCACATGGAATTGAATGACACATCTTCATTTCTTTCTGCATTGGCATAAAACCTCTTTACTCTTCCTTTTCGCAGTCACTTTCTTCTAGTGATGATGAATGTCGTACAAACAGCGCAAGCATAATAAATTGGTTCTTAATTTCCTTCTAGCTGATCTTGGATTTGGCTGGTGGCTATAAGTGAAGTAAATGTACTAGAACAATAAATGGTAGGTTTTGAAAATAAGGATCTGATTGTCATAGCCAAATAGTCATTATGAGTGTTAATCACCAAAACTGAATTCCAGCGTATACTTAACTGCACACCTGTCTGACATCTGGAAAATTGAACTAATCCATTTTCTGAAAGGAACTCCAACTTGGAAATCACATTTGTGCTTGGCAGTGTTATGCCTACTATTGTTACAAATAGCCCTGAAGATGATTAGAATGGAAAGGAAATAAAGGCAATCTCCTTTGTTTTGCAGGCTGTGTATTTTGTGGGTTTGACAGCATTGGGAGGGAGTTATTTGCCTTATTTTATCAGTACATAGCTCATACGCGGCACCGAGAGGGCTCCCGCACTGCTTGCCCCAGGCTCTGCAAGCTGATAGTTACAGCATAGCTTTTGGCAAGCCGAAATGGCAGGAGGATCGGCAGCAGGGCTGGGGAGGGGGAGCGACCAGGGACAGAGGACCGAACCCCACCGTTTGGTGTGTTGCGCCATCCCTTCCAACTGCCCTTGCGACAAAGAGCGAACTGGGGAAGGCTTCATGCTGTGCCTTTCGCAAGCGTTGCAAACTCCTCTGGAAGATTTTGTCAGATTAAAATGGCCAATTTGTTAGTGGCACTGTTTCAAAATCTTCAGGCGAGTTTGTCTATCTTGAACAAAAGAGGAGAGAAATACATTTCATCACCTAGAGCTTCTCAGGACCGCCCTTGAGCCCACCGGCATCCAAATACAGGTTTTGCCGGCAAACCATAAAACAGTGCCCAAGACTCAATGTGCCAGAGATTAAATGAACACGTTCATCTTAATGTGAATTCGTCTTACATCAGCTACTTTTTATTTTTTATAACTGCTAATTCTTCTCTCTGTAAATAAAACAGTATACCTTTCATCATTGGAAGCGACAGTTATTATAACATAATGTTGTATTTTCTTTCTGAAAAAAATCTAGAGAATCTTACGGGCCAATGTATTTCTTCCATATGTCTTAGTTGTTTTGTCATAATAGCAGTAACTAAAAAAAATTACACATTACAAAAACTGAATCAGGCAACTGATTTTAATTTTGGATTTTTTAGTCCTCTCATAATGTGTGATTGAAAGTTTGTGATGTGCTCAGTGTGGTTTATAAAACCCTGTCAAGCGCTTGTAACTTTGGCAAAGAAAGACTTCTTAATACACAGTTTTTAATGTGAAATTACCATATTTTCAGTTAGCAAGAGAGGTCTTTTTCGGCAGCTAAAATTAACTGTGGAAAAACGTTGGAAATGTGCATAGTAATGAGTTCATTCCTGTCAAAATGAAATCATTAATATTAATTTTTACCCTCCTCTGAGTGACTCCTGCACCATTTTTCAAGTTAGAAAAGAAGTTAACGAATTTGCAAGACCGTTTCCTGCCATACAGGGTTAGCAGGTCTCCTACCACCAGCAAAAGACTATTTTAAGTCTTGACTTCTCCTTTGAAAACTTCTTACTTCAGTGTTTAACTTTTCCTCTGATTATTTACAGGCAAAACCATCAAAATTACTGTAAGCCTGTTTACTTCTAAAACACATGGGATGTACAGACCTTGAGATTGCCATAAGATGGTCTTCCAAAAGGTTTTTTTTTTACCAGCTAAGTAGAGCAATACATCTCAGTTCAGACTGTTCCCAAAGGACCTGTTTTCACTGAAGTCAATGGAAAAATTCCCATTGATTTCAGCATGGCTGGATCAAGTCCAAAGTTCAGACATTTCCAAGAGGTCTCCAAGTACAGCAAAAAAATAGGAGGATTTGAAGGGTCTTGATTCACTAGAAGATTTCAGTAGGTATTTAATCTACGCTGATTTAATTACACTTAAGCATAAAATTAAATATAAGCATGAATTTAAGTGTCTTCGTTTAAAAGTTCTATTTATTTTTAAAAAATCACACACCATACTACAGCTGCACTTACCAAGCAGGCAGGTGACATGGAGTCTCAGTGAAAATAGCTTGTAACAATAAATAGATTTCATTTCTGTGTTAAAAAGTACAATTTTAATTCCACAGTGCATCATAAAACTTTTAAAAGATGGCATTAACAGTGGTATCTTTTAAATTTAAAAATGTCCCAGTATTTTTAACTGGATGTACCTTGTTGGCTTTTGTTTTAATTTGGGGGGAAGGGGAAATGATCAACTTTTATCCTCGTTTAATGCTAACTAAATATTCCTTAGCTACTGAAGTGACTTAATGACATGAGTATGTGGTCTTATCAAAGTCCCATTATTGTTCTGACAGTATCTCATTTGTATGCAAATCCACTTGCATGCAACTTATTCTTTGGCAAACGGTGCTAGCAAGCCAGCGAGCGTCGTTCTAATTATGTGCACGTCTCTGCGTAGTATATTTGTTACCGCATAGGAACATTATGCTGCTGTAACAACTACTGTACCTTATATCATGCTTATGAACAGTGGTGCAGATCATCCTGCAATTTTTATCGTGAGTGATAGACATGCTCTGTCAGTCACTGTCACCCAAGGGTAATCGCAAAACATAAGGCGTCCCTTTAAATAAAATATTCATGGGGCACTTTTTTTGTGATTTACCATCTTTTTCATAATGATGCCCACTGGATATCTGTTCAATCGGTGCCTTACCTTCTCTTACTTTGCATATTCTTGACCATCAAGAAAAATTAATCCCGTTAGACACAAACCGAAGGGGAGACGCCCGTGCACGTGTAGGGTAGAGGACAGCTTCTGCTGGGTAGACGTAGGCTAGCGTCAGAGGACGACCGGTGTCAGTAGGTGTGCAGTGGGGGAGAGGAACGGGGTGTATATATAGACCCGATAGTGTGTGTCTACCCAAAAATAAGGCACTTTGCTAGGTGATTTACAGGCCCCTTTCTGACACCCCTGAGAAGGGCTTCCCAGGAGATGTGGCCCCTTGCCACGTTTCCGCGGTCTCCAGGATGGGGGAGACAGTCCCCCTCCTCGAGGCCCTATAGGTGAACCCATCCTTCTCTGTAGCTCATCCAGCTCGCAATATAAAGCTAACTCTGCTTTGTGTCATGAAGCTGGCTTGTTCACTTGTGATGCAATCCATGCTAGGAGAACGCTCTACGGGGATGAATATTGTCAGAGCTGGAAAAATGGCTTCAGAACTGCACGATTTCAGAAAAAAAAGGACTGTGTCAATGTCCCAGCTTCGAGCCAGGAAAGTTTTATTATGAATCTTCGGAGAAAAAAAAGTGAATCTATCAGTAGAAGCATAATGATGCAAAATCAGCCAGCAGAAATACAGAGGCATAGAGAAATACAAAGGCAACGTCCTCCTCTGAAGGTAGCCTCAGCTTATATGGTTAAATGTATGTGGATGTGACTCTATAGCGCATCTATGTGTGGTGCTGCAGTTTGATCTATTTAGGAAGACAGGGCTGGAGGAGCTGCCTAGGTCATTATCTCCAGTGCTCTGCAATTGCTTACATCCCTGTATATGTTTATGTACATCCCTGTGCACGGGAAGCATAAAATCTGCATACCTACAAAGTTACCTTCATCTAGAGAAACATTTTCTGGCAACTGGGAAAGAGAGGCTCTAGTCAAACAAGGGAACAAAACTTCTGCAATTACTAATAAACCTGACAAACTGATTTATGGCTGTTTTTCTTGCTGTGATTTGTTGACAGATTGTTCTTTATGCAAAAATTACCAAGGTTTAAATCTGTATCATATGGCCTCTAATTCAACTGACAATATGTTACCAATTAAATTCCGCTTAAGCTATCATCAACTAGCGAACCACAGACTGTGTTAAAGAGAATGACAGTCAGATAGCCAGTAAAATCATTTGTGCCATGATTCTGAAGGCTGGCCTATGAAGGAGGGACATTAAATAAATACATGAAAGACAAAAAGCTTTTTTTTTTTTCCTAGTGAAAATGTAACTGCTGCCGGTTTTGCATTTAATGCATCTGCTGTTGGAGAAATAGAGATGGGATTCCTGTCCTTGGTATCCCACACTGTTCTCACATGCAGAAGGAGCAGCACAGCAAGGTCAGTGGTTAGTGGGAAGAGTATTAACAAAACTTAACCATTTGCCCTTTCATTTGATCTTAAATTACTCTTTGGCTCGATTTTGGCCCTTGCTTTTCAGTATTGTTGTTTCCATTTGTAGGGAGAGGACAAAGAGTTGATCCAGGCAAAAAGAGTTGATCCCATGGAAAAAATAAGGTGTTTCTAAATAAGTTTCACTTCCCCAAGTCATTTTCTTCTTCACTAAGGTGACAGAAGGGCCCAGCGCAGAGAGTGACATTGAACATCATAAGGAAAAATATAGGTCCTCACTCCAAATATTGACCTTGGCAGCGCACAGCATGGGGCAGCCATGATGCCTTCCTTTCCAAATTCACACAGGCAACCTCACCCGGAAAAGATGCATTTTAAATGTTGCCATGAGATAAGAACTGCTACGCGTCAAGGACTGTGAGAGCTAAAAAATAAAAATATGTGCTTTTCTGAGCAGCCATTAGCTGGGTTTGTTCCAGGATGGGTGTTAACTTGCTCAGAGCCGAAGCTCTGTGGCGTGAAGTGGGCTGAGGTCGGCTTATGCGGTGGAGGTGAGCTGATTCGTTTTCTTGGCTTAAACGGGGTAGTGCCAAAGCACGGGGTTTAAACAGTACGGTGGGAGCTCGCCTGTTAATGCTGCACTGTATGGAGCTTCCCGCTGTGAGTTTTATCTGTCTCCTTATCTCAGCTTTAATGTTGCGGTTGTGTATTAAGTGTATGTGTGCTCCAGAGAACGGGTAGTAATCTTTGTTTAGAAAATAGAGCCTATTACTATGAACCCTAGTGAATTGAAAATTTACTCCTTTTCCCACTATATCATCATCGCAGTCATTATTTACTTAAGAGCTTTTTACTGTTTTGCTGTCTGTACTGATGACTGTGGTGTCCTAGGCAGGGACTAGGATTTGGGATCTCGTCGTGAGGTGTCTCTAATGAATGCTTGAACTCCCCTTCCTTTCTGTACGTTGCAATACAACATCATAAGCCAAAAAAACCCCACTGAGAAGCAACTAAAATCATAACACTTTCAAAAATATAAATATCCCTCTTACTGAAGATTACAATGTAAATCAGGCATCTATTATTTCTGTGTCAGTATAATAATTTAAAAAGAATTTGCACATGATAAGAGGCATCCTCTAAGAATGACAAATTAGGCATAATAAAACAGCTAGGAGAGAACATAAATAAGAAGGCATTTGGGGCAAATCCTCTTCTTCCTCTGCAGTCACGCAAACAAACAGTTTGGGGGATATACGTCCCTGCTTACAACATGATAGCCAGTCCCGGAGAGGCTGTTAGAGATCCCATCAAGTCCCTGGTCCCAGCTCTCCTCCACAGAAATGAAGGAGGAGAGCAGCAAAGTCTTTGGTTCCCACACCGCATCATGGCTTTGTGGTCACGAATGTGAAGAATTGCGCTGCCATCTTACACCTCTCCTTCATGGGATGGCACGCTGTGCTTGCTCTACGGGTGGCTGGGATGGGAAGGCCCAGGGTAGAACAGGCTGCCCCTCCAGTCAGAAAATTAATATAATGGTTACATATAAAACTAGATTTATGCATCTGTAATGTCTATACGCATTTCTGTGAGGTCTTCATCAGCTCTTGTCTGTGCAAGAATATTCTGGTGCAACTCAACTAAACTCAGTTGAACTACTTCACATGTGCTCCTGTATGAAGTAAGAGTCAGCCCCTGCACTACTCGATAAACTCCTTCATGCATCAGCATTGTCAGAATGTAGTGGTTTTGCCTGGTTTTTTAAGCTTGCCTGGGCACCTGCATGTGGTGCTGGAGAAAAAGGCAACCCTGGAACATCAGACAAAGCCCTTGCCGACTGCTCTGCTACAGTACATTTGTCAGTGCTTTCTGCTGCTCTGCCTTCTCATTAGGATTTTTTCCAGCTTATTTTATAGGTTGCCTTGCAGACCATGTGGGAATGCAGGTCACTTCTTCAGAAGAAGTTAGTCAAAGGGGATGTCACACCAGGAACAAGGATAGCTTTCTCTTCTCCATTTGCTCTTTAAGAAGCTGACATTGCAGTAGCCCTGTGAACCTCAGGTCTCTGCAGCCTGACCCTACAGGGTCTGGCAGACTGCACGTTGCCCACTGGGTGTGCAGAAGTAAGATCCAGGATCCAGGACCCACTCCTCATATTTGCCCCTGCCCCCAATTTCCCTTCCCATGGGCAAGCTCAGCATCAGAATGCAATGTTCATTTATGGAGGAGAGGGGAGAGGAACAGTCATCTCATCTCAGTGCAGATAGTGTTTTACTATAGGCAAGAAGAGGACAGGATGGAGAAGTTATAGACCACTCCTTCTGAAGTGCTGGGTGGTCTCTTGGGGGTCATGTGCAGCTGATGTAAGTCATGGCAAACTTTGTTGTAAATCAGCACATCCTGGCCCCAGGATTAGTCATAATAGTCCCTCTGCTGACACCCATCTCAGCACAGCATGGGCCCTGCATAGCTCTCCACTCTGGCTCTCGAGGGGAACGTGTGTTTTGGGCTGCTGCTGCAGTGGGACATGTAAAGACCCCAGTGGAAACCTCCCTCCTTGGTTGTCGTACCCCACGCAGGGGCTCTGCTTGTCATTGCAGAGATTGCCATGGTCCTCCCTATTCCAGGTCACTGAGCAGATGGAAACACGTGGTTTTTAATATGCTGGATTGACAGTGGTCAGTATTACAATTTAATTTGAATACAAGATTGCCACAATTCACTGTGACTACAGAGAAGTGTCATCAAAACACCAAAACTTCAGGAATGTCTTGCTGTCTTACATAGGAGCTTTTTTTCCTCCTTGCTTGATTTTTCAGATGAAGCTAGATTTGTTCAGAGGCCCGCTGGTGGTGAGTGCATGTCTTAGATAGACATAACAAATAGCAGGCTGCATGGCATTTTGCAAGCTTTCCCTTCCAGCTCTACCAGCAAACAACAGAGATAACCGCTGCCTCCCAGATTTCCATACTCTGTTTCTTTCTGGGTCCGGTCCAACTTGCACTCAAGCTGGTTGGGAAATTTCCATTGATTTTCATGGACTTTGGACTAGTGTCTTTTAAGAGAAAAAAATTAATTCCCCTCCAGAGCCAGAGTGGAGGGCTATGCAGGGCCCATGCTGTGCTGAGATGGGTGTCAGCAGAGGGATCATTATGGCTAATCCTGGGGCCAGGATGTGCTGATTTACAACAAAGTTTGCCATGACTTACATCAGCTGCACATGATCCCCAAGAGAAAAAAATTAATTTGCACCAGAGACGGACAATTACCCAGTGGCATCTAAGCTGCATGTGCACATAGGAAGGATATAGGGAAAACAGAATCTGCACCATCTAAAACAGTGGCACCATCTAGTCCCCAGCCAGTATGTCTGCTACATTTCCTAATTTATGCAGTGATTTGACATTACAGTGGGTCCAGCTCATTAAGGCAAATTTATATGCAGGAGCACTATTTTAATCTTAGACTTAAAATAATTTTAATTAATAATAGCTTCCTTTTCCAGTCTGTCAACATAACTCCACCTCTTGGCTTTTTAAGAATTAAAGTAAATATAGAAATAAAAATATTAAATTATTACCAGGCAACCAGAACAAAGAAAACATCAGAATCCTCAAGTCTAGAGATACGAAAAATGGCCTAGAGTTTTCAACTCCGTCCTGTCTACCTAACACAACTATAGCTGGTTCCATCTTATTTAAGGCTTGCTAATTTAACTAAATATTGAAATGAAATAATGAAAATACCATAATAGACCATCTTATCCTTTATTCTTTCAGTCTTTCAGGTGCGACGTTCCTTTCTCAACCTGCAACTGCTAACAAATATCACCTTCATGACTTTGCCTGCAGCATTTATCCTGCTACTACGATAATTTTGCTTCCTCTTCGCTGGAGACAGCTGCTGTACGCGGGTAGCTCTTCCACAGCATGGTAGGACATTATTGAAAAGCTTGCTGCTGATGCTAATGGAGCTGGTCTAGCTGCTGACACAGAACATATGGCTTTACAGGATTTCAGATCCAAAATGCTGACCCCTCTTTTGGCAGCAAGGAGTGCGGTGTACGGGAGGGCGGAGCTCAGCCACCTCCTTTCTGTAGGAGAGTGAGAGATGTACGGGCTATTTCACCCCCCTTGGCTCAGAAGGGAAAGTTAGCAAGTCTACACTTCCCTCATCCAACTTAAAGAAAACAAACCAAAAAAAGTTGTGCTCAGAAACCACCATGCCAGTTTCAATAGGGTTAAAATTTCCCCAGCAGTGTGCCTTTTGGAGGTTTGGGGTTTTTTAATATTACTTGGATAAAAAATGAATGAGGATAAGACACGCATTTTTCTTTTTCTAAGGATGTACTCATTTAATGATTAAACTTGAAAAGGGGCTACTAGAAGCATCCTGAATTACAGTTGAAATGAGTTTAAAATTCCAGTTGCTTATAGCTTAAAAAAAAAAAGTGTCTTAAACCAAATGGTCTCAGTGGGGTGATGCATGGGCAAAATGTAAAATGACACATAATGAAATAAAGTAATTTTATTTGCAAACCTGTTCGAAAGGCTGGTACAGAACGTAATGATCAAGCAGCAGCAGTCTGGCATTTCTCTTGGTGTTCTTCTGCAGAATTATGTGACCCAAGAAAGAAAACATTAAGATGTTCTGATTTCACCCTATAGGACAGAGAAATATGCTTTGGTTAATGCTTACCATAATTCTATCTACTTGGCTCAGACAGTTATATTTTTATGAATCTTACGTTACTTTCTGTCACCCTCTAGGCAACAATATAGAGTTATTACAGTATAAAGGAAAATGCTTCCTGTTGAGCTTATACTTGAACAAGTCTTAACCAAGTGGAAGCTCTTAATAAAAGGGTAAATATACTAAGGAATAAACAGGTAGAGTGAATAAAAAGGAATACTGGCTTTATGGATGCTCAAGTTGATGGCATAGACCAGCGAAACACAGAAAACTCTGAGGTAAAGCCGACATGCTAAGCTACATCAGAAATCTGAGGGAGTTAGAATTTTGTTAAGTGAATTTAGTGCTCATTAAGGGATTTGCAGTGTCAGCATTATAAAGCAAAGTCCTCTCTCGCCTTCAGAATCGGAACAGCACAGCGCAGCAATATTAATTCCGCGGCCGTTCCCTTCTTGGCCTCTCCAATAAAATTATTACCCAGGGACCCAATTGTTCGGCACTGCTCGGTGAGTACCTCCTCACGAGGAACCGAGCTGAGATCACCGACTCTGTTAACGTGGCACATGGATTGTAACACCCTGTGCCACGCCAGGCTTGAAACACAGACAACTTCCACCTTTAGTTTAAAGGAAAATATTGTGAATTACTCTTGTTGCTTTCTTTAAGTTGGTCGGTGCTTTACGTCTCCCTGAAATACCCACACAAATGGTTTCCTTCTGCTTTACATCTCTCTCCCATCATTTTTTCCCCTTGTTCTCAGCCCAGTTATTTGACTAGAAGTTTATTTTGCACAGCATAGGAAATAGAGAGCCACGAAGACTGACCAGACTTAGGAAAAAATATCGGTGTGTAGGTTTTCAAATTAGTTACGTGGAGCACGGATCTAGTTGTACAGAAAACACTGATGAGGTTGAAAAAACTGTACTTGCTCTCTCTGTTTGTGTACCTTTCTCTCTTAGCCGAAAGCCAGCTAGATAAGTTTTCATTCTACTGGAAACTCTTCATAATGAGTATACAAGTATATTGCAAACCCTTTTTCCCTATGGCCCCATGTGGCTTTTTAAGCCCAGATATTAAGCCTTCCTCAGCATTACCTTATCCTTCCGACCAGACATCATTCAAAGGTACAGTTGACTTTCTAAATTACATCATATGTAAGTAGATTTATTTTTCCTTTTCTGCAGATATAGTTTAATTTCCTTTTCCAATTTGCATGGGTGCACACTCATAAATTTTAAATATATTTAACCTCTTTTCAAAAGATCCTTTGAATTTCTCTAAGGTCTGTGCCCTTTAAGTTGGATACACAATCTTTTGTACATAAAAAACCCACCAAGACGTCCAGAAATATTGCTTTAAACACCTTACTGCCTTTCCAAAAGGCCTTCTTTTTCCCTCATGAAACGAAACATTCCCCTGGATAACGCTCCCAGTAGCCCTGAAACAAGGGCTTCAGCTGAGAGATGTTTACTGGGGCTTTGCTGAGCATGGATTTCATCGAGTATCAAAATAGCGAGGGAAGGTCAGATGGGCTGCTCTGGACCCAAACAGCAATCCCACAAGCCCAGGGACTGACCAGCGCCTGCAGCTGTTAGAGGAAGGCAGAGGAAACATTTTGACACGGCAGTGATGGGCTGGCTGACTTGCAGCCATGGCAAGTCCTTTGTCACCTCCTGAGGCGTTACCAATTGATGAAAGGATCCCACCCTAAGCTGTTGGGGTTTTTTTTGAAGTGCCGGCTATTTCTGAATAGTCACCTTGTCATCCAGACAGATCATTACCACCATCATCTCTTGTTCCTCACCATTAGATGCCCCTTTCTAGGAGTAACCCCCCTGGGAAGTCCAGATCCACATCCGCTTTCCTACCAACCGATGCTGCTGGATTATTTCCTTGACTCTAACCACCCTTGCCAAAGAGCAGGGTGAGGCACGGGAGGCAAAGGACCTGCCTCCCAAGCTGAGCACCTTCGCTTGCGTTTGGAGAAGAGTAGCTGCCAGGGACTTGTATTCAAGCCAGGTGGTGGTCGCAACCGCCATGCCCAGTTTGGGTGATCCATCTGCGACGGCAAGTGGGGGACAGCCCCTTTCAGACGCCAGAGGAGATGACCTGGGGACCACAACAGGCGACAATGGGCCGGCACGGGAATGTGATGTTGGCCATACCCCTGTCCCCACTCCGTGCCCCACGGCAGTTCCTGGCTGCTGGTACCTAACCCCAGCTCACAGCAGCGCCAGAGACCCCCAGAAAGCACGCACAAGCCCCTGCGGTTGTTCAGCAAGGACCACCTGCGTCTCCTCCTTGTTTTGGTTTGTAAATGTAATTATCCCAAAACATATTTATATATATATAATCGTAATCTTTCCCAGATGTCTCGGCGCTGGCTTTCCTCAGGGCTTGCCCGCGTGGTGCAGGCAGCGGCTCGAGATGGGGAACATGCACAGCGCGATCCCTGCCTTTGTCTCTGGCTTGCCTCTGCCTGCTCGGCGAAGGCAGCCAGGCAGCAACCTCGGTCACGCGGAGATTTTCTTCAGGGAGCCACTGCTCCAAGAGATGCTCTGAAGGGATGCAACCTTAAAACTGGTGCAGTCACTGAGAATTATAATTACAGCATTTATTAAAGCCATTTGCAAGGCAGGAACATAAGATAAAAGGAAATATGTAGTAATCGCTTAACTGAATCTGCCACTGCTTACACATACAGAAATCTTTGGAGGAAAGATGAAAGAGAGGTTAAAAACCTTTCTCTTTCAGGTCCAAGGGGCATCGTGTGCCGCTGGCAGCAGTGGCCAGCTCGGGTCTCCGTCCGCTGCTCCCTCGGCCACTTTGCGAGATGGCCCCTGACATCTGTCAGGGGGTGACCGGCAGGCATGGGCGATGGGGAGGTGTCACCGGGGACACCCTCTTCGCTGCCCCCAACGCCCCCCGTGCCTGACCCCGACCTGCAGACCCCTCACCGGGCTCTCGCTCTGGAGGACGGCATGTACCTGCCGCACTCATCGCCAGTGCCGCGGGTCGTGCCCTCTCCATCGCCGAGAAAGCCACCGTCCAGCAGAAGGGCTTTGTTCGACCCGGACCCCAGGGAAAGCCCACTCACAGCGTTGGGTTCAATCCTTTTGTTTCCAGGTTAAAAACTTGACCTTCCCCTCCCCTGAGCCTGAAACGGCCCTTGTAGCACTTCTGTTCAGCAATTACATTTTCTTTTTAAATCTTTCTTTGGGTCTCGGGCAACAAAAGGACTTTCATAATATAAATAGGTCTCAAAGCCTTTTGTGTGGGGCAAAAATTATAGGAAAGAGAAAAAACGAGAGAAAAAAAAAATCTGTGTCTCTCTAATTGGCATAATTCCTTCAGCCCTGGCTCATAATTTAGGATGGATCAATTCCGCAGCTGACATGATAGATGTTGTCATCAATACTCGGAAGCAACGATTTATATTTCTTCGTTCAGGGACACAGCCATCCACCTACCTCCGTGGGGGTCCTACGTGTGAATCGACAGCAATATGTGGCCAGTAGACTAAGACTTGACTTAGACTTCCAGCCATGCAACTTATTAAAATAATAAATATTTTCATTATCCAGAGAATCCATTATAGTTCTCTGTTTTAGCTATTGTTAACTAATAATTTGGATTAATTACCAAGCTAAATCATTAAAAATTAAATCCATATATTTTCCTTCTTTAAAAGAGGGATAGTTTGCAACCGTTTGTGTATTACGCATGTTAAGTGGGAGGGCGATGAAATATGTTGTGTTAACTTAACTTTGACAGCATCTGTAACCATGCCATCTTACGCTCTGGTCTTATCAAATCTCAGAAGCGACAGTGTATAAATAGACTGTGATGATATTTGCAGGAGAGAAATAATTCACAATATTTTTGGCATCTTCTGTAGTGACTAGAGAAGACCTAACAAATATAGCATATAATAATGCAATAAAGGGGTATATAAGAGCATGGAATCGAGGAGCACTTATACGTGCTGAGGCAGAGTTAAGGTTAGGCACATGTTAGCAACCAGACATAAACACAACTTTCACCCTAAGGAATTTCAAAGCAGATTGCAAGTTTAAATTAACAGGGAAACCCAATTCAGAGCGCATTTCGCTCTCTGCTGAAGCAACAACGGCCATTGCGCTGGAACTTAGCAGTTACTTAATGAGACACTATCGGGTTGAAGACCTATAGATAGAGGGGGAAAGTAAAGCTATTCAGGGAGTAAAATTGTTTACGAATGTACGTTTTATTATGTTAAGTACTAAACTATGGGCTGTTCAACTGCTCAAACTGCAAGTTACTGAGCTGAATACAGGAAAAACAGTGAAACGGAACAGGCTGTGATATACAGGTGGCTAGACTAGATAATCCAGTGGGTTTGCCTTGCTGTAAACTCTGTGAGGTTGTGAAAAGGACTACAGTTAAAACTCCTTTACACTTAAGCCTGTAAGTATCTAATTAAAGTGGAACACTGTATTTAAATTTAAATAGCAAACCTGTTATAAACTATGTTCAATAGACTACTTTAGAGTCACCTGGACAAACAAAGCACATCCTAAAGCAGTGAGAGACTGATTGTGCAACACCCACTCTAATTTAGGATCCCTTGCCCCTGTGGAGCCAGTGCCCAGCTGAAGTAGGTACTACTCAGTATGGTGATGAGCTGCTGAAGCAAGACTAAATAATGCTTCTTGGCTTTTTCATCCTTTGGAAGAGATTTGTGTCTGGGCTTTATGTAAACACTCGCTGAGGAACCATATACGTCCTGTCCCAGCTGCTGGAGCTGCCCTGGGAGGACTGCCTTGCAGTGAGCGCTAGAAGTGCACCGCACACCAGAACAAGTGTGACTGTGCTTGGTAGCCCTGCCCTTGAGCCACGTAGCCATCTGCCCTCCAGAGGAATTGCTGATGCACGAGGCTGTTGGGACTAGAGCAGGCATGGATTTACTGGTGAGAAGTGATGAGGTGTAACAGCCCCCACTATGGCCTCGAAACCTCAAGGTGTGACACGCACGGTCTAATCCTGCACCATGCTGTGTATACACAGCTGTGCGGCTGCCCCCACAACTGCTGAAATCCACAGGCAAAAGAAAGGTCTGACCGTGTCCCACCACCTCTGCACTGGTGTGTCAAAAGTGGGGTAACACGTAGAAAATCACATTCTTGAGGCACACTGTACTGATGCTAAGGAATGTCCTACACCGGTCACCTCCAGAACTCCTCTCGCGTTCTTTGAAAGCATTCAGCTAAGGTCTTATGAATTGGCTGGGAATTCAGTTCTCGCTGGGTACATGTTTTAAAGGTAGGTTATACCAAAGAGATACTATGGCGATATTTTTCGTAGAGGATGTTGACTAAGAACGTAGTATTTCTCACCTCCCCCTTATTTTATGTTGCATTAAAATTATCTTTACTCTTCCTCAGGCAGTTGCTATGCCACACTCAAGACGGAGAGTCTGAGAAGTGGGAAATGTCAACTTTTAAGATGATGTTCAGCTTCTTGTTACATGCATTCTTTATGTAAGGCATTTGAATTACGTATTGTTCCTAGGCCTTCAGCTCTTCTTAGAAAGTCTGCTTGACTGGGCACAGTTGCTTGCTTATTCTTAATGAAGAGTTGTTAACAGAGGAAAGAGCACAATGAGGGGGCAAGTAATGTCTACATGAATCATTAAAAATATATGTACAGTGAGCAGGATTAGATAGCACACAGCATATTTCTGTTTATATAACGCCATGCTTTCCTAAAGAGGTAGGCTTCACTCCCTACAGGAGCTGAAAATATGTTGACAAGTCACACAGCAAGGGATGACAGGGGGGAACCGGTGGCTGTGGGGAAGCCGTGGGTTGCAACAGGCAGCACGGAAGGTGTTCCTTCAGGCAGGGGCCTGAACTCCTTTTAAATGGTCTGCGTTAATTTACTGTATGTTATGGTTACAATCATACCACGCTCGGTGATAGATGGGACATTTTTAAGCAAGAAAGCAGCAGGTGAGGTTACTGTTCGATGGCTGGCACGCGGCAAGGATTTGAGTGAGTGAGACTGTGGAGCACAGAGGATGCTCCGGCCACAGGGAGTGACCACGGCATTATGCCGAGGAGCTAGCAGAGGAACGCAGCAAAGCCACAAGCCTTCCCGGCCTGGCACATCACAGGGGAAGCAAAATCAGGGGTGGGAGGGTAACCTGTAGGTGAGGTCTCACGTACAAGGAGTTTTAAAAATGCCATCAAGGCCAGAGGAGAAAAGGGGAAGCTTCCAGCACTTGGCAGCTAACAAAAAACAGTTGAGATTTTCAACTGACATTAATTTCAATGCAATTAGTCTTGATGTTCTCTGCTCCACATGAGAAGAGAATCATGGCCATGATGGGAAAGAATAGAACACCACAATAATAATATACATGCAAGAAATGTAAAAAAAACCTCGTGTGTTAAAACATATTAAAAACATAAAACATACTGCCTATGCTGCTATCATTATGTATTACTGTTTGAAATTTAATTCACTCAGTGATGTTCATGCTGTTTGTTTACTTTTTCTATTGATCTCAGTTTGGATGATGAATTTAGCCTACAGAATTTCACTTCCAAGTTTCCACGCGTTTGTGAGCTGCCGCTTGTGAGCACTGCAGTCCACCTCGTGTTTTACAGAATGACCTGTGGTCAGTTCCAGCGCTGATGTAGAGGGGGTCTACCTCTAGTGATTTAGTCCATAAAGACAGCCTAAGCCTCCCCTGCCGCACATAGCATTTCGAGGGTGATTTAAGCACTTCTGCAAATCACTGTGTAAGCTGGGACTCAGGGAAAGAATCGGGGCCATACTGCAACGTGGGTTGCAAAATCTCCCCTTAGAACAGGAAGAGTGAGGCAGCACAGGCCGTGGCTTAAAAAGGTCAGTGTAAATATGCTGCCCTTCACTCCTTCACACATAAGTAATAGATTTTTTGAGAATGCCACCTGCTTTGCAGGCTCAAACTTCAGCCATACTGAGCTTTACCCCAGCTGATGGAAAAGGCTGTTTTCAGGTGGTTTTATGTGTCCAATACTGGACCAAGCCTGGCATCTGAACAGGCCTGATTTTTTTCATTTTCATCTTCATTTGCTCTGCCCTTCCTGACCCGGGACACGTCCTTCTCCATCCCGCTGGGGAAGGTGAGGAGACAGACCTGGCAGGAGCCGGCTCCCGTGGGTCCCTCCAGGCTGAAGATGCGCCACATCCACAGGGTCGGGGGACTTCTGGCAGTAGGAGGCAGCACCACCTTGGCTGTGCAAGGGAACAGAAGCAGCTCTGGAGTGGCTCAGGATTTTCAGATGACTTGCCGAAAGCTGCGTACAAACGTACGAGTTTTTGAACCTTTCCCTTGGAGTGTGCCTACGCTGCAGCCAAAGCTGTGGCTGCAGCTTGTGCAGGGTTACCAACCCTAAATTAAATCGAGCTAACTCAGGAACAAATAACATACAGTCACAAAACCGGTCCAGAAGCCTGCATAAATACTTGAGCCTGTGCACTGCTCAGGGCTGCCAGGGCTACACGCACGTCGGGGTGCCACTAGTCAGCTGCAAGCTGGGTTGGGTTGGTCTCCAAGAGCAGGGATCTCCCAGTGTGGGATCGCCCTGTGGATATTCGCATTGGCACTGTCACATGAATAGCCCCCTCTTTTCATCACGGATTTTGCACATTTCTTCTCCCCGTCTGCCATGACATGGCACTTCTCTGGCAGCCACTCACTGCTTAGCTGAAAAGCCCAATATTCTGGAAAGTGTTTAACGTGTGTTAACCTCTCTTAATGTGATTCAGCAACTACAAATCAGGAGAGCCTGCCTCCCCTGGCCAGCCAGGTATCACAGCCAGCGCTTCACGCAGGCTGGGCAGTGCGAGGCGTCATACTCTCTTTGGGTGGCAAGCACTGACGATTGGTACTTTTATTTTTAACCGGAGATCTCCCTGCAATCCAGGGACCTTTAATCTGCCGTGCAGATCTAGGTAGACCTGTATGGCGATGGAGCCCGTAGGAGCTGTGATTTGCACAGGTGCAGCTTATGACACATCTAAGGAGGAATCGGTGCACAAACGCGTTAACCCAACCCCAGACCCCACGCCTGAACTGCTGAAAGCCTGCCGGCCCCGCCGGCAGCGAGGGCCCAGGCTGGCACCCCCA
>NW_008824775.1:189236-196895 GCF_000699105.1 Pygoscelis adeliae
CCGTGGGCAGGCGGTGCCTGCCTTCCCCAGCGGGGTGCGCTCCCCGTCGGGCTGGGTGCGCTCAGCCGCGGTGCGGTGCTGCGATCAGCCGGGGCAGCGATGGCAGTTTCTGTCCGGCCGGCTGGATCGGTAGTCTGGGGAGCTGAGATTACTTTTGCCTGAAATCAGTTAACGGTATGCATTTTTTTTAACATCTTAGGTGATCTGTATCTTCTGTGAGTAGGGTGGGTGCGCGTTCGACAGCGCCGGCTTATCTCTTCGGTGGCAGGTGTAACAACATACGCCGGACCAGCGAGTCCCATTAGTTGAGCCGCTTCGTACAAAAGACCTCAGGATGATGAGAACAGCTTGCACTGCAGAATGCGAGTGCTTATAAATGCATACATCGATAACATCCAGCCTAATAAAACTTTTATATTGCTATGGGAACTTTAAAGAGCACATATAATACAAAATTAGTTACTACCGCATGAAAGTTTTTAATTACAGTGTTTCTGCCTGTGACACAAATTAAGGTTATGTCCTCGTTTCAATTATAAATACCAATATTCACTTTATATCCAAACCATAACATTTATCTCTGGCCCGATTTTAAGTTTCCAGTCCATACGCACGGTTTTACAATCAAATTGCATGTTTTTTTCTATTAAACAAGAACGGGAGAAGTAATACTTTCACACATTTGAATGCTTTTCCCTTTCTCCTTGAATGAAGACAAACTTTGGGGGAATTTTCTCTTTCCAGCGAAAGCGTGCTGTTCATTAGTCTGTTCTGCAGGCTGGCTATTAGGGTTAACACTGAATTTTGAAAAGCTAGCAGTGTAACTCTGGAAAGCTAGGGCTTTAGGCTGTGTCTGGCAATTGCTCCTTTTTATAACCTTTTCAGCATGCTTTTTGACTGTTGTGGAGCCACTTTCAAATGACCGTGGTCGCCATAAAGCTCCTGTACGGGTCCAAAAAGACATCAGCCATTTTCCAGGCAAATTACCTGCTTAAAAATGCCTGTATTTGCATTACAAGTGATCTTGCAGTTTCATAGATCCTCTTGTTTGTTTTCCTCTGTGGCTGTTGCAGTTTAGAAGGTAGGTTCAACAGAAGGGCTTCAAATAACACATTAAAAAGCATTGCATGTTGGCAGGCCTGCATTCATTGCTAAACTCTCACCCCTGTGTAGGGGTTGAAGCCACAAATGTCCAGAGCAGTGCCTAGCGAGGGGATCACACCGACTTTAAGCGGAGCCCACTGGGGGAGCAGGGGGTTTGCAGGTGTTTGCTGTTGCGTGTTTGCATCCTTTTGGGGCAGTAGGTTTCGCTGACCGGCTTTGGCTTGGAGGATCTGAGATCACGGGCTGGAAGTTTATGATGAAGCAGCTGTTTTGGCAAATGGTTCGGAATAGTCATTTTGAAAAGCCGTACAAGCAGTGTTAAATACAAACTTGCTTTCGCTTAGTGAAAGCTTCCAGAGTCCATCGTGAAGGCCAGCGATGCGCAGGCGGGGTGCGTGCGTCACGCTGCCCTCCCCGCTGTCCTGCCCGCTCGCCGCTCGCCGACGGGCAGGTTACGGACATTCTCAAGAAACCTGATTGGGATACTGTGCTAAACTGACCGAAACAAAGCTGGTATGTTAATTTTAAGGTCTGAAGGCTTGTCAGGATGCCTTCAAAGGAGTGCAGTTGTTGCCAAAAAGGGAAAGAAAATATGCCACATAGATAGGAAGTACTTCATGGCAAAGAGCGACACTTAAGAGACTTAATTTTCTCTGCAGCGAGAATGGATGTTGTCCTTTATTCTTTTGAATGTAGTCATAATGGCAATTTGCGCACTTAATTTATGACTGAAAATCCACTTTTTGCAGTATTTGGTGAACATTTTGCTTAAAAGTGCAGTAATTAAATATTAATGTGCTGTTCTAAAGTGCTTTTTTTTATTTGGTATGTTCTTGGAAAATCAAAAGGGGTTTCCAGATGAACAGCAGCATGCTAATCAATTCTCATTGATTGTTACTTTTATACCATTAATGAATTTGCTCTCCAATTAATACGTGCTATGTCTTTTACTTTGCTGTAGCATAGAAAATGTAATAATACATCGTGTCATGACTGTAAGACAGTATTTAACTAGTACACTGCAACGGGAGAATGTTGTAAGCTGTTTTCTACTAAACAGTAGTTTTTCCAGGCTGTATTGATGCCAATAACACTTCTGCTTCCCAGAAAACTACTATAATTCAAATAGTGAAAGCTGAGTACAAACTCAAATAGAAGTTTTAAGAAAACATACCACTCTGTGGCATAAACAAAACTCGCGCCCATTTGGTAAGCTTTTTCTGGAACGTTTTGGGATGATCAGCCCAACTTAACTCAAGGTGTCGTTACTGCTGACTAACACAGTTATCCCAAACAGACGGCACTAACGACTTTGAACCACAGCCCCATCTCCTGTTTTTCTTTCTCCGTGCATTTCTTTGTATGCTATATGTGTAGTTTTACTTGTCCAGACTCAAGGATGTGGATTCTCCAGTGCCTTATAGCTTTATATTTGTTTACACCAGACAAAAACAGACGGAAAATCTCAGTTAGCGAATCTCAGTTAGAGGTGGTTTATAAGCCTCTTGTACAGCAGAAAACATACTACACGTGACGGAAGGCGTCAAATGAGCAGACCAAAGGACGTAATTGGAGTGCCAGAACTAGTTCTGCATTACAGGCATTTGTGTTGTTACTTGCCTTATTTAGCAAATCTAGATCAAAATTCAGCCAGGTCCTTAACTCTGTGCTTAGGTTTAGGCACAGCGATAGCCCTGCTGAAGACCGCTTAGTAAAGGCTCTCCTCACATGCTTATGTGAGATACATGCATAGGCTGAGTTTTTTTCCCATTCATTAAAAACAATTAGCAGACTTATTAGAGCACTTACTGTGTTGTACCAAACAAGAAAATAATTTTGAGCGTAATATGTTTGTTAGCCACAAACAAACCAGTGTTTGTTTAGGTAAAAGAAGCCAAGTATGTAATTGGTTTATTTGGTACTTATCTGATACTTCTGGATATTTTGAGTTAGCATTGGTTTTGTAGGAGTTGGATAGTCATGTACAGAATATATAGCTGTATAGCTTCCAAGTTGAGATCAATATCAAATGCCACAGTGTAAGGCAGCCCAGTGTGTTTTACAGACCACATATTGAATTACTAGTTCATTTGCTATCTTTGGGTCTGTTCCTGCTCCGTTTGAAGTCAATGAGAGTTTTGTTTGGAAGTTGCTATTAACAAAAAGTGGCCAGACATCCAGAAGTCTTATAAATGAACCTTTTGTAACTTCTTGATCCCAGGTTGTCTAGCTTTTAGTCACTACATTTTATATTTGTGTGAGTCAAGGTTTTTTTCTCATGTTGCGCAGTGTTTACTGGAGACAATTTTAGAAAGCTAATTCTACAAGTGCTGCTTCTGTCAAAGTAGAATATCAAGATATTTATTTTCAGGTAACAGTAAGCAGCTACTTTGGGGGGAGAGGGGTCACTCCAACCATTCTCTCAGTAGGGTTAGAGGCTGGACCAGCTTACCCTTTTTACAGACAATACACAGCAATAATACCTCCCTCTCACAAAAAATTAAATTAGTGTCTTCTATTATCTCCTGTCTCCTTTACAACTCTACTCCAGCCTGTGTCTTGGACTTTGTCCCTTATTTCTTTCCTTTCAGCTCTTGGCCTCTTTCTACCTGTAATGCTTGAAATCCTATTTGTCTCCTTCTTATTTCTATCTTTGTGGTGTTTCCCACTCTGCCTTCCACCCAGTGTCAACCCACAGTTACCACCTTCCCCTCATTGAGATCCCATCTAAAAATTTGCTCTTTCTGTGATGATTATAAGTTGTGAGCAAACAGTAACACAAGTAATAACTATAGACTGTTCCCTTCTCCCACTTTCACAGCATGTTCTCTCTTCCTGATGGCTGTTTCTTAGGCTGGAAGCCCTTTGGGTCAGGAGTTACTTTCATTGTTTGAGGTTTTTTTTCTTACAGCACTCAACAAATTGTATGTGCTAAACATTTGAAATAATAAGAAGAGCAAGCTTTCATGGTCATGATACCCTATAAAAATCAGCTGAACAATAATATTTTAAAAATACGTCTGTCATGCCATGGGAGTGCTCATTTGCTGGATGTAATGTACCACATCCTCCTCATTTGGTTTAAGTCTCCACCGAGTCTGGAGGCTTTGCCAGTTTATAGCAGATGAAGATGTGGCCCATCATCTCTGATTTGCAGTACTCAGTCACTTTTCTAAAGAATAATTATTTTTTTAACCTTCTGCTTTGTTTTCATATGATAAATGAAATTTTGATACATCAGTAGGACGAGTGTGCTTTCATCTCTCCCCCCCCCAGTACTGTTTGAGCCCCCATGCCTAATTGTGTGATGCAGAGGGAGAACAGCCCTTTGGGCTTTCTTCCTAACACTCAGGCTTGTAGACTTGTGTTCCTCTGGGAATGTTTTCCATCGGAAGTCGAGGCAGAAACTTTACTAGGTTATTGGAGAAGGATTCAGAAGAGGGCATGAGGTACATGCGGCGTTTCCAATTCTATGTGAATATTTCAATGAAAATACCAGGTTTCTTAAAACTAGTGGAAGAGAAATATGGGCCATTAAGCAAAAAAAAAAAAAAAAAGACACAGAAGAAGTACTGGCTGTGGGAACATCTTGTCATCCATATATTAGGAATAACATCATACTCAACTCCACAGTACTCTCATTAGAGAAAGCAACTGTTTAATTGCAAGGTTTTTAACCTCATATAACAAATTAATCCGTTTGCATCATATTTATGACTAGGAAGCAACAAAGCATGGATAAAAAGGGTTCCAGCAATTATTCGCAGCGTATGTTCAGAGATACCTTAAACTCTGATTATAACTTTATTAACAATAGGAGTAATAAAATAAAATCAATAGAAATGAAGAGAAACTGGTAGTACGTACAGCTAGAAAACAGGGAGGTTAAATTCTGTGTGAGATGCTGTCCCATCTAACAGACTGATCAAGTTGTAACTTTGAAGTGACATCCTCACAAAATGAGATTTCAAGAAACCAGTATTTTCTAGGAAACCCAGGTAAAATTTCTTTGTATACGGGTTGGTATGCCGTAAGGCTAATTCCAGCAGGAAACCACAAGTTCATTGTGAACAACTGAAAGTAGGAAAAGGGAAAGCTGTAACCAAGCTTCCCTGGTTTTGAACAAAACTCTCTTTTCGTAAACCCTGCCCTGCTGGGGAATTACCATTTCAGTGCTGCTGCTGGGGGTTGGATTTGCTGGCTAAACGCTCCTGGCGAGCCCTCCGGTCCCTGCTCTGGCCGAACCCCCTGTGTTCGCATCATTACCAGGGGGGCTACTCACTGGTCTTCTGTCTCTTAAAATCAATGTTAAGACACCAATTATGCTTACTGGTGCTGCCTAAGGCCCCAGGAGAGTAAAACCGGACACTCATAGTTTAATACCCAGGTAATAATCTGTATAATTTCTGAATAATTTGTGGGTAACTATGAATTTATATTTAGGAGAAAGAGCGAATGAACTGTAGCAACAGTTAAATGAACATGATGGCAATTAGTAATATTCTGTGCTAAGCGTTCTCTAGGTCTTTTCAAAGGTAAAAATGCATAATATAGCTACTTGTGTTTCTCTCTTACAGCTTGGTATCTCAGCTTTCCCAAAACCTTAAGCAAACAAAAAGTACGTGTTAGTAACTTAAGTTGACTGTGTTTTATCCTCTTAGGAAGATTTTAACCTGCATGCATGTACCAAGGACCTGGATACAGGGGTATCTTGGGAAATATGACAGTAGGAATGCAATTTAAATTTATCCTCAGAGATCCTTTATGTATTTTTTAAAAAATAAATTAGTTCCAATGCAGCAGTGGTGGTCTCAGCAGTCAGGAAACACTTAAAATTATGCAGAAGGGACCAGAAATCTTTGCTAAGAAGCTTTTTGTTGCTATGTTTTGTTTCTCAATAAAGATGATCCACAACTGTAAGTACTTAAAACTAAAAACAAGAGGGTTGTATCTGACAAAGCCTCACAACATCTTAATGTAACCCAGTCTTTCCATGTGGTTGTTTTCACATGTTTCAGACCAAAGAAAGAGTCCTTTGTGGCTCAGCCTGTTTTGACTGAATGGCAGGAGTGGACAAATAGAGGATGAAGGTGGTATCTTTTTACACTGAGTATGTTTTGATTGCTTTGAGCTGTGATCACTTCTTATTGCATATATGACACTTGAAATCTGTTAGGGAGGAACTGGTGGCCTTCCTAGTCCATGCGTTGCCATGATGGTGCAGTCTAGGTGCCAGGGTATTATGATGACCTATGGTGGTATGAAAAACGCAGGTAAGACAGGCAGATAGATCAGGAGGAAAAAGCGTTGGTGAAGTATGCATTTGCAGGGTTCAGCTTCAGAAGCCGTCCTACCATCCATCTCCCTGTTTCTTCTGCCTTCTTTGCTTTGGTCACTGCGAAGGTTTTGGGGAGCCTGTTCTGATGTATGGGTGTTGGCAGATATCCTAAACCTCCTCTGGGGAGGGGTTAGCTTTTGTTCTGATGTTGCGAAGTGGTGTCTACTTCCTAGTGATGCACCACGAGAAAGCTGATTCTTTCTGTCATTGACCGCTTCTGGTTGACCAGGAGGGTTCATCTCTCAGCTCTGTCAATTTTAGGAGGGAATGATGTAATTTTAATGTTTTTGTGCTCCTTTGTCTTAGAACAGCAAGTGCAGTAGGTGGTTGAACCTCAGTCCAGAAAAAATGAACAGAGTTCGTTGACAGAGATACTCTGGAGAAGATAATTATATTGATATGCATCCAATAGAAGACACTTTTTTACATTTTTTGTTTCTGAAGTAGTCAGGGAGGGAACCTGTCATGTCATCAACTGTTTTTAAAGGACAAAGTAACAATAAAAGCTAAGTGTGCATTTCTTCATTTGCGTTTGGCAAGGAGAGTGTAACATTTTCTGCAGGATGATGACCTTGAGTTAACTAAATGTCGCCAGTTTAAAGAGTAAATTAATGTTACAATGTGCTTTGTTTGTGGTTAGGCCTGAAGACTGTCCGGAATTTCTTAGTACAAAAGGTGATTGTGTGCTAGTCCATTTACTCAGGCTCCCTGCAAGAAAACCACCGTGATCCCAACTGATCTGAATTAGTACCACCACGTTGCCTTCTGCGTTTGGGAATACCAGCGTGCTTGCAGCTAGCTTGTGGATCTCTACCCCTTTCACTGTGTAGACAGGTCCAAAAGGGCCACAGGACCGTACATTTCTCCTAGGTCATTGAGTCAGACTGCTGCTCTCTCAGATAAATGAACCTTTTTCTAAGAAGGAGTGAATACCTTCAAAACCCAGTCATAGTCTATCATAAATGTGGCAAGGTTTTTGGGTTTGAGTTTTTTGTCACTGCCACCGACGATGAAAATCTGTTTCAAAACCATAGCATCGGTAGGAAAAATGCAGATATTTCCAATATATGTGGCTTAACGTATCTCTGGCTATTTCATACAGTCAATTCTGCAACATCTGAGGTAAAATGGCGTTGAGATAACGCCAATAAAGGAGAGCATAGATAAATGCTGTTGCTTCGGGACCTGCACTGGCTTTTGTAGATCCAAGCGAAGTA
>NW_008824775.1:196924-201588 GCF_000699105.1 Pygoscelis adeliae
TCAAGGCTTCGCATTGCACAAGAACTTACTAGCTTGGGTGCATGGCTGCACGAACATGATTACATACAATGTGGGAGCAATGCAACCTTTTTTTTTTGTTGTTCTTAGAAGTATATAAGTAGCAATATCTTGAACTAATTACAGCTGATGTAAAGCACATTTAAGGAAATCCATTAGCAGAGAATTAGAACTACAGCAGATTAGCTATTCTTTAATGGCCTTGACTGTAGATCTTTTGATGCCTTGGTAGCTTTTCTAACACTCATTGCTCATCTGTCTTGACTAAATGACTGAGAAGCTTCTTTCAAGTCACAGTCTGGTTGTAATGTGAAAAAATTGCTGTTTTCAGCTGAAAAAATGATTATCTGGAAAGGTAAACTCTGCTGAGTTCTGTACTGTATTTGTTGTTGAGATGTAAAGCAGCATTTTACTGCTCAATGTGACTGTATAATAGAAAGAGCAACCTCTAATATGCTTCCTTGGAGCTATTAATTATTTACTTTCTTGAAATACAGATCATAGACAATTCTACATGACTTCCCTTCTTACAGACTTTCTTGTCTCTCTCTTTATTTTTGTATGCTTTGCAAATGCCTGTAAATTCATTTTCACTGAAAGGGGAAATAAGTAATTTGGACTATTGCAGCTGTTTCATAATTAATTAATTTCAATTTAAAACAATCAAGTAGTGCCCATCCATTGTTCTGTGTGCTTTTCTGAGGCATTAAGAGTCACAATATCAAAATAAGTTCCAGATGGAAGTGCATACTTTATAATCAGAGAAAAGATTCTGGTTTTGTCAAAAACCTGAAGAGTCCTGCCTTGATCAAAACAGAAAGTACTACGCTTAAGCACATTCTTCAAGTTTTGAGCAATTAATTTAAGAATTACTTAAAAGTACCAATTTGAAATGTTACATAGGGCATTAACTTATAAATAGAAATACAGAGTGAGAGAAACAGTGATGCAGGACTATTTATTCATTTGTTTCCTCAAATACTCCTGGCATCTGTTAAAATGTAACAAGGCTTAGCACATTTTCCCATTTTTGGCACTCTGTTTTCTATGATAAAGAGAAATATTTTCAATAATAAATCATCTCTTTGCTAATAATCAATAAATAACACATTCTCCTGAGAAAAATTTATGGTAAAATGAAATGAAAAATATTGAGCAGAAGGGAAGATGATCAAAATGGTACACTGGGAAATTCTGTATGTTCCTATACTTCAATAAATATTAGGGTTGCGGAAGAACTTTTAACGTGGCAGTGTGCAATAAGAATAAAAAGTCTTTTTTGAACATGAAAGGCACTTATGTAAGAGGTTTATATTGTTACTGTAAATGTTACTGTTATTGGCGATAGCCCATTATAAAGGAACACTTTATATTCAGAAAAGCATTTGCAAATAATGGGATAGATGCAGCAGTCTCTAGTCCTGACTTGGACAACTTTCTCTTTGAAGTCAATGGAAGTTTTGCCTGAATAAAGGTGGAAGGAATTAGCCCATTCATTATTATCTGAATTACATCAAGAGCTGACTGCTAAACAATAAAATCATGATTCATAACATAACGGCTTCACTTAATTCTTTTGTAGTCTTAATATATCTCATTATATGGTACTTCTGTTCTTTCCTCTCTGTGCAGTATTCAAATTAATAACAACCACCTTTACATAACTGATAGTTAGACACGTTTTGCTGCCTTAGCAAGATCAAAGGATTTTATATACCCATTTTGGATAGATACCAAGAATGGGGTGATCAATCTCTTCTGTAACCATTAAGCACAGTGTAAATATCTCAGGGTACCAAATTAGACACAAGTGGTTTGCCAGATGCTGAGAGCATCACCAGTTGTCAAGAGCTTCCCAAGTCTGTGGGACAGTCCAGAATTTATTAGGGATTAGTGGTGGTCCGAGTTGTCACTCCACTGATTTGTGCTCGTTCAGCTGTGCCCTGCTGTAAGCAGCCTGCATGATATGTGGAGATAAGGTTGAAATGACAGATACTTCGCTTCCCCTCAGGCACCTTTAGGTGGGAGGGAGTCAGGGATGGACACTGGTGCTCCAGTTCCTCTCCTGTGACCAGAGAGGAATGGGGGTTATAATAAGTGAGATAGCAAAATTAGAATGGCATAAGAGAAGGAGACTGAAGAGAACAGCCCAAGAAAAGGGACCCCCAAAAGGCTTTAATATGAAGCTGGAGTTAACGCCTCACCAGGAAGCCATCTGCAGCCTTCAGGCTTTAAGAATTCTTTTTATCTAGAGATGTAATTGAAACAAGATGTGTAACAGCTGCAAGATGTCAGGTTTGTCAAAGTAACTAGAAAAATGGGTTCTATGACACACTCACACACAGCAAAGTAACCTATAGCTAAAAAAAAAAAAAGGAATAAATTATCACATGGGTTAAAAAGAGGAAGGAAAATAGTCAAATAATGAAAGTTGCAGTTAATTCTGGAGCATGGATGATTTGAAATTAAACGACAATGAAGGTTTCCCAGAAGAGGAAACGTCCTAACTCTTCATCCCAATAGAAAGAATAGTGAAACGCCTCACGTTCCCATCATGACCATATTTCATTGATGGACTGGAATGGCTAGTGCTCTGCACTGACTCCAGGAGAGGGTGGCAGCTATGTTATTTTACCCTTCTGTCTGTTGCTGTTGTTATTCAGGTGCACTACCATTGGACTTTGCATCTGTAGGTAGGGACCCAGATTTGCTGCACTAGGTGCTGTTCAGACACGGGTCAAAGAGCCAGTCGTGGGACCAAAAACTTTGCAGACAAAGTGAAAGACAAAAGAAAATGATGGATATAGGCAAAACTGGTCAGAAAGAAAAGACAGAGTATTTTAATCATCCAAATAAACAGTGGTCGCAGCAAACCACCAGCCTGACAGTCCTGCCAAACGCATGACTGTGAGCATGATGGGAAAAACCAGAATTTTCTTTTCAAGAACCTCAAAAAGAACAATGAAGCAATTTTGTGCATGTTGGAAAGTGGGAGGACTTTCCATGTTTATGAGGACTCCTCCCAAGCATGAGTGAGAGCACAAGGATACCCTGAAGGTGTTAGTTGGAAACTTGGAGAGTGAATTGCCCTAATGGGTCAAGAGAAAACTAGATCAGCCTTTTTGTAATAACTTTTGGTAATGACTTTTCATAATGATGGGGATAGGCCACAAAGGGCCTTCATGATGAGGAAAGTGGGAACCAGTGAAGAGCTGTAAAGAAAAGGGGCTCGTAGTCAAAGCATCCTGCCTGGAAAATGCTGTTTGCTGCGGCATCTCAGCTGGAGCTGGCTCTCATCTATGAAGTCCAATTGTGCAAACTGAGCAGAAAAATGCCCTTGGCCAAAGATCTCAGTAGATGGGTAAGCTAAGTCTCAGTCAGTAACACATTGTAGTTTAGAGCTGCCATAATCCCAACGTGTTAAAGTTCTGCAGGTTCCCTCGTGTAGGACGGTGTATCTCAGTGCCAGGGAGTTATTCGTGGGAGGGTTGGAGCCTGAGGTCATACGAGATCAAAGGCAGTGGGTGCACTTGAGCAATCTCCACGACCTGACACAAAGAAATGCTGTCTCCATGCACACGATACTGGAACCTGCAGAATTACCTAGAACAACTGCTACGGAGTCAGGTTGAAGGTAACAGGTTCAGCTGCAGGAACGGTGGGGAAACCAGGCGCTTGTGTGGTGGAGGCACAAGACATTGTTCTGGGGGCAGAAAGCCATGGGCTGGGTGAATGAAGCAAGCTGCCTGCTCTGGGTAGGATCAGGAGGGATGGTACCTGAAAAAGTGTCTCGGGGGTATGGGAGCGCTCCCTGGGGCCGTACCCAGAGATGCAGGTACCTCTCTCTTGCCTGGGAGCCCTTCCACAATGTGCGAGGAGAGAGACTCCTCAGGGCTCAACGTACTGAAATGCTGATAACTACTGAGTATTCTTCAAGGCACTCCAGCGCCTCAACAGAATATGTGTGGCACCAATGGGAACTAATTAAATATACCTATTACAGTACTACTATGGAGTACTACTCCAGTACTGCTGCTTCAGATCAGAGCAAGTCTTGGCGCCCACATCTGGATGCCAGTCAAATATACCCTAATTCCCACTTCCAGAAATGACTTGGAAACATACCTCTCACTGAAAGCCTTAAAGAAAATGGAATTCTGATTTTTTGAACAAATACGTAACTCAAGTGTTTTCCTTTCCTCAACTCATATTCACATGCAAAACCAGCTAATAAAATTTCAGTGGTGCTTTTACTGTAATTTGGTTGGCGGAAGAAAAGTCATCTGTTAAAGCTGAAGTCATCATAACTCATTAGGTGCTAATGTATCTGCTGTGTGGTAGAAAAACAGGCTAGCTCTATTGAAATAGGCAAAAAAAAAAGGCAAGGACCAGCAGGAGGAAGAGACTTCCCCTGAAGCCTGAGGTGCCCTTGCAGAACAGCTTCACCGCTCTGCAGGCTGAAGAGGAAAGTCTTGTCACACCAGGAGAAGCGCTGGAGCTGAGTAATGCAGCCCATATAGCCCCCCGCGCAACTAAGAAAAGGCGATGGGTGATAGTAGTAGGCGACTCTCTTCTGAGAGGTACGGAGGCACCCATTTGCCAACCTGACGCACTCTCTAGAGAGGTGTGCTGCTTACCGGGGGCTC
>NW_008824775.1:208181-224134 GCF_000699105.1 Pygoscelis adeliae
CGAGGGAGGTGATTCTGCCCCTCTCCTCTGCTCTGGTGAGACCCCACCTGGAGTACTGCGCCCAGCTCTGGAGCCCTCAGAATAAGAAAGACATGGACCTGTTGGAGCGGGTCCAGAAGAGGCCACGAAAATGATCAGGGGGATGGAACACCTCTCTGAAGAAAGGCTGAGAGAGTTGGGGTTGTTCAGCCTGGAGAAGAGAAGGCTTCGGGGAGACCTTCTTGCAGCCTATCAGTACTTAAAGGGGGCTTATAAGAAAGATGGCAGCAAACTTTTTATCAGGGCCTGTTGCGACAGGACAAGGGGGAATGGCTTTAAACTAAAGGGGGGTGGATTTAGACTAGATATAAGGAAGAAATTTTTTACGCTGAGGGTGGTGAGACACTGGCACAGGTTGCCCAGAGAGGTGGTGGATGCCCCATCCCTGGCAGTGTTCAAGGTCAGGTTGGACGGGGCTCTGAGCAACCTGATCTAGTTGAAGATGTCCCTGCGTATGGCAGGGGGGTTGGAGTAGATGACCTTTAAAGGTCCCTTCCAACCCAAACTATTCTATGATTGTACGAAATGCTTCTAGTTCACCTTTATCCGCTCACAGTTCCCCCTCGAGGGTTGAAAAGTACAAACAAGTTTTCTCACAGTACACTCTAAGAGTATGCTAAAGTAGCTGCGTTTACTTTATCCCAGAAGTCTGTCTCTACCTGCAGACAAGTACAGAACCAAAGTGAATCCAGAAGTTTGAGTATGGTTCCCATATTTCCTCCTAGGAAGTCTCAGGAGAAAAGGTGATTGTGTGTGCTCGCAGATGTCCCGTGTATGTGCAGTAAATTCAACATGTTCTGAACACGCTGCTGGCCTTGCTGCACCTGGTAATAAACCATGGCAATAAATCAGGTGATCTGCACATGCATAATAAATCTGATGCACCTGAATGCAGGCATACAGGATGGACATGCTGTGCATAAACTGGCCGTTTTCCAGGTCTTCTGGATGTCAGGTTTCCACCGTAACTGGCTTGCCTGGGATTCCTGGCAAAGCTGCTGACTTCCTCTTTTCATGTCAGCATTTCCAAAGCATGTCCACGGGGAGTGGGATGTACGGGAGACTAAAGCTTGAACATTATTTTTCAGTGTGCCCATACTCATTCAAGCCAGGATACCACCCTGAAAATATAAACACCACCACACCCATAAAGATGCTCTTTCTGTCAACTTAGGCATTTTTTGCAAATTATACCTCAAATCCTTACAAGTTTATTCTCCAGTTTCTTTGCACGAAGGTTTTGTGTGTGTCAGGTGAATGCCATTATCACTTCAGGGCATCAGCATCCTGAGTACCCTCTCAGTTTGTGCCAAAAAAATTACTTTTGTAGGAGAGCTTTAGTTTAAGAGTTGTGAATGTTGAGAACCTTCCTGAGGGGGATGGAGGTCAGGGTGTTTCAGCTGGGGAGAGATTGGAACCTGATAGTACCAGGCTGTGGTTGCGTATTCTCCTCCCTTGTCTGAGGATGTTCAGAAGTGGTGAACTTCAGGCCACAGTGGAGATACTAAAATGGGCCAAGGGTTGCTCGCTGCCCTGTAGGCCAACTGGCTTGGCACAAAGTATCTCCATGTGGTGGAAAACAGGGTGGCCACATGCAGATTGCCTATTGGAAATGCTTCCTTGCCACTTGGCTATTGGAAATGCTAAGTGTAGGCACAAGGGTTTGGGATTTTTTTGATCTGAGTGGGAGCAGGAACAAGCCCCATTGAGAAATGTCAGCAGAGAATCGCAACACTGACCAGATCAGTGCTTCCTTTACCGCTGCTTCTGCATTCGTTTGAGAGGAAAAGGACCTCAGCCCTGTAAGGCTGGGTGACTGATTTGATAAAAATGAAAACATTTCCCTCTTTACTTTCTCTGGCAAATGAGCCTTCTTTCCCATCATGATATGGGCTGCATAGAAATGAAGCTGGGGACTTTACTGGATTGTAAATCACTGCACTTGTGTTTAAATAAGGAGTATATTCAGAGCAAAGATGCCAGCACGATTTCAATAAACCAGAAAGTGTTTGAGATATTACTAGACCCTATCGAGTTATAGTCACGCATCTCCCTAGGACTTTCTCACAGTGGTTTTCAGTGCCAATTCAGGACACTGCCTTTAAGCTAATTAGCAATTCTGAGCAAAGTTGGAGGGAATTCATGTTTTAATTCGGCTGGGCGACATGCTTATCAAGTCAGCTACCTCCAGTCTGATACAGCAGGCTGCCAACAGACTTGTCACAATTTATGAAGAGGGTTTGTGGTGGAGATGGAAAGTATAATGAAAACCACATCCACCAATTAAACACCTACATTTCCTTTTAGAGTCCAAACAACGGACGGCTTTCCTTTTGCAAAAGAGATTTCTCAAATCAAAGCAACTCATAGATGAAATACAAATTGGGAAGGAAGCTTTGAGTAGATCTTTAATGAGTCTCTGGCACAATGACATAGTGACACATTCATGAATATGATCTACTTGCAAAGATTCAGCTCTCAGCAATCAAGCGACAGTAATGCAACCAAATATGGGACATGTTCAGGTCAAGTCTTTAGTAAATGTGATATCAGGCTTTTCCTGATAGGTAAAGAGTACACCCGATGCTTTTCTTAGTGTGTGATACATGGTTTTAACACCAGAAAATTAGCATCAGTCATATTTTTACTCACGTGAACAGAAACTGACCTTCTCATAATAATGGCAAGACATAGAAAAGGGACTTTGAAAGTAACTGTGGACTTGTTAAGCAGAAATCAGAGGATGAGGTAGAGCCAGGATATAACACATTCGGCAGTATTGCAGTTAGAAGGGTAGCAACAGGAGCTTGGGGAGCTATTTTCTCTGAAGAAAATCGCTGGTATCAAAACATTTCATTCCAAGGACACAGAACAGAACGGACACTTCAGACAAAGGGTGTCAAAATTAATTTTACATAATTTTGCTGACAACACTCAATTACCATACAGTTGATATGGGCCAGATGCATTGAAAGACATTACAAAAATACACTGGGTGATGATAAAAACAAATGATATTATTATTATTATTATTAACACTGGGGTTGTATTTACCTCAAGTGACGCTCAGTGATGTTTGGCACAAGTTGCACTGAACGTCTCGTTAGTAGGTCTGTAAGCAGTTCAGCTGTGCTCATAGGGAACAACATCTGTGTTCATCTGCTTTGTCCCATGTTTTTTCAGGAGGCAAGACTAATTATTTTGGGCTCAGCATCATGTGAGTACAGCTATGCTTCTCCTCGACCAAAGCCTATAGGGCTGCATGGTGCTATATGTGAAGCCCCGCTTCGGCCTTTGTTAGCTTGGGGATCTCTGCCCTGCTGTCCTGTGTACATATGCCAAAAACTTCCCAGAGGGCCAGATGAACCTTTTTTTTGTGGGCATGGGCACCTGACAGGCTTAAAAGGAGAAAGGTGGAACCAGACTTGTCTGTGAGACTGTGTTTTCTAAGCATGACAGAAAGTCAGTAGATTGCTCATTGCACAGTACTTCATACAGTGATGCATCTAAATCTGAAGTCTGTAATCTAAGGTGTGTGATTACTGAGAAAGTCAGTCAGTTAAGGCAAGAGACATAGCTTTATTACTTATGGGGAGTACAGACTAAGGGAGCACAGAAGAATCTTACGTCTCCAGTGTAAAGAAAAAGCAAGCAGCTCTGGAAGGTCAAAGTACAGCAAGTAATCCACAAAGGATGCTTGTTAGCAGGCTGGAGACGTACCTAGGTTGGAAGCTGAATGTGATACTAACGTACTGGCTGCCTATCTATCTGAACCACTAAAAATCACTTTCATTATATCTGTCATTTAATATGCCTAACGATTGCCACATCAGCCAGAAATTCCTCTTAAGTTATTTGGAGGCTGGATTTTGATTTTGTTCGTTGAACCAAGCAGTGCAAGTTTATGCCAGGAGATTAATTTAGCTGGTTGTGTGCCACCAAAGCAGATACTTACTTCAGTCTTTACAGCTCCTAAGCAAGGTGCAACACAGTGGTTTATGTGCACAGTTTAGGCAGAATTAACATAGCAAAACCCACAATCCAGAAACCCCACGCAACCCAACTAGGCACCCAAGATGCCCTTGTTTTCTGGCAGAAGCACACTTAGACATTATCTCCAGCTTTGCTAGTGCACATGCCTAGAGGCAATCTGGGGATTAGCAGACTCGTTAGCCCAGTACATAAGGGCCTGGAGAAGTCCAAGATACGCTATTGCCACGCACTGTCTGTACTCCTTGCACATCACACATTATACAGCTTTGGGATGACGGCACCCAGGGAGGTGAGGGCTGAAACTCAGGACTTCCCCTTTTCCAGCTGAGTGTTTCAGCCACTTTCCTCCTGGTCCCATGATTCCTCCATTCCCAGATCCATACTGGGGTCAAGCTCCAGGAAGAGTGGTGAAGGGCTTGTCACCCAGAAAAGCCTTTGGCCTAATAAGTAGTGCATGTTCCTTGAAACTGAATCTATGGATGTGAACCCCAGCTGGGGATATACTTGGGTCTGGGTTTCCCATTTTCTTATGCTGGTGTTTTAACCACTAGGATGTTATCAAAACAGTATGCTTGGCTGTGTCCTCTGGTTTTCTTTTCAAAGGTGTGCCCCTGTTGTCTGACCTAAATGCCCAAGAGGACACATGGATGAGACTCAGGCTGAGTCCTGCTTTTATGGTGGAGTCTAATCACAGCAAAACCCATAAGTTCTCTTTGACATCTTCCTTTGGCAGGCATAGGGTTTGGCTCCCAGCGTAACCTCTGGGTGTTGAGAAGCTGGTTGTTTGGTGCCGGCTTCTCCTCATCCTTTGGCACCCAACACAGCACTGTGAGATCCATTTCGGAAGCTGAGTGCCTAACTCTGCACCCAGCTGTGCAGCTCATCCCTGTACCCAAGTCTGTTAGAAGAAGGTTTAGATCTTAATGTCATTACATTTATTAAGTTTAATGTTATCCCACCAGATTAACTGAAGCCAGCTGCTTCTCGCTAGCGAGGACTGGTAAATGTTATTTCAGAGGAGACAGGAACATTTGTCCTATCTTTTGGTTTTTCAGAGAAAGCATGTTTGCATGGAAAATATACCCAGTTTTGTTGTTAATGCCAGGATGGTCTAAAAAGACAGAAGATAATTCTCATCTAATCTAATCTATTTAGAGTATTTCTGGAGAGCCCACTACTGGTGTCTGAGTGACAAATGAAGGTCTGGATTGCACCTGCCAGGTATGTGCCTGGGGAAAAGGCATGTGCAGCGCATAAGGGTAAAGGCATGCGTGTCCTCATGCTCTCATGCAGGACCTATCCTCTATTCAGTATTTTCCGGTGAGACATATAATAATTCCCAGTAGACAGCAGGTCAGATTTCTAAAAGAATATCAGTAACTATGGGCTTGCCTATATGCGAGCAAGCAAAATACATGAGGATGTAAACTGAGTAGCCTGCTGTACAGTCTGCAGGGTGCTGGCATTGGTATGTGGAAAATTACACACATATGTGCAGTTATTTAACCGAATTTGCTTATATAGATTTAAAATATAGCTAATGTAATGTCCGTACCAAATTCTAGGCATTTCTTGTAAGAATGAGAAGCACCACTACATGGTAGAGCAGTCAAAATCAGTGGCTTCTATCCAAATTTTGAAGATAGCCTTTATCTGTAATTGGCAACTTCTGTCATACTCCTCAACCTGGTGCAGACATGAGCATGATGCACAGATTTCAGCGTTAGCAGTAGCAGATGATTTCCTTCTAGAAAGAAGATGGGGACAAATAAGCGTCCTGTTCTGTTCCTGGTGGCGAGAACATCTCTATCTGTTCCTGCTGCAGTCGCTCGTTCCTCAGGGCCACTCGCACCAAACAACACTGAGCAGACAGTATGAGATTTCACACCTAAGGCTTCATCTGTTCCTCTGCAACCACCTCTGGGCTGTCGCAGCGAAGTCTCTGGCTGGTCTAGCTTTCTGCTCCCTCTATCAGTCTTTTACATAAGCTCCGTCGGCCACGAAGGGCTAGGACCAAGTCTAGGACTAGGTTGTGCCAATCAGGTGTGGCCGTAGGGGAAAAGGAGGATGCGGTATACAGGATTCCCTGTGTGTGACAGAGAGTGGGAATGTGATAGTGGGAAATGAGGGTTGCTTAAGGCCAGGCCACCACATAACTGCCTCGGAGAGGCTGGCAACCTGCCCTCCTGAAGGGAGATGCTGACAGCTCCTCACAGCAAATGAGCTCAGCTCCTCTCCTGCTGCCCCTGAGCACGCAGGAATGGCATGGTTACAGAAAGGGGTTTATTCAGGGGAAGGAGAAAGAAAAAAGGCTCCCCACGCCCTTCAGCATGCTGGCAAGCATCACTCGTCTGACAACCGGAGAAAATGGGGGAGTGTAGGGGGCTTCAGATGTTACACCTCATCTCTATTCTCCTCAGGCTCAAGAGGGGGAGGAGAGGATGGCTGCCTGCAGAAGGTTAGTTGTCCCTCATGTCCCTCAGCTATTTGGCCCCGGCAAAAATGAGAGTTTCACGAGGGTGGCTGGAGCTCAGTGGAGAATCTCGCCCGTTGCTGCTGTGCTGCAGTGTGTCCCTCGCCTCCCATCCCCAACGTTCAGTATTTTCTCATCAGTGAGAAGCAGGTAGGGAGCGGGGCAGCAGCAGAGCTTCCTCCTGGAGCTTTGTGCTGTCAGAGGGCTTCCTAGTGCAGCAATCTTTTTTTGCTGGTTGTGTCTGGTCTCTCTGAGTACAAAGCAAAATAGGGAATCTGGCTGTTAGCATGTATCCTCCCTAGACCCCAGCCTGCATTCACGGACGCCGGTTATTTCTGGAACCGGGTACAGTGCAACATGTATACATTAGCAAAATCAAGTCCTTATGCTGTTCAGGAAAATTTGGCTCTGAACTGCATAGCTAAAAAAGCTATCTGTCTGAGCTACTTAGAATACTGCACAGTTTTTGCCAGCTGAATGAAACCAATAGCATTTCTATGAACAGAAAGCTTTTGACAACAGTCTTTGAATTATGAGTGGCAAGAACCATTCTCTTCATTTTTAACTTCTAAACCATGATGTATAACGTAGCCCTCATTTGAGGATAAGAGGTTAGTATCTTATTGACTTGGCTTTAAATTGCATTTCATTGTATTAAAGAGTATCTGTCTTTTTTTTTTTTCCTGTGGAGTGAGATATACTGTAATGTATGAAATATTTGACTTTCACATAACTGTAAGTCTAGACTTTGGAAAACATTCAGCTACAAAGCTAAGATGGTATTTAGTGAAAACATCCCAGAAAATTATGATTTTACAATTACCTTATTGGTAGGTTGATTTTAATGTAGTTTTGCTGATAGCTACCTTTGTACTTAAGGATTGTAAATTAATTAGACATACTGCTTCATCTACTCAGGAGGCAGGAGAAGAGCTGAGCTAATAACTATGGGAGTGCTGTACCAATTTGAGACTGAGGCTAAAATGACATGATAGAGGGAGAGGTTAGTCCTCTCCCAAGGTTGTCACTCCTGGTCACATTTTAATGTGAATTTATTGGACTGAAAGAGGTTAAAGAGGTAATTCTGCACAAGAAGAGAGAAATTTCTAACATAAAATGGAACTCATCAATAGTCCTGGTGTCTGTGGGGAGTTGTCAGATTCCATAATATTAACCATGTAATTAACAGGATATATAAAGTGATGTGCTTTCAAATAATTTATATTTCAGATGCCTTTCGATGTGCTAATAATACCTCTCTTTTTTTCCTCCGGTCTCTTGGAATCACTGCATTCTTCCCCCCCCCCATATAAAAACCCTCCACATCTATCAGAGAGTTCTAACTAGTGCTCGTTCCCAAGGGTGACTTAATGGACAAAGTATGGATAAATCCACATGACAAATCCACTTTACAATATGGCACAGCTGGCATTCTCTGCTCGAGTTCAGCTCACAAATAAACTTGTGTGGAAACTGCATCAATGCAGAGTGCAGGTCAGTGCATATCGCTTCATTGTGTCCTGGAAATGACCTCTCACACGGGTGGTGGTGATGCCCCAGCTTTTGCATCTCCCTTTCAGATGAGTCGAGGTGCGAGGGGTCATTTGCAGAGGAGTACTTTGCAAGAGAGTGTGCGCTTGTTGTTGGAATTTTTGTTGCTCTTCAAAACCGCATTTTTCTGTCTTTAGTGATTGGGCTTTGAATACTTACAGGGTCTAACTGACAATTGTTAGAACTCAGTTTTATTACTATTATTATTATTTTTATCTTTTTTTTTTTTTTAATATCAGTCATCTAGGTAGGGGAAAAAAGCTTCCCTGAGCAGTGGAATTACCAAAACTAGACCATAGTTTTGTGTCTGGTAACCCAGTAGCCCCACTGCATAAACTCTTTGCAAGTGATTGCATCTCCCTTGCGCTCCTCTTCATTGACCTAGGGAGGAAACACCAGCGGCTGGGGCGGTTTCAGAGCTGTGCCTGAACTGAACGGTGCTCGTGTGCTGATGGACGGCTGGCTGCCCTCAGCTGGCACGGATAAAGGACCAAGTTATTAGCACTGCGTAAACGGCTGCTGATTTTCAGTAGGACTTTTTGGAAACCTCTGTCAGATTTGGTTGAAATTGATTAGCAGGTTCAAAGTAACAACCGGGGAAGAGGGCGTAGATGATGGGGAGACACCACGGTCTGATGCTTTGCTTCCCCAGGAAGCCCTGCTGATTATGCAGTACGTATCAATTTGTGCAACAGACCTGAGTTAAAAAGAAATTTTGGGGAAAAAAAAAAAAATCTTTCTTGTTTCAAAACTGTATTTACTTGGTAGATGGAAAAAAAGTGCAGGTTGAGTATCTGGCGCGGAGCCCAAAACACATACTTGCAGGAAATTTCCTGCTGGAGTAAATGAGGTCTTTCAGGAAAGGCGGTGGGGGAGGTAGCTGCAGTCTGTGAAGGGCAGTCGCCATGCCTGCGCTGGACCCAGTGCAGCATCTCGCACCAGAAGAATCCTGACCTCTGGTATTTACAGCTAAAATGATAAAAAACTACAAAAAGTTGAAGGGGAAAGGAGGGTGAAGCCTGGACCTCAGTCCGAGACAGGTCCACTTTCCCAGTGCATATTCAGCAGCATGACGAGGGCCAAGCCAAAATCTATACCCACGTGTCTGAATGTAACATATTGGATTTATAAGCTGACTTGGCTGCTGGATAGTCTAGTGATTAAGTTTCACTGTGATTGAAGGGGAAAATGCCTGGTCTGGTTGCAGGATGCTGGCCTAAACATAGACCCATGTAGGAACATGTATCTGCTTAGTGGTATCTGAAGGGTTTCAAGCTAGGTTGCCCTGCTATATATGAGTAGCATATGGGAAAAAATACTGTTTCCATGCTCACTTACCATAGTAGAAACATTTATCTCTTATATCCTTAATACTTATAAACATAATGTAATGGCATTTTAGTCATATTCTAATAACTGAGTGTATTTCTATCAAATGTTGTCAAAAAGCAATATTTTATAGTAACATTTACAGCTTATCAGAAACTGAAGCATTTTCTCATCCTATGCCCTGGCCATACTACTGTGAAAATTCACTTATACAGCTAGCAACTGAACAATAAAACATTTCCAGTCACCTTACAAGTTCGTTTTGTAATAATTTAAAACTGTCCGTTACAACCAATAACTTTGGTGCTGGAAACCAGTACAGCAGTTATAAAGTCCTGGCATATAACTTCTCATGGAAAGCAGTGGTTTTATCACAGCCATGAACACGCAAGTGACCTGGGGCATAAAATTACGGCTCAAAAAAAAAATGATCTATCTGCAGAAAATGCTCAGATATCTACTTATAACAATTACAACAATGATGATTTCACATCTGTTAGGCAGACAGTTTTAATCTGTAAAAGGTTAAGTATTTGACAGTTACTTGTTCTTACATACAGATGAGCTGCTTGAAGGTTTAACCTTTAGATGTACTTAAGCAACTACTCTTTAAAATTTATTGTGTAAAACCACCCAAATAAAAACGGTCTCATCACTTTTAACTAAAGAATACAGAAGGTCCGGGATATTCTTCCCTCCCTTCTTTCCAAATTGCTCAGCTGGCTTTGCTTCTTCCTTTGTGCCCGAAAATATTTACAAGCACGCCGCTTTAATTTCGACAGGCACCGCTTCGTAATTAGAGGATAAAAGGAGGATTCTGCAATTAAATGCGTGGAATCAGTTATTTTGACTCGGTAAAGGAATCTGCTGAAGAACATGATTATTCCTGCACATTGAAGTACCCTGAGAAGCTGGGGAGGGGGAGAGGGAAATAGCGGATGAATCTTCACATGTCCTTTGTACTTCCCGGGGAGTGGAGGCAGGGGAATTATCTATGTAGCAGAAAGATCTCCAGATTTCTGTAGGCTTTTATTAATATTTCCTAGGTGTCATAAAACATGGGATGTTTTAAACCTCTTGCATGGAAATGAATTAAATTAAAAACGATCATGTGGAACTCGGATTATTTTTTTTCCCTAGGCTGGCATTTACACAGCTACAGTGTGTCAGTGGGAAGGGCTTTGTCATTCACAGAAACACGGCTGCCCAGCCCTCACTTTCTCCTTGAATAGGCATATCAGACTATCTCAGTCTTCCTTTCATGCTTCTCACAGTCATTCACTTCTGGTTCTCCTGAAATGGCCAGAATTTGGATCCCCAAATGGGATCCGAATGGCCTTGGTGGCATTGCAGGGACAGTTTTTATGGAAAAGAATCACCTTCCTGAACAAGGTTTGCAAGATATTGGGCACAAATACATAATTATTTCTTGTATCAGGCACATAAATGCTCTATATCTGTGATTTTGGGGGGATGTGGAAGGAGAAGGCAAACCCTTCTTGTGGAGAGTGCATTGCTTTCCCTTTTTTTCCTGCATGGCATGCCGTGACTCAGAGCACAGGGAAAGCGGGTAACCTCAGCAGTGGGTGCGTGCAAAGGCTCGTGCTTACCGCAGAGAGGACAGTTACCGTATGCGTTGGGTAAGTGCTCCATATAGGAAGCAGTCGTGGTGGGCACACAGCTCATGGAGTGGAAGCAAGCCCCAGCACACACACCGCGCAGCAGCTGTGTTGCTCTACAGACCTGCTCCTCTCCTATCCTGCTACCTACACACTCTTGTAGACCTCATTTTGCTCATCTGCGCTTGTGGAGACTGACCCTTGCCTGTGCAAAACCATCCGTAAGGATACATGCTGGAGGAACTGGAGGAAGCTTTTTTTTATTCTTGCAGTGGCATTAACCATTGTGTTTTTATGCCCCACTTACCTTGCGTCATTGTAAATGGGACTGCGGTAGGTCTGCCAGCCCCATAATATTGTAGACCATTTCAAACCCATTAAAGTCTAATGGATATCTAGTGACTGTAAGTGTGCTGTGTGCCAATTAGAATATTTAAACTGGGCAATAAAAAGGAGTTAATAAAATCACCCTAGAACTTGAAAATATGACTGAAGGTAATGCACTGTTTTTTCTTCCGGTGTTTGAACAATAAGATAGTTTTTAGAACAAAATTGATCTGTCATTTTTAAAGGCCAAGGAACATGCAGAAATATGTCTTCCTTCCCTATTTTCTCCATATATTTTTCTGTATATTTAGCAACCCGGAGAGTCTTTCCCCCCTCACATTATAATGAACTCTTTCAAAACTGATAGCTAGTGGAGTCATGTGCTTAACTATAGGTTTAATATAGAGCAAGAACTTCACTGAAGGTACAGGATGCCAGTGGCATGAATATTTAATAGTTGCACTTTTAGAGTTTTTTCATCCTTGTTTCTCCCTCTGGGATTGCCAAATCCATCTGTCTGGCCTCTAAACCTGTATACAGGTATCTAAATTTAAAAATAAAAAAACCCCTCAGTTGCAATTTCAGAATTTTAAGATGAAAGTGGGGAATGCTCACCTTATTTGTTAACTGAAAAGTAACTAGAACAATTTTTTTTTTCTTCTTTTGGCTTTCTGTTGGCGTGAAGTATATTACATTTCAGTTCAATGTAAGAGATGCAGTTAGTGGGGAGCTACAGGCCAGACGCATGCTGGTATAAACTGGTAGAGCTCCATTGACTTCCATGGAATTAGACCAATTGGTTGACGGTAGCTATGGCTGTGACCTACATCTTCATCAGAAATCACGGAATTCAGACATTAGCTGTAGTTGTCATGTGTGACGCTATTATTTAGGTTAATTGAATTAATTAAAATAAATATTTATGTTTTAAGCAAAACAGTTTATGTTCTAATAAGATAACAGACACATTTTACGCATGCTTTTCTTTGCTGGATTTTCTTCCCTACAGATAATGATCTTTCAATCTCTGTTCCATAAATATGCATGTCATGTTCAGGTTTCTATTTAATGCATGCATGAGTAAGTAGTGCTGAATTTGATTAACTTCATTAACGCTAAATAATGAAGAATACTATTTTAACTATTTTAGGACAAACACTTACTCACCTGGCTAATGTTACTCGCTTGAGTAACCTTCATCCCAATGGGATTGCACACAGGGGTAAAGTTACTCAGATATGTATGTGTAGGTTCAGTCTTTTATTATGTAGCAACCTTTAGAGCTTTTACTATCTGGCAAGCAATCATTTATATCCTTTTTAAAAAATATTTATGGCTTCTTTGACTAATTGCTTCTTACATGACTTAGAGCCTTTTGCATTGGTACCATTTGTTAAAACACATCCAGAAGCAGGCAAAGCAGAATCATTTTTCAACTTTTTAGTGTCATTTTTATAGACAAATAACACTTGTAAATGATGGATAATAGCCAGCAGAATGCTGTGTTGTATAAAATGAGCATGAATTATATTTGCTGGGAGATAGAAGGTTAACTTGTCTATGAACTAATTGAGGAGCCTCATGGTAAATGCAAAGTGGTGCATGCACATTATAACAAGACTTGAACTAGCTAAAAGGGGGATTTTGGTTAATTCAGTATTTCTTTTTTTTTTTTTTTTGCATGCTACCTGGTGTTTTCTTAAAAAAATAAACCGCAAAAGCCCTAGCAAATCCTAATGAGCCTGTAGGAAGTCCAGAAGGGGAGACAGAGCAGGTGTTTAATAAGATGAGACGTTAACCTGTCACAGTCTTGGGGGGGGGATCTTGTGCTCCTTCAAGTCCAGTGCAGGCTTGGTCACTTCCATTTGCAGTTTTGACCTGAACATTTGTTTCTTGTCTTGTAAAATACTGCTTACTTGGCCAGTATTTGAAAAAGTCATTACATATTTTTGTGTTCTGCAGTTCATAGTTCATACTTATGCTGTATTTTATGGCAGAAATCAAAATAACTGCCTTTCCTTTACCCAAGTAATATATGCAGTTGCATATTACAAATGTGTGCAACTGAATAACTTTTTTATAGGAGGGTGCTTGACAGATGCCAGTTAACGTCAAGGGATACAAATGCTCAGTGCCAAGCGATGGCAGGATATACAAATCAATCTGGTTACAAATTTTTTTCTGCATGAACAGTGCAAGACTGTGACTTAAGAGGACCCTGTGCAAGTGTTTAACTTGATGCACATGAGGAGTTCCAGTGATTTAAATGGAATTATTCAAGTATTTTAAATGTGTGTGCTTATGTGTTCACGAAATGGAGGCTATATGAAGTAAAATCAGAGTTTGGGCTTGCAGGTTCAATAGAGACCTCTGTAGATGTTCTTCCACTCACCCTAAAAATCCAAATATTATGGTCACTTTCTTTCTTATTAGAAGGGCTGAATCCAATTTGTCAGTGCTACCTTACACTTTGTGGGACATTGCTGCAGAGCAGAGGTAGTCAACCTTTGGTCTGTCCGCTGATTAGAGACTCTTCAGCTCCTTTTTTTGCAGCTTGTTACTTGCAGCCTGTTTACCTACCTCATTGTGTTGACTTCTTCAGGTATGAGAATGGAGAAAGCTGTAGACCATCTAAACTGTTCTGATGGTCTACAGCTGGCTTCTGTCTCAAGGGTGGTCAGCATCTCCTCCATGATATGATCAAACATGCCTCCAGCCAAAACAAAGGCATCGTCCTTGCGTGACAGCCATGTGCCAGCTCCTGTAATGGGCTGAGCTTTCTTGCACTGGGGTACACGTAGGGCGCACAATGCGGCAGGTGTGACCCATCATGTGATGGGGGTGAGCCATGTGCCTGCTGCACTTGGTGGGAGAGAAGCAGCGTAGAGTCCTCCTATGGGGCTGCAGGGGCAGGCACCACTTCTGTAAACTCAGTCATCGCAAGCCCTTCCTCAGGGACTCTGTGTGCTCTCTGAAGCCCAGCTCAAACAGGGAGTTTGGGATGACCTCAGGTCTTTAATTCATGTTTCCAGAGAGTTTTCCAGTACTTTGGTAGGGCTAGCTCGCCCTTGTGGGTCATTGTAAATACTTAACATTGTATTTACACGTCCTGTCTTTAATTTTTGCAATGGTTTCAATTTAACTTTTAAATAAATATTTAGGGTGGGGATAGAAATTAAACAGTTGAGCTCTTGCCAGCATCCATTTTTTTGTCCTTTTTCAAAGGCACTCATGAGACTCAGATGTAAAACTCTGGATAATATCCTTCCAGTTATGGCATCTGGCCTCTTGGCAGCCTCTTTGAGAAGTTGGCAGGCTTGGTGTTGCCTTTAGATCCAAAACTAGCTCTCTGGTAATTTTTTTAAGATGCTTTCTCCTTCTGCTTGTCATTTTTGCTTGCTTTACCTTTGATTCGGAGAAATTCATGCATTATTAATCATTTGAGTCCACGGTGCTTGCCCAGTTTTCCATGCTAGCCAGAATCCTATGGTAAAAAGAGATTTGTTAATGGTTTTAAGATGAGCATATATATCTATTGTAAAGTGGCCTCCAACTGTGTGCAAGAATCTGTTGGTTTGGGGTTTTTTTCTGTGTGAATCAGGAATAAAGGTAATCTTAACTCCACTGGACTAGGGTAGCCTGAATGTTGTGTTTCAGTAGCTTCTTTATCACTACAGTAGCACTCAGGTCTATGCTTTCGAAGTGTTAGCTCTTTGGAAGATAATGTAATAGTTTTAGTAAAATAATTGTTTGTGTAGGGATATTCCCCCTTCCCCCCCCCCGTTTTTTTTTTCCTGCCATTTCTTTTGGCTTTCAGGAGCCCTGTGGACCCTGAGTATATCTTTCAGTCTCTTGTAACGCCCAGTTTTCTGTATTTTTTTCCCCCATTGTGCATAACGTGCAACTGCATATGTGTGAGTTTGTGTCTGTCTGTGTGTGTATGGAGCAGCATTGCCTCAAGGTAGCTAGCGAGCCTGCGGAGGGGAGCATGTTTGTGCACACACACTGCTACTGATAGCACCAAGTTGGTGTAGTCCCCATGCACGGCAAATATTCAAGAAATCAGTGTCTTTGTTTTAGTTGGTGCTACTGTGCTGCTCCTTGATGCGCACCCTTTACTCAAGTGGGTCTGTGGGAGGTAAATCCGTCATGGCACAGTTTCACCCCAGCCTCGGAGAGAGAAGGTCTTTAAGTCTGTGATATTTCCTTTCCCACCCAGGGAGAAATACTCCCATGCTGAGGTCAGTACTAATTGAAGCCTTTTGCACAACAGCAGCAGGAGCGAGCACCAGGCAGGCTCCCCGGGCAGCAGCCTTGCCTTTCAGATAGTGTCAGATCACAGGCGTGGCTTAATGGAGTCGTTGCTTATCCGGCAGCCCCAAATTGAGGATGAGTGCATTTCCCTTCGCACTCTGTGTCTGGGATGCTGGGTTAGAATATTATTACTTTCTACTACGAGTAATAAAGCACATATGACTGTGTCATGTATTACCTGTCTGTGGTGGTGGGTTTCCACTGGATGCAGCACCTTTGGATCATCCCCTTCTTCTTTTGGAAAAGGCAGTCACATCTCAATCTGTTTGGGGCGGGGGGGGGGGGGGGGGGGGCAAAAGGAGGAGGGG
>NW_008824775.1:224334-237573 GCF_000699105.1 Pygoscelis adeliae
GTGCTCCATACCCAGCTGGTTCCCAGCTGCACCAGCAAGGCAGAGTGCCTGGCTGGCTGGACAGAGCTGGGGCTGATGTGCTGCTTCCCACTAAGTGAGCCTGCATAAAATTACCTGGTGGATGTTGGCTAAAAGTAATCAAAAAGCTCTGATCTGGGCCAGCATTGCAAACATTGCGGAAAATACCAGGCTTTTCTATGGGTTTTTTGTGTCAAAATACGTTGTGGTGGAGCAAAAAGAATTAGACCAGGGTGAATATTTGCTCAGAAAAGCGGTATCGTTGCTCTTAGTCAATTGTTGCACATAAGAAAACCCCTTCTGGGGGATCCATATTGAACAAGCCTAGAAAGAGCCAGCCCACGGTTACACGAAGGTGTATGTCAGAGGGAAAATATTAGAGTGAGTCAATATATTTCTCTTATAAACTAAGATTCTTCTGAAGTCTGCTTAATTTAACACCTACAGGCCCCTTTTTAGAAGGCACATACCTGCTTTGCATGTGTATATCCTAGCACTTAAGAACTCAGATTCATTACAACTGTATGTACCATACAAGTACTTGTATTTCTGACTTCAACAAAATAATGCAACCAGCATTATTTCAGTTTTAATTGATCATGCCTCTTCCCTGCTGTTGCAAAGAGAGTAGCCTAATTACAGAGGCAGTAACAAGATACTGTGGTCAACTTTTCCTGACAGTGTCCCAGCAAAGATAACTAAGTCCATCTCATCAGTTTCTTCTTTGGAAAAAAAACCCCAACATTTATAGTAATCCAAGTTTTCCGAAAGCAGAGACATTCCGAAACCAAGACACTTGAAGAAAGGCCAGAAGTTGCTTGTGTATGGGCTTGATTATGGTTCAAAACACTGATTTCTCCGTTTTAATTATTGACTTCATAATAAAGGCACTGTTCAGAAATTTTGACTAATTACATTCATTTTCAATTCCTATTTCTTTTAATTAGTTATGACTCAGACTTGATTTGTTATCTTACACTTCATTATTAAAGATAGTTAGCTATTAGAAATTGCCAGTGCACTTCGTATAACCTCCCCTTCCCCGCGCCCCGCATGCAAATAAAAGAGAAGGTGCTGTTAGTGAAAGGTCAGAGATGGTGTCCAATAAGTCAGCCTTTGTTATCAGTGGCCACGCAGCGTGGATAAAGGCAACGTCAGAGCAGGGGAGAAACTAAATGCGTGAAGTCAGTCTGCAAACCTTAAAGCGTGTTAAACCCCTACATCAACATGCTTGGTCTGCTCTCAAGTGATCTTCCATCAGTACAGTTGATCCCTTTTCCTCCGGAGGAAGGATAAGCTGCCATAATAGATGTTCATCTGACTGGGAACTGACTTCATTCCCTCATTTGATTTGCCTTGACTTCCCTGAGAACCCCTGTGAAGACAAGTCTTCAACTGCAGCAGTATTTCTCTCCTCTTAACCTACAAAATAATTGCCTCAGCTGAGATATGTCTCTGTTAGCTTTTTTAAAATGCTCGCTTTTTAATAGCAGCTTCTCCTGAATTACATCAGGCTTTCTATTTATACACTATTTTCTTTTCTGCGTTGCAGTGGATTAGGAGAAGGTAGGTCTGTGACCTTTGGCCACACAAGATACTGGCTTAATTCTTATTAGAAGTTTAGATTTTCATCATTCTTGTTAGGCTCTGTATGTTAAAGAGAAATTTAACTAGGAATGAATTCCCTTTGTGGTGGAAGGTATAAAACGTGGCCCAAGCAGTCCAAAGTGTGATGATCTAAATTCATGTATTTGGTCATTATAGGTGGCATTGCTGATACGCAGAGCTGTTGCACGTCATTCCACAGGCAACGGTTGCCCCTGTTTGGGAAACTGTAGCCCTGTTGTAGCCACTTGGACAGCATCAGCTGCACTCTTTGAATGTCGTACAACTGCTATGCCCATGCAGTGGCAGTGAGGTAGTATAAATGCATTAACCTTGATGGCTGAATGGGGCAGAGCCTTGCGATGTAGAACTCATTGGGGTTTGCCCCTGGCTTGTACAATTTTATCTTCCATTTTATTTTTCAGAGTACTGAATTTAGTTATAAGTACTGAAATAATGTTATCTGAAAGCAACAGTATGTCGTTACTACCTGCCAATATAATTTACACAGATTAGGAGCAGCAACTATCAATTAGAAACATAACTCTCTTGGTTTTTTTTAATCCTCACTTCAGGTTTAAAACATAATACTAGGAATGAGCTTCAGGGACGTAATTTGTAAAGAATTTTTACGGCTCTCCTTTTTAATCTGTGAGAGTGGATAGATAATACAACTTTCACTAGAAAAACGACTCAGAGAGTCATATTTGTGAAGGATGAAGACGACAACTTTTTGTTCCCAAGAAGTTTAAATTGCACTAGGTTTGCAAATTTACAAAGCACTGTGTAATACATAAGACTAGCTCTAGATATCGGTGGATGAGTATCGGTCGTAGTTTCACATTGTGCGGATAACTGAATGAGCTGAATGCTTATCTTGTATTGATTCTGAGTTTATGAATGCTGAAGACGGTTCTTCATGTCACTGGTTTAAAATCTTTGATTAAAACAGTTGGGCTCGTTGTTTAAATAAAATGTCATCCTGGTAATCTGCAATTACTGAATAAGCATTAGCAAAAATGGGAGAAAGCAGTGAGGTCACATAGAAAGTGATACCCAGTCACCATATGTATTTATTAGTGTCACCTATGAAATTTATGAGGCAAAGTAGTGCTGAAAGAATTTGCTGTCTTTCTAAGCAATGCTCATTTGAGGAATTGCCTAAGATAAATGGGTTTGGCTAATTGAATCATACACTTTCATAGTGTGCTACATATAAAACTAGACTAGGAAATAAATATAATTAAAGTAAACATGCCCTTCTAATTAGTAATTGTTTCTGCTGTTTTAAGCAAATTTCAGTGGCACAAAGTAGCTGTTCCAGTGTAAACCTAATAATGGAGGCTGTAATAACAGGTGTAAATTAACACAATGGAAAACATTTACAGTGTAACATTCTAAATTAAAAATGACATTAACAAGTCTGATTTTTAAAAAGCTGTATAATTAACATTTATTCAACCCCTGACAAATTAGTACAATACAAATACTAGATGATTTTATTTATAGCTTATAACGTTTTTCATGCTTTATTTTTGTTAAACAGTAAATGGAGCAAATGTGGTTCATTTTTCCAAGAACATGTCATATAAAGGCACCGACAAAGGAAAGGCAAGGAAAAAGGGAAAGCAAAGATATTTACCCAAAGGCATTCTTTTTGTAAATGATGTGCAGGAATTGTTTGAATACTTAACAATATCACCCCAGTCAGTGTTCTTGGTTATATATGCTCAGAAATAAAACATTGCGAATAGTTTAAGTTTGGAGGAATGCAAGTACAAACAGAATAATATCTATTGTGCAATAAAATACTTTGATTCCCCCAAGTGCATCCTCAGAAAAACATAATGTACTGCTAAGTGCTTAGCATTGATGTTTGTCTCTACAAATAAATATTGCCAACAGTATTTTCTTTTTATGATGGCACCCAATAGAACGCCATGAACAGGCAAGCAAAAATAGCCAAACCAGTACCAAAAAAAAAAAAAGATTCACCTTAATTTGTGACAAAAGATGCCATAATTTTCACATTATAGAAAATGTCTCATCGGATCCCAAAATAAAGTATAGTGTATCTGCACCGTACAGACAACTTGTTTTCCTCTTTCTTGATTTTTTTCTAAACCTGTAAGAGTAAAAAAAGTTTTCTGGCAGGGGCAGGGGGAGTTGTAATTTTTTTCAGCTTGCCTATCAAAAGGAAATCAGCATTGTTTAATTTCTTTTTTGTACAATGTCTTCTGATGTGTCATAAATTGCAACACATGGTAGGAGAATTCAAGTATCATGACTTCCTATTCCAAAAGTGAATTTGTTAGACTGTATTCACCTCACAGTTGCAAATCCCGAGAGAAAGTGAAAAAGTCGTCCTTTGAGTGTACAGCCTACAGTGAACTTCAGCTCCAGGACTCAGCTTTTGAGGCAGTTAGCTTCTTGCCAGCCGTGGTTTTCAACCACATATCCTGGGTGTCCCCAAAGTCCACACTGATGAGAATCTTCCCGAGTTGGCTGTGAGTGGCTGGTGCTTAGTGTTTGGCTTTATGTGTATACAGTTCGGCATAATTAAGATCTTACTCCATTCTTCTGCGGAATAATTAAAATAGCACCCTTGACATGAGTAGAGTTATGCCATTCACATCACCTGAAGATGTTAGGAGTTTGAGTTTGGTGACTGAGGGAGCAGTTGTGACTTTTGGTGACCAGATCATCTTGCTCACCCCTTGCCTTTCCTGTTGTTGTAAAAGAGGATTCACATCTTTTGTGCACCACAGAGTTTGAGGGATCAGAAGTAAATTTCTAATAGCAAATATAAGCTGCCATGAGTCACGCTCCTTCTGGAATTTTTAGTGTCAGAGATTGTTTTCAGTTCTTGATCACCAATGCAAGATATTTTAGAAAAGTTCTATTTGTTTTTTGCATGTCTCCCGTTGCATGCCCTGCGTGTCTCTGTAGCAGCTGAGCATGGTTCATTTGGAGATGGTGGAAAAAATGTTCCTGCTCTCACATCTTACAGATCAGTTTCTGAATTCAGTGACTGAAGAAAGGAAAATTTCTCCGTCCTTTAGCCCATATATTAAAAAAATCACAACCGAAAACATAAGTCCAAATGCTGGGCTGTATAGAGCCCTTATTCCATCCCTCGGCTCTAAAGCAGGAGAAGCACACCTAGGCCAGCGTGGCAGGTCTAACCTTTATAGCACGAGTCCCTCAAGATTGTGGAGCAGCTGCATAGGGACTTCCATACGTCCCTAGCCCAGAAGTAATCTGTGTTTGATGTATGTTCCTCCTGGAAAAGTGTCTTCATTACTGGGGAGAACTAGTCTTACTTTGCTAAACGCTAACAGGCAGGTACTTATGGAGGAGAGGCATCCCGTACAGTAACGTAAGGAGACACTGTTGCTCATCTGGAAGGAGGGAGGGGAGTTGTGTTGCTCAATGGATGAAGATTTCCTATTCTTGTTTATTTTGTGTATTAAACCTGGCTGAGAAGGAACAAACTTAACGATAACTGTCTGCTGGTGGGGACAGGGTCGGGGGGAGACTGACCAACCTGTTCTGAAATAAAGAAGCCATGAAGGAGGCTGTAGAGTAGATAGCCAGCCTTTTCCAGCCCTTCCTTTTTAAGTTAGATAGCATTTCTAAAATCATATCTAAATCTCCTCTGCTGCAAATTAAGTCGCGTGACCTAGCAGGCAGAGAACACAATTAATCATTGTCTGCTCTGCAACAAGTTTTTATAGGTAGGAAGATCATTATCATGTGTCTCCCATGTCTTCTCTTTTCTAAACCAGACAAACCCAATTTGTCCTTTTTCATACCTCACTCCTTTATCCATCTGTCTCTTCTCTTCTGGGCTTCACCACCTCTTTCCTACAGGTCCCCAGGCCAGTGTGTGCATTTTCTCAGTGTCCAGCTGCAGGTCAGTTTGGGATGAAGTTTATTACCAAAAATACATGGCAACAGGAATAGAGTGAAAGGAAGACCTGGAGGATAGGAGATGTTTTGTGTGCTTAGGTAGCCAAAATGGGACCCAAATGGGACCATGAATCATTCAGCTGGTTCTTCTGCTGCAGGATACTTTCTGGGTCATATCAGGTTCAGGGAACCTACTGCCTTATACCTCCTCCCAAAGACCAGTCTAGTTTTTACATCTCTTGTATTTTAGCTGTAAGTTCTGTGTGGCTTTGAAGCTGCGTCGCAGAGAGATTGCTCCTCCTTGCAAAATTCTGTGACAACGGACATCAAATAGGCTACGCAGTACGATGGTTCCCACATTGGAAGCGGGAGGCTGTCAACTCTATAAGTGCTTTCCAAGAATCAGCTAACGTTTCAGGGTTACACATTTTCGCAAGCATTCGGGCAAAGTAGATTCATTAAGGGAGATGAAGTTCTGGAATTTCTGTTTCGTTTAATTTGGCCCTGGGGAGGTACACAGGGCGGTATGGTTTTTCTGTTTTGTGTATATAGAATGAGATATGTCATAAGATGGTAAACCTGGGCTTTTAAATTGTTAGAGAACAGATTAATTTGAAATGGATGTTTAAATAATACTATTTTCAGCTTGATACTTATGTCTACCCAACTAGTCAATTCCTTTTAATTTAGTGCATTATCCCTTTCATGGTTTCTTTCCTGAGATTCTAATAAAGTTTTCTTTTTCTTTCTCATGGTATGTCATTAGTATCAAATTAGGTAGGCTAGGTATTCCCACGTCAGGAACAGCAAAATGTTCTTTCGGATTACGTAAAAACTCAGCAATCTTTGACAAACCTTTGTCGTTGAGTTACTAAGATACTATTTTGGTTCACAGCAAAATAGAACATGGGTATTAAAATTATTTCAGTTTTCCAGGAAACAGTCCCAAATTTAAAATTGAACAAGTTCACTGAGCTTATTTTCTTTTATTTGTATTAAAAAACCCAAATTTAATATCTTTACATAAGTCTTTTGCTTTTTATTACTTAGAAGGAAATAATTCTCTGCCATTTCCTATGTTACTGTGAAGCTGTATCAGGATTCCTGCTTAGGAAAGTTTTAAGGAAGGCTAAATGTAGTAGCAGTTTTCTGCTTAACACGGCACACTAGCAACAAAATACTCTCTTGCTAATAACAGCTTCTGTTTATTTTTTGCACTGGGATATTCCAGTTACCATGTGTGAATTATACCGTGCTTTGTTTGGATTCAAATAAAAATCAAGTTCACCCGCAGTGGCCTAGTTTCGTGCTCTCTCTCACCCTCCTCCATGTCATTTTTTCCCCTAGCAGGGCTGGGAGGGGACAGCAAGCAGCTCTTTCACCTTTCTGTTCAGTGCTATTTCAGGTTTCTGCCAGCAAGTAACACTGATGGAGTAACTCCACCGTTCACTTGTGTTACAGCCCACTCCAGGAGCACCACCTCTCCAAGTGCAGAGATGCGCTGGCTTTCGGTGGGAAAAAAAATGTGCTATCAGATATACCAGAGTCATCCTGTGTCTTTAAAATGTTAAACACCTTCCACGAAGTTCAGATGTTACTTCTTCACAAGAATTTGGGTATCTACTGCGGGGGTTTTGGTTGTCATCACTTTTAAGACTAGAAAGCCTGAGAGCATGTGAGCAGCTAAATCCAAACTGCGTGATTAGCGTTCTTGTAAGTGCTGGATTTTTAGCAATGTGAACATGAGTTTCAGTGAGCGTCATGGATAGCGGTCAGGGCAGAGCTTGCTCTGTCTTCAAAATCCTATCCATTCCAATCCTGTCCCATCCCCAGAGGACTGTGGGATCATAGGTTGATAATCTGCCAATACAAAGATGCAGGATGGGTTCCTCCTGTATGGATTTTTTTTTCCATTGCAGAAGATCTCCTATCTTAAGCATCACCATTTTGTTGGCTTTTCTGAACTGGAAAATCAGGGGAATTTCTTCAGCCTTGTTCCCCCTCCTTTTTTTTAAATGTGTGTTTTAACTCTTTTTGGTTATATTCTATTGAAACAGGAAAAATGAAATTCTGGCATTTTTTATGCACAGCCTGTCAGAGAAGGATTTTAGCCCTCCTAAATTGTTCCCATGAAACGAGCTTCAGTGGACTTTCTGGGAGGACACACAAATTTGATGTTCTTGAACATGGGAATGAGAGAAGGTCAAACTGAAGTCCAATGTTTTGAAACATTTAAAAAATTTGCAGGAAAAAATGACCCAGAGATTTCTAAGCTTCCTAGCATAATAAAAGGGGATCTTTGCTACAGAAGATTCAAATAGAAATGTTGTAGACATCTCCCAAACCCGTGCTTTTAGAATAATACATACAGTTTAGATCCCTCCACATGCTTTTACAATGATATATAGAATTTAGATACCTCTTACCGCTTTCAAAATGAAACACTGAATAATTTTACACCTTACACTATACAGGTAAATGATATCCTTATAATTTACTGTGACACAAATATGCATTTATGAACTCAGACTTCAAATAAAGTATACAGTAAAAATAAAACATTTCACTCTCATAAGCTTCTGTTGTTGTTGCTAAAGCTAAAATTTGCTGAGAAAAAGTAGTCAGGGCGAGGCAGCTGTTGGAGAGTGAGGGGACGATGTATCTGACTTCATCAGGTCGCTTGCTTCCCCACTTTGGACTGGAACCAGGCTGATCCCCTCCAACAGACAGCATCTGCCTCTCTGGCACGGTCCCTGCACGGGCATCTCTGGAATGGCTTCTGCATCTATCGCAACCATTAAAGCTTCTGGGTAATCTTTTGTCATTTTTATTGCATTTCCTTCAGATTCAGAAATGTTTAAAGAAATTTTAACCTACTTGAAAGTGAGGCGCTCGAACAGTCATGCTGGTTCTGCGAGTTAAAATACAGGAGCTTATTTTGCACTTTATTACGTTTAGGGTTTTGTATTCCTGACATGTTGCATTTTGTTTTGGATTTGTGGCACGGCCATGTCACCACCACTCTTTAAGCAGAAGCAGAGTGTCAAGAGAGGCACAAACCAAAAAACAAAGATAAGTTTGTTGCAAATGTTTGGGTTTTTTTTCTTTTCTATAATGAGAGATAAAATACCTCGCTTCCCATCGCATGCCACTTAAGGAAGGGAGCGCATGGGTGCTCCTCTGTGCAGCTCTGAAGGTGGGCGGCACGAGTTACGATACAGTCATCTTCATAGGCAGAATGAATCGGGACTAGCATGTGTAAGAAGCTTACATGAATTAACACTGGTCACAGGGCATAAAATTTTTAACTTCATAATTTTAACATGTATGCATTTTTATTCATGTATGAACATAAATTGCTCTTTTAAGCATGGGTATGCTGGCTTTGGCTAACTTCTCCTCTTAATTTTGATTGCTTATCTCTTGGGGCTACATGTCAAAATATGACAGAGCCGCACAGGGCAAGCAGGATATAATGAAAAAGAAACTAAAAGTCATACGGCTTCTGTGTGCTGTGCACTTTTCTCATGCAGATCCCAAGGTTATGTGGTCATAATATTAATTGGTCAAGCATAAACCTCAGGTCCAGTTTACGTTCTTCATTTTCAGAAGGAAGAACTGGGAAGAGATTTGCATTTTCCTGGAGTTTAAATGTGTACAATGCCTTTTAGAGAAGCTAGCTAGCTGTATGGTACAATGCAATATGTTTGGCTAGTACTAGTTTCATGTGAAAGGAGAGTGAAATGTCCTCTATATAAGCATTTTTTCACTGTTTGTAACTTAAAGTTTTATATAAACCACAACTTTCTCAGGTTCTTGAACCCAGACTTCTTACAGTAGTCCCTTTTGTTCTGCAAAAACAAGCTGTCTAGGTAGATAGATAGATTTAGATTTAGGTTTAGGTTTAGGTTTGTATATATCTATATTTAGATGTAAAAATATATATTTCATTCCATTTTCTATTGTTCTACCTCAATTGAGCAGAATGAAGATGGAACCTCATAATTCCCCATAATAAGATTTTATGCTTACAGACTCTGATACAAACAAACTATTGCTAAAAACAATCACAATTTCTTCATATAGTGAGCTACATTTCAGGTGTTCATATAAGCAAAAGCACAGATTTTAGTGGATTTATTATTTGGTCATTTACAGTGGCTGATTTTTTGATGTATCTGTACAGTTGGCATAGGGTTTAACTACTTTGGTTGTTGCTTTATCTGCATGTGCAGTTATTAACATAATCCAAATTTATTTTTATCATGTAGACGTGCTAAGATACATCTGTTTAAAACTCAGTTCAGCCTTACCTGTATGTAGTGGTGGTTCCTCTGTAATATGTAAAATGCTATCATAAGGTCTCTATCTATAAAATATGAAAGAAAGATAAATTAAAACAAGGCATCTCAAAACATATCGATTCTATTTCTGCAGAAACCAAACTCAGTGACTGTCCGCTGAAGATCCCAAGAAGTGATTTTCTGTGAATACATAAAATCTGATGACTTACACACTGACTTGTTCATAATTTTTTTTCACACTGGGGCTGTTGTGTGGTTTCCATAATGCCGTAAATCATGATTAAACACATAAAAAAAGATTGTCGCCCAAGTTCCATTTTAAGCCAAGTGAAACATAATACAATACAAAATTTACATCATTTTCTTGATTAACCCTGATGAACTTTCAGTCATTATCCATTATAGTAAGAGCAAATTGGAAATGTTGCTTTGTTAATAAAACATGTATAGACGTTTTCATGAGTCATAGATTTGATGGCTACTAACAGCTGACACATTCATAATGAAATACTGTACTTTGGCTTTCCGTGAAAGTGCAACACTACATAAGGCTGCAATCCTGCGTGCTGTACTTCAGTGCTGCATTTTGGTACCCTTTGGACATCAGATAATTTTGAATGTTGAGCTAAAATCAAGTGCACAGAATATAAATATAGGCAAGAGTTTTCGCAGCCTTTACATTTAGGTGCTGAATCTCTGTGTCTTTCACTCATGTTTCATAGGGTTCTTAGCAGCACCAAGAGCATTTAACAACTTAAATTAAAACTACTCGTCTTTGTCATCCATGGAAGTCTGTAAAGTTTTGCTCCTTTTGCTACTGTGCCAGGAATGTTTTCTAGTAGACACTGTTGTTATCTCTGTAGTGGCAAAGAGATCTTAGATCTGGCCTTAATGATTCATTATAGTCTTTGCTTTTGCTGCTTGAAGTCAAGTTGCAGCAGGCCGAATTGCTTGACAACATTTTTCTACCAGTTACAGAGCTTTCCATTTTTGTGTGTTATGATGTGAAGTATACCTTGGTGTACTTCTCAATCCTGCAATTAGCTGTGGGTAGATGGATCACTGTTCAGAGCCCCATGGAAAGAATAGGCTATTTAAGCTGCTAGAGAAAAATGGGAGCAAGGAGGTGTTATTTTTTCCTGAAAAAGACCTTTTTTCACGAAAAAGCTCATAGAGGCAAAACATAATTTTTCATGATTTTCAGGATACTTGTTTTCATTTTTTTTACTACTGCAACTAGCACTGAAGATCTTTATTGACTGAAATACAGTTTTCAGCAAACACATCAATAAGAAGCTCAACAAACATTTTGAATAAAGTATTGAACACTTGCTGCAAAATGTCAAATAGAATTTTAAAAGGCCAGATTTTTTTCATTACATTTAAAATGTTCGGAACATCCCTAGAAATCAACGCAATGATAGGAGTAGATTCAGTTTATTGCAACATTCCGTCTGTAAACTCTTCAGGATATGCACCAAAACTATATGAATAATTTGCCTATGCATGCACATCCTCTCTACAGAGATGAGCCGGATGGCTGATCAAAAAAAACCCTATCATTTTTGACTAATTATGACTGTATGGAGCCTAAAGAAGAAGTTTCAAGGAAAAGAACCACACAAGCTTGGCAGATGATAACTGGAACAGTTTCCCATGCATAAGGATGCCATGGAAAACAGAAATCATCATGGAGAAAAACAGACACGTGGGGCGTTGTGTCTGACATCTCTGGCAGGGAAACAATGTAAGAAGAAACTGGATCAGATATAGACATCACCAAGTTAGGTAAGGCTGTGTGTAGCAGCCCAGGGCAGAAAAAAAGATTCCTTATTGATCCCCTCAGCTGTTACATTTTTGAATTACGACATAAAAGTAGCATTACCAAAATCAAATGAAAGGGCTTCACTGTGCTTTGTCTGGTTTGTGCTCTTCAGTCTTGGTATTTTTTTCTCTCCACTTGGAAAATACGGATGAGGATACAAAAGGAATACTTTCCCCTGTCTCATCTACAGTATCTGTTTCTTGACAGCTATCATCTCCATTTAATTTCTGGAGTTTTTAAATATCATATTGGATTATAGAGAAAAAGAAACACCCATTCCAGGTGTAAGATTATTAATAGTGGTGAATTTGTGACTTGTGAATATACTTTGAAACAATATATTGTTAGAGCTGTGCAAAATTAAAAGTAATAGTAATGCTCTGTTTCTAGCTTGGCTCAGTGTTGTTATTAGACCTTCATCCACCTTAGGTAATTTTGCTAGCCATTTTAGGGTTGTATAAAGAGAGCACCAGCACTTAATAGCAAAAAGAAAATAGTAAGGCATTGAGTATAGAATTACCCATTAATACTGAATGGTGAATTTTTTGATATCTCTGTATACTATAGGTATGGACTGGTAGATTTTTATAATGTGATGAAGTTATTTTTCCTGAAACTAAAAAAAAAATATTGGAATTATGTCTCAATTTCTCTCATTGGGCAAAACTTCACTGAGGGAAGACAATATGCATGTTTTGTCTGTAGCAGAGCTGGAAGAGGTGCTCTTGTACAAGCAGATGTTGAACTAAATTGGATTTTTTTTTAATGTTCCTCTGTTGTGATGTTTACTGCTCTGGCTCAACAACCTAGATCCCGGTCTCAATTGCAACCCTAGGTTTTCTCAGTATTTCAGTACGTATTTAAAATTCAGTCAGGTTGCACGCAAAGCACTCACATTTTGTGAATGTCAGATGTGAGCGCCTGTAAGATAATAACTGCACCCACAATTAGTCTTTCCTTGGTTCCTTCCAGTTGCCCAGCGTGAGCCCTCAGAAGACCTGCCTTGAACGCTCAGATGCTGGTTTTGCAGATATATGTATATATGCATTCATTTGGTGGACACGATATATCTGCCCCGAAAATATAGCTCCCCGTTTCAGACTTGGAATTTCCAGGCAGATAATTAAAGCAATCTCGCACCTTCCAGCCCGCACCTGCCACCACGCGAGCGGCCGGCCCAGCTCAGCTCCCCCTGATCATATTCATGTTTGGACAGCGGTGTTTCATGGTTAATACAAATCATAAACAGGCTGTAAAAGCTGAAGCGTCAATGAATCCTAGCTTTAAAATTGCTGGAAGCTAAAGTTTTAAAACTGATACTGCAAAGTGAAAAATGAAATTTAACCAGGCATTTTGGTGAAGGAAAAATAATTTATTGGATGTAAGATGAAAAGCTGCGAGAGTAAACATCAATCTCATCTTAGACACATGTCATTGATTGATGTTTGCTCTGTACTGCTGCCTGGAGGTAAACTCTTTGAAATAGCAAAGTAGGTACTTTATCTGTCTGTGGATAGGAGCACAGTTTGTTAAGTTACTGCTTTTTTGAGACCCTGCTACATCTTTATGTTCAAT
>NW_008824775.1:237643-241291 GCF_000699105.1 Pygoscelis adeliae
AAAAAATACTGTAAAAATCATTAAATTAACTTCTGCTGTTTAAGCTAGATAAAAAGTCTAAAAAAGTTGGTTGCAACCTAGGAAGGTATTTTATTGATTATGCCACTTGTTCATCAAAGGCAGCCCCTTTGTTATAGTCGAACCGATAGTTCAGATGTCGTTAGGGAAAACATTTAATGCTCAAAAATGTAAGGTTGCCATCTCTAAGAGCTCCCCATAACCCATTAGCAATTAGTTCCCAAACAGGCATTGTTTATACTTAGCTGAAAATGGAACGGGTACCAAGAAATTGGCTGGCAAAAACCATAGATATGAACAGTGAAATAGAAAACAGGCATTAAATGATAGCACTTCCATGTTAAGCACAGCAATTCAGCAAGCAAAATAGCTTGAATTGTTGTAATTAAATTGTCAGAATTAAGACTGTTTTCTAAAAATGTTTGGGGCTATTGCCTTTACAAGGTCTCAGGCTGGTTAGTCCTTTTGTGTTTTAAAATATTGCAGAGATATGGGAATGATGGCATGTTTAAATTCAGAATCCAATTTCCATTCTGAATTCAGTTTCATAATCACTGTCCTGCATCAAGGTTGGACTGGTTTTTTATTGTGTTGTGTAAGTTTTTCCCTGGAGTTACTCTATTTAGCTACTTTGGCATCAATGCGGTAATTCAGGGGAGAATTAGACTATTAAATATTTAAGAAAATGTCCTCACTTCAGCCTGAAATTTAGTATATTGACTTGTGTGCCAGATTACAATTTGTGGGGGAATGTTGAGAATAATCAGTAAACCATTTTAAAATTTGTTTTCTTGAAATATTGCCTGTTTTTCATGGTTTTGAAGCAGTTCCAACTTTGTTCATAATTCAGAAATGACCGTGTGCTAAAATTTAATTTCAAAGATATATGTGTCCTCACAGAAAACTTGTTCACGGGTCCAGTTTTATTCTTGAAACGCATGTATCTTTTAGTCACTTATGGTGTGGGTTGTGTTTTGGGGGGGGGGGTTGTTTGTTTGTTTGGAACATGATCAGCTCTGTACACTCCCAGGGGATAGTCAGGGACTCCACTGGCAGCTTGGGGATGGTATCGTTTCCATGATGCTGGGAGTGGGTGTTGCGGTCTGACGGCGTTTTGTATGGAGCCTCTTAAGCTGATTATGGAAGAAGAAGGGCCAGATTGGGCACAAATGGGGAAGTCGACAAAATCTGGGAAAGAAGCTCAGCCCTTGCAAATGGTACCTCGGTCTTCCCTAGCAAAGGCCTGCCAGGAGCCTGCGGGAACTGTGGTTTTGCCAATTTAAGAAATCGTCTCATGTTAGTGTGAGGCGTCAGCTCTGCTTTTGTTATTAATAAGTCTAGACTTCAGGTTCTGAAAGTTGTGCCACACGTAGGTGCTGGGGTGAAGGCGATCAGGCCTCCTGAGTCAAAAACATTAACTACAAATAAACAAGCTACTCCTGCTAAATCTATATCACAATTATTTATGTGCATGGGGAGGTAGAAGGAAGATGTGTGTGTGAGAGGGTGTTGCAAAGCCCTCACAATTCAGAGAATAATGGACTAAATCTTTGGACTGGAAAATGGTGTTGGAAGGTCTGGAAAGGCAAAGGCGAGATTGCAGGTTACTGTAAACTATAATGAGTTCAGTAATTGTCACCAGGTGTGTGTATACACGTGGTAACGCCTTCCTCTGTCGTGCCGGTAGGGCAGCCTGAGTCACTGTCCCCTTCCTTTGCCAGAAAATAAACTGATGCGAGGCAAGGGAGGCACCAGCAATCTTGCCCTCAGTTTACCTACCCATGTCTTTTACAGCTTCAAAGATGCCAGCTGTTACGAGGATGGTGATCTCGTAGCAAAATAACGGTATCCTTCCTGAATGTCCCCTTGGTGATGTGGCAATTTTGTGGTTTCTGAAAAGGTCAAGCAGCATCATTAATGCACACCATATGTTTGCGAAGGCGTGTAATTCCTCAGTGAAGGTGCAGTGCTTTAGTTTGTGGAAAAGGACATCTTCCTCTGAATGCAAAACTTGGGCGTTCCCTAGAACTGAAGGACAGGAGGATATGTTGGTTCATTGTCTCCACCTAGTTCATCACGGAGATTAGACCTTTTTATTTGAGTTGTTCCAAGTTGCGATGTCTGAGGGAGGTAAATTGAGTCAGAAATAGTGCGCTTTAAAAAAAAAAAAGGAGACTCTTCAACACTTAAACTTTAGGCTTTTTATATGATTGCTTTCAGCCTAGCCTAAGACTACATAACTCTTTGGACTTTGTAGGAGATTAAATCCAGTCCCAGGTTTTTCAGGTAAGGTTATTGCTCTGCTCCTAGGCTGTCCCCTGGGCTGTCTCTGTCTATTTCTAATTAAGGACTGAAGGAAGCGGTTCCTTCTGATGTCAGGAGTAGCGTGAAGAAAGCTATGAGCATTTCTGTCAGTACTGTGGGGAGGCTGGTGCCGCAGCCGCCCTCCCATCAGGGACCAGCGTGCCTGGGCTCTCCTCTTCAGGCTGGTCTCATGGGGAGCCACACTCACCTAGCGCGCGGCCAAAGAGTGGGTAGCCATCAAGGTAATCTTCCAAAAGGCATCACAACAGATTGTAATTTATTAAACATACCTACTCTGAGAAGTTTGGCAGTCTGTTGGTATTCTGATCCGTAAAATACCTGAGAGTGACATTATTCAGAGTATCCTAGAAGAAGCAGAGAAGGTAGGGCTGCTGTGACCGTGTGGTGGTGAGGGTGTGCTGAAAGTGCTTTGCACCTGAGATGCTGGTATTTAGACATAATTCTTTGGGAAGTTCAGTATGTCTCTTGTCAGATCTTAGGGCTGAGATAAATCAAAGTGTGGTTTTAAAGCAATATGTGCTAAATTTGAGAGTGTAATTTTTGTAATGCAACATTTATTCATATATAACTTTTGCAGGTGTTTGACTTGTTACTCATGCTTCAGTTCATGTCCTTTAAGCATGAATTTGAAACAGATGCAGCATTTTAAAAATAGCAATATACCATTTAGGTATGGTACCATTTAGGTAGCAACATACCATTTAGGGGTGGCATGCCGATGCCAGGGGCGAAATCGATAGCGCAGCTCAAGTGCATCTACACCAATGCACGCAGCATGGGCGGCAAACAGGAGGAGCTGGAAGCCATTGTGCAGCGGGAGAGATATGACTTAGTCGCCATCACAGAAACATGGTGGGGTGACTCCCATGATTGGAGCGCTGCAATGGATGGCTATAGACTCTTCAGAAGGGACAGGAGAGGAAGGAGAGGCGGCGGGGTGGCTCTGTATGTTAGGGAGTGTTTCGATTGTCTAGAGCTCAACGATTGTGATGATGATACGGTTGAGTGTTTATGGGTAAGGATGAGGGGGAAGGCCAACGAGGCAGATATCCTGCTGGGAGTCTGTTATAGACCACCCAACCAGGATGAAGAGGCAGATGAAGCGTTCTACAAGCAGCTGGCAGAAGTCTCTCGATCGCTAGCCCTTGTTCTCATGGGGGACTTCAACTTCCCGGACATCTGCTAGAAATACAACACGGCAGAGAGGAAGCAGTCTAGGAGGTTCCTGGAGTGTGTGGAAGACAACTTCCTGACACAGCTGGTAAGTGAGCCTACCAGGGGAGGTGCCTCGCTCGACCTGCTGTT
>NW_008824775.1:243443-271406 GCF_000699105.1 Pygoscelis adeliae
ACAGGCTGCCCAGGGAAGTGGTTGAGTCCCCATCCCTGGAGGGATTTAAGAGACGTGTAGATGAGGCGCTTAGGGACATGGTTTAGTGGGCATGGTGGTGTTGGGTTGACGGTTGGACTTGATGATCTTAGCGGTCTCTTCCAACCTTAATGATTCTATGATTCTACGATTGTATGATTTAAAAACTACTTAAATTCATTCTTTTGGAGTTTGACCTGTATGAAGCAAATAGAAATGACACTGACTTTTGAGAGATTAATGATTGCATGTTCTTTGGTTTCCAAGTCTTGCAAAACTGCTTCAGCATTTTGGCCCATACTAGCAAAACTCTTCATCAATAAAGTGATGTGCGAGCATGCATATAACACATATATATGCATACATCACCCACATACGCACACATGCCCCAATGAGGAAAAAACCTTGAGCTTTTCACGAACCTGTTCTCCATGGTTTAGCTATAGAAAAGACACACACTGTAAACGATTAAAAAGGTACATGTACATTTGGGATTGTTTTAAATTACAAATTTTAAGAAAAGAAGGAATAAAACTATTAAAAAGAATCATTTTCCATTAACTGAAGTGTTTGCAATAAAGGCAATTATAGCAGTTGGCAGTATTCTCCTTGAACCAAAATAAATAAATACATTTGGTGACATACGTTTAAGGAAATGTGATTAGTGCAATGTTCATGCAAATAAGGAGCAGCCTCACAAATGCTAGAGATTTTGCCATCTGGTATTACCAAAGGAATACAACTCTCAACTTGTAGCTTTTCCTAACTTACTGCTTATAGATGGCATATTAGGCATTGTCACACGGTTTTTCCATTTGCATAATCATTCTGAATTATTGCAGGTTGTGCATTGCATTGCCAACAGTGAACTTCTCATTCGGGAAGGGGGTTCAGAGATCTGACGGCTTGCATGTCTTCATCAAACATGTCTCCATAAAATAAAGGAATAAAAATGTCCTTTCACTTTAGGAGTATCACACCAGTGCATTTTTAAACTTGTATGAGGCCTAGTGGAGAATGCTGCACTTGTTTACTTCCTAGAAACCAGGTAGAGATCAGTATTATAATTAATCTCAGGGGACCTGCCCATCTCTATTTGACTGCAGGCTAGAGTCCAAATGCAAAGCTTCTCAAAGAGTCAAGAGGTTTTGCATGGGGAAATGTGGCTGAGGATGAAGTTACAACCTGATCCCTGCAACTCCAGAAAAACCCAACCTAACAACAGCTATTCGGGACAATAGCTATTCAGGGTGGCAGAAAGTCTGCTTCAGACACTGAAGTTGTTGTTAGAAAGTCTTTTACCCTGACTTAACTGATGGGAGTACAGTCAGGTAGCATGATGTAGTAACCGAGGACCATTGCTCACGTAGCAGTAAATGACAACTGCTCTACCTCTGGCCTCGGCAGCATGTGCAGCAGATGATCTCCGCTCACAGGGACCCCGTGGGGAGGCCTTCGCTATTCCCTTCTTCCTGGAGGAAGGCATTTTCCATGTCCAAAACTCCACCCCTACGATAGCCTCCTCATTACACTGCTTTTCAAAGAGAGGGTGTTGGTGTGAATAACATGCATTGCTCATGAAAAATATGGGATAAAACCCCAAAAAACTTCAGCCACCTGTAAGTGGAATAAAGAAACCGGTGGTTGGAAGCTACCTCCAACCTGCTGTACTGAAACCCTGTGTTTCACAACAAACCCCCATGTTTGAGAGCCCCGCTTGGCGTTTGGCACCTGCCCTCAGATGCCCTCAGACCCATCAGAAGGGTGCTCCGCAGTCCAGTTTGAGTTAGCAGCTTTAACAAGTAAACATAAGATTTTGTGTTCGTTTGGTGACTGCTAAGGCATTGTTTTTAAATACTAATAGTGTCTAACATATCCTATGTATTTTCAGCTCTCTCAAGTCTTGAATTAGAATCAGATAGCTGTTGGCCTTTTGACTGCCTTGCCTGAGGCGTACTAGGTAACGTCACGTGGGTAGCCGATGCAACATATGTTTTGCTAACTGGGAAGCTGGTTAGCAAGACAACCTTTTTCTTATTAACACATGGTGCACTTACATGACATTAATATATATTTCTACTTTGCAGATTTACAGTGCCAGAAGAAAGGCATTAGCTGAGCTAAGCAAAATAGGCAATCAGCATACTCGTCACATTGTCCTGAAATAACACATAAACCTTATTAGACACATTGGTTTCCTCTGTGAGGAGAATAAAACATAACAAACTGAAATGTGCAAACCTGAGTTGTTCTGTGGAAATCCAGGGAAGGGATTCTCTGGTTTATGTTGTCATGCATTAAACTAGAATTCTGAAAAAAAAAAGTTAATTTTTATTCTGGATGTTTGTATTGGAGCCAGACTAGTTCATTTCTAAAAATTAATACTGTTGTGTAATGCAGTGATTTTATTCTCTCTCCAGCTACACTCTACCAGCCATACATACACTATCGTGCCAGTATTCATTAATTCATGCTCTGAAGTTGTGATAGTGTCAAATCCATCAGAAAGAGGAATTGTTTCAGTAGTAGTTTCACGACTTGGCTGATTAACAGAGATCAGAAGCAGCAGCCTAACTGTGGAAACCACTACAGCATGTAGTTTTAACAGCTCTTTAGGGAGCTAGTTAATGAAAGAATCACTACAGAAACACATCCATGTGAAAAAAGGAGCATTCTCATACAACACTCAGAGGATATGTCATAAGTGGAAATATGTTCATAATTTCTATTTACTCATAGCTGTAATTACCATCTGCCTTAAGAGTACTTTCAGTCTTTGTCAAAGTTGCTTAGATATTTCCTTTGTCACATTTCAAGCAGAGAAGTTCTGCACAGACTAGATCCTGCCCTGTGATTTCTTTTTTATTCTTCTGTAAGAATTTAATTATCTATTCTCTGTGTGAAGAAAGCACCAGCATTCCCAGAGACCTGAGCCTCCCCAGCCTGCTTGGACTGGCATTCATCTGATTCATGTTCTTGCTTATTTTTGCCATCTGTCTGCAAACCAGAGTTCTTCACTTTTAAATTCATGCTGGTTTATATGTTGCCTGCTAACTTTTAACTCTTAAAAAGCTATTCCTCTTTTTGCTGCAGTGTCTATGAGCCGGATAGAAACGTGCTGCGAAGGAAAGAATGGGAAAGGAGAAATCAGGAGGCCCAGCAGGAGGATGGCGCGTTTAACACGAGTTACTCCCTCTTCAGTGAACCGTACAAGGTAGATGCTTCCCAGCTGGGTGGCTATTTATTTATTTATTTATTCACAGGACAAAAATGCAGCCTGGCAAAGGCATTGTCCAGGTTTCAGCACCCTGCCACAAGTGCTAGCCTCACAAAATTCGCAGAGAACATTTACGGTTCATTGAGAATCGGATTTTATATATATATATAGAGATAGATAAGCTTCTTATAATGTTCAGCAGCACACAAGAATGAAATAAACTAGAAATATCCTAACAATATTTGAGATCGAATTAAAACTAGGAGGTGAAGGTGACGGTGCCCTGTTTTTGCAACACTTAGAAGAAAACAATTGTGTTAGAATTGTGTGTGAAGGTCAAGCAATAAAGTAAACATTGTGCTCTGGCCAAGGTTAATGTAATGAAATATCTTGGTGGTTGCTTTTTTTTTTTTTTCTATAAGCATTACCAACAAAATTTGTCTGCTAGACATGTTTTGCCCTCACCAAAGGCAGAGGTAACTTATGAGTCTCAACTCCCCGTTTTATTCCTCGTGGTAACAGTAGTGTGATGAGGCACAACCATCTCTCCCCACTCCCTGTTAGAAGGGTCAAGCAGGATCTGCACTTTGTAGAAGCCTGCAAACCAAGCCCTTGTGAACAGGACCAGAGAGCGGTATCCCATGGGGGCTGCTCCTCTCCTGCAGCTAACCCAGTGACTTTGCCTGCGTGCATCAAAGCACCATCATGTATCATCTACTGTGCCCTTCCAGTAATGTCCAAGTTACTGTTACAACCACCACGCTGCGAAGCCTTTCCCTCCACGCAGCATCACTTGTCCTTGATGCTTTGGGTGCTTTAGTGCCTCTTTCCAGGAGTCCTGTTTGGGACCTGGTACTTGGCTTCTGCACCTGGCTTCCGTGCTTCCGTGTTTCTGCCCGTGCTCCAGGGTCAGCTTTTACCTTGCTGTTCTTCCAGATTGCTGTTTGTTTCTAGTCCCTAATAAAAAAGAAAGATCTACCACTTTCAAACCATGTCCCTTGATAGAAGACAGCTCTGTCTGCCTTGAAGCTGACCTCCAGCTGCCCGAATTTCAGATTCATTACAAAGGCGTTTAGAAACCACGGGAAATGTCTTGAACTCCTCAAGACTCTACTTGAAAAAGTCGACTGTGAGACCAATCAAGGGCTAATCCATGGGAAAAAGCCTGAAAAGCTTGTGAGCTGTGTGTTGGCATTTCGTGAGGGCTCTGCTGCAATGGGGACTTAATAATTTTCCATTTGGTACATCCAATCAAATAGACCCCTCACAAAAAGGGCCCATCCTTTTGCTGGGCCCCTGATACCATTTTGTCTGCGGTACCTAAAGTTGGTAATACTGAAGCTCAAATCACTTATAAAAGTGGTATAGTTGGAATATTTTGTGCACTTTAATTATTACCTGTGTGCCAATGTACTGACTGTCATGGCACAGACTTCGTGTATCATGGACACACCAGTAGTTTCTGAGTTACGATGTCTGAAGGCACCTCTATGCAACCACAGTATAATTCCATCAACTTTAATAGGAGTGGATGAAAAATCATTGCCACCTCTAGAAGCAGAGAGGATACTGAGTGGGTATCCTATGGGGAGATCAGAACAATGGCTCCACCCATGCTTCTTATCTTTAAACACTGTGTCCCTATTTTGGACAAGCACGTAAAGAAGGTGCTGCAGAAATACATCCTGCAGCTGGCTTTGTCAAGGAAACGTGGAGAAAGGCAAAACCCAGTACAGCAGTATAGCTCACCCACAGCTCTGTTGGTGTGACAGTCACAGCTGCTTGGGATGACCAGTCATTCTGACAGTATTGGACATCAAAACTTCAGCAGTGGCGTACTCTGAATGTCATGTGTACACTGGCAATGGACCATTGCGCTGTCTGAACTCATCCAAGCATTTGTGAACCTTCAGTGTGGGGGTGCAGAGCTGTGGCTTGGGCTTTTTGATCTTATCCTGGAGCAAGGCTGACTGCAAAAGAGGAAACCTTTCTGTGAAACCCAATCTTACTGTCTTTAAAGATCATGTTCAAGTTTTAGGTGTTTCCAGAGGGAAATGAAGTTACAGCAGACATTCGCCGCAAGCTCTGATTAAATTCAGTATTCCTCTACACAGCTTGAGAAACATGAGCTAAAGCCGAAGGATTTGCCATTCAGAAGGCCATATCTGAAAATCAAAGGCAGACTGGAAATCTCTTAAATCTTATGTCCTCTGTCACCTTGACATGTATCACTACTCCGGTAACATCAGACTTTCTGAAAAATCCTGACTCTTCGGGTTGCCCTTTATCCTGTTCAAAGTATCCATAGCAACCCTTTATGAAGGATTACGGGAAACCAAGTATCTTCTACTTAAAATGTCTTTTACAGGGGGTAAAAAGTAGGAGTTTCATTCCGGATATTTCCTGGACATTAACAATATCAGTATTTTTAATGAAGAAAAAAATTTTGATGACCTTCCATGCAACCATGAGGTTTATTTTTAGAAGTGTTGAATCTTGCAGTCTTCAAATGCATGGATACATCTTGCATTGCAGAAGAATATCAGAGCACTGTAAGTTAGAAATGTTTGCACAGAATGCTTTTCCTACTTACTCATTTTGTGACCGTGTTTTCCCTATGTGAATGATTAAATAAGGCCAACAATATTTCAGAGCAAATAATAGGACAGACTGTTACATCTAAAGCTCATAACAAGTTACCTCAGACCCCATCATGATCCCAAAAGGATGTAGGTGAACTCTTCTGGATGAGATCAGCTCAACACAAAATCTTCTCGCCTCAGGTTGTCCCCAGTGCATCCAGAAGGAATAAACAACACCGACCAGTTGCCACCATGTGCTGTGGTACAGGCATTAGACTGGTTTTCTACAGGTATTCTTGTGGTTATCTGGGATCTCTCAATATGAGGTGTTTCCTTGTGACCTTCACATCACATGCATATAGAAGACAATCTGCTGACTTCTCTGGGCTACTGATAGTCTACAGATCTGAAATTAGGCTTTTATTTACTTCCCATCCAAATAGCAGGCATCAGAAAGAATGGACCTTCTGTTAGGGAAGTTGGACTTTCCAGGGGCAAAACTTGCACATAAATTCTCTTACGTTCATGGACCTAGAGGCAGCCAGGTGGAGAGCTGCCCCACAAGCTGTCTGTGCTGTAGGAGACTTGTGGGTGTCAGGAGCCCTGTTCCATTTGGTGGTCCTTGTCGCCATGCTCCTGGCAGGGAAGGAAACCTCACACACACAGGCTGGCTGAATCAGACTGGGTGCAGGCCCAAGGGCAGATCTCCTTCCCTAGAGGGAAGCTGGAAACACATCTCTAGAAGGTATCTACACGAGGTGGAGGATCCACTGGAAGCATAGAAGAGATCCACTGGGTAAAAGGGAAATTTTCTGTGCCGTCCGGAAAGTAATTCTGCTGGTCAAGGCAAAGCCCAAGTGTAGAAGCCATTTCATTTACCCCAGGAGACATGAGTGTATCTCCAACATTCTTTCTTTCCAGATGTATGTGATGCCTCCCACTTTGAAGCCTCATTAATAGTTTCCTCTTCTTTAGGACATGGATGTGATTCCTGTGAAGCAAAGGAACACCTTTTTTTTTAAGCCACTTGTTTTCTGTGAATTAATGCTTCATATTTCTTTTCGTAGCAGATTATTGTCCTTGTGACAACAACAGCTGCATATGCAGAGAAAAGATCAGGCTGTAGTGGCTGAGCCATCTTATCCCAAGTTTGCAAAGGAATGATTCGGATGCAACACTTTTGAGTTTTTCCCTTCCCACTTCCCTTCAATATATATTCTTGGTATATATTAAACTCTGTTAGCATTGTAACAAATGCATATCAGAAAGCTAGCTGTAATGTATTTTACATAGTTACAAGGTAATGTCCTTGAAATTTGAGGCGACAAGTTTCAAGCAAGACAGGACTGCTTCTACTGTCTGACTTAGGAATGCTTCCGCTGTAGTCCTCTGAAAGTTAGCATGTGGCAATCGCTGCACTCATGTACAGGGCATTTTTGCTTGGATTCAGGTTTTTTAATAGGAAACTCTAAAAAAAAGATTCTGAACTGGGGGAGTTTCCCTTACGTTTTTGTTTGAGTGACTCAATTTTATTTGAAGGCTTAAAAACAAAAATACCCCCAATTTTCCAGAGTAACTGATGTTGCTGCTACATTTTTCGTATTTTTTATATAACTTTAAGTGGGTTTCTCCACTCCCTTTACTCCCTTCTTTCTCCTTATTTCTGTTTTTCTCTAAAACAGGGAGTCTTGAGATGAAAGCTTGGCCTTCTGAGATCAATGGGAGTTTTCCCATCCAGACCCCGTGTCTGGAAGAGAGAAAGGAGAACACCACTGGCTCATTACTGTCTTCCTCTGAAAATGTAAAGCAAAGAACATCACATGCTTGAATCTTGGCAGGGTTTAGAAAAATCTTTGCTGCATAAATGCTAATGATACACCCTTTTGCTTACAGTGGCTTTTTAAAGCAAGGGTTTTCAATCTTTTCCAGTATGTCTTATTTGCTTGTTTTATTTCTTTGTGGAGCTTCTGCCTTTTCAGTCAGGAAGTAAATGGATGATTTTAAAGACAATGATGAATCTTAGAGGGGAGGGAGGGTGGCTGTGTTCCCCCTGCTGCACACAGCAAGCACTAGGCAATGTGAAGAATTTGGGGGGTTCTGTTCACCTTTGTTTTTGAAGAGGAGAGTGCCCTGGAGTGAGCATCCTGACAGTATTTTCAAAGAAGGGATATAATCATCTGTAGTTTTCCCATTGTCCCACGAGCTGTCTTCAAGTCACCTCGGAGTATTTGGTTCGCTTAGACCGGTGAGTTCCTTCAGTGCTTACGCTGGATGTCGTGTGGCTTCCCAGATGCTATGTGAAAACTTAGGCAGGCAGAGAAGGAAATTGGGAGTACAGTGTTTTCATTCATGGCTGAAGGAGAGCTTGCACTGGGCTATAGGAAAAGTTTTATCATGGTCAGATTTAATCCAAACCATTCTGTGTAGTTGCAATAATAAATTTTCTAGTTTCCAGGTAATATACTTTAACTACAGTGTGATACCAGTGATAGATTTCTTTTTTTATATACTCTAAGGCCCTTTATAGCTTTTCCAGTTCAGGGTAGATTTAAGATGTTGACAAGTGTCTTCAGAGACAATAAGGATTTTCGATTTCATCCCTCAACGCCACTGCTGAATAAGGCAGTGCTACTTCAGTAAGGATTTCAGCAGAAGCATGCAGGGAATTTTGTTTTTCTTACGTTGACTGTTGCAGAACATTCGTTTTTTGTTTTGCAGACTAACAAGGGGGATGAGCTCTCGAATCGCATCCAGAATACGCTGGGCAACTATGATGAAATGAAGGACTTGTTAACTGACCGATCAAACCAGAGCCACCTTGTTGGGGTTCCAAAACCTGGGGTTCCTCAGACGTCTCTCCCCAAGCTGGATGAACATCTTATTGCAGACTCGAGACCGCCGCCTCCTCCTCCCATTTCCGGCACTACTTCTTCCACACCAGCAGCCCTATCTGCCCAGCAGAGCAAAAGCACCACGATGGGTTGGCAGAAGGCCGGGCACAATGCTGCTTCGGATGGCCAGCAGAGAGCGAGCAAGCATGGGCACCGGTCGCTGGAGTCACACAAGGGTGACTTCAAACTGGCGAACCAAAAATCCAGTCTGGAGAAACTAAAACGCTATGCATCGAGTCCCAACTCCTCCTCCTCCTCCTCCAACACTGCCCAGCAAAGCTCACTGAGGGCCACACTAGGAGACAATGTCAACAGAGTGCAGCAGCCGGCAAAGCTCAATTGTAGCTCGGAAGGAGGAGCTCAAGCGCAAGAGAGGCCAGCAAAGCATGGTGGCGGGCACTGCGTCCAAAACTTCCCGCCCTCTCTTGCTTCGAAGCCCAGTTTGCAGTATCCCTGTCAACAGTTGAATTACAGCAGACATTTTGCTTCACCTTGGCAATTCCAAATCTTTTATGCTTTACTGTTTTTTAATTTCTCTATTTTAACAGCTGACAGTAGTCTTGGATCAATGAAAGGGATGGTTTTCTCCTAATCATTGATCCTTTGTCCATAAAGACACAACTTCTTCTGTTGCTGGGGTGCATGTAAGGCCAATGGACGGTCAAGACCAGGCTCCTGATGAGTCTCCAAAGCTGAAGTTACCAGCAGAGACGACCAAGTCGTATAGGGGAGTGCCTTCTAACAAGCCTGATTCGGCCAGGACCAAGTCAAAGATAGCCAAGTTCAGCATTCCTAAGCAAGAAGAGGTAGGTGTTGTTATGCTTTTTATGACATACCCCCTTGGACGGATGGATGATGTCTTAGAACTGCAAATTGCATCTGTCTCTCTACAAATTTTTAACATATTAGTTTGCATGTTGTTTTTTTTTTTTAACATTGACATAGTATATTACAAATAGCAGCCTCACAGTAATGTAAAGATATCTCAACAGTGAAATGCTCACTGTCTTCAGGACCATAACACTTCCTACAATGGCACATTTTCAGGTAGTATATATTATTTCACTGCCTTTTCTTCCTCAGTGTCCACATATAAAGCCTGGATATTTTAAATTATTTTCTTTTTTTTTTCCCTAGGCAGATGTATTACTTCTAACTGTTCATATTTCATTGACTTCTTTCTCTTTGGCAATGATTAAATGAAGTGTTTGTGATCAGAAGTAGTTCTGCCATCCTCAATGATGTCAAAGTAATTTTGCAATCTAAATAAATTGCTTAAACAATATGAAATTTGTGGAATAGATGAGAATACAGCAGTGAGACTCTCCTTTTAGTTCATAGTATCTGATTCTGTTTCAAACCAATTTCTGAGAAGACTGAGGTTTGCTTCCTAAAGAATCACAATCTGTAGAAACCCAGCCATGCTACAAGTATGAGAACATGTCTGAAAAAGCTTCTAGACAACATTTCTGTTATCAGCAGTAGATATGAAAGATTTCTGCTTGGACTTATTTTATGTTCATTTATTTCACATTCCGTTATGCAAGTAGGACACCTTGCTTTATCACTTACAGAGTCTGTGATTTTCTGTTTGATCTTTTTGGATGGGGAGGAAATAGTTGGTTTTGGCAGAATAAAGGGTGATTTTTTTTTTCCTGGGGCGTATTCAGAGGCATGTATGCCAATACGAAGATGGTCACATCATTCTCTTGTGCAAATTAGTAGAGCTCCCATGACTTAAACAATTTATAGTATTTATAGGACTGAACGACTCCATTTGGCTGAATCACCGTGACTCTCTCAGAGCAGAGACAATGATTGTTTACTCTTATTTGACAGCTGTGGTGTGTCTTGAGATGTTTTAAGTCTTAACATTTTTGTTTCTGGCATTGTTAAAGGAGAAGAAAGATCTAATTTTTGGTGGAGTTCTCTGGCCTCTTAATGCCTGTTTGTAAGAAATGGAGTTGACTGTTGTATTCCCCCTTTGGTTCGGTTTGGGAGAGAAATCTCTCTGGAAGCAATTACTTCTCTCAGCTCTTTTAGGCATTATACCCATGTGGTTTTTCTCTAAGTTAAAGTTCCATCGGTTCCAAACAACACGTAGGTGATATGTTGTTCCTGAAAAGGGGTTGTTTTAGGCTCTTAAGCCAGATTTGATAAGCAAATTTAGCATTCACAAACTGCTGTAATTGTGCAGATAGATCATGTAATGGCAGATACTAATATCCATTTAGCTATTATTACCACTTTCAGACTTGTGCTTCTATCTGCAAGTGGGAAGTATTGTTAGAGTTAAAGATGCCTGTGGCAATTGTCTGGATCTTTCAAATTTTCCCCCTTTACATGTATGCAATACTCTAAGGACTAGTTTGGAAAGGAGTTTTGATAGGCAATCATTTGTCTGAAATTCAGGATTTACCATTTGCATTCCAAATTTGCCTACCTCAGGAAAGAAACATTCATTTGTTGTATGTAATCCATGCCGATGCATAAGGGTAAATTTATACTGCAGTTCCTAGACATGTAGAGACATGTAGACACGTATTTGAGATTGCTTTAAACTAACTTGCTTAGATACCGATGGCAATGTAGGCTATGGTAGGAGAGAGTGGACTGCAAGGTAGCTACTGAAGTTTTCACAGATTTTACGGGATGCAGTATTAATGAAACAGTATTTGATAACATGATATAAACATTTAACTGAAGTTGAAAGAGGTGGACAAAAAACAATGTCCTGTAGGTTATAAAAGAGCTAAGCGATTACAAAAAATGATGGACAAATTACTCAGAAGAGAAATAGTAGGTACTACAGGTGATGGGGTTTGAAACAGGAGCTAATGAAAGACAATGTTTAGATCTCATGTTGGAGGGCTGAGAGTCCTGGCTTTTTTTCCTTTATCCTGACATTTCCTTTGTTCTAACATTTTCCATCCCAAGTGGCACAAGATGAAATTGGTAACCCACTGGTATTGCTACAGGGAGAAATATTGACCAAGACTGAAAGTTTTTTCAGTCAGTCTTGCCTGATCCACCCTCCCTTTAATTTTCAATCATACTTCTTTTTATTTCAAAATGTTTTTCCATTCTTGTTATTTGTATCGTACATCTCCTAGTACAGTTTTGTAAGAATTTCCATGCGTTTTTTAAATTTCTGCTTTCAAACTCATAGAACTTCTCCTTTGCATCAAATGTTCACTGTCCCCTATTAGGGATAGAAGTTTTAAGCAGCTTTCAGCACAAAAGCTATCATGGTCCTGTGAACATTTGCAGGCAAAACTTGTTCAGAGTGGGGCTAAAGGTGATGGCCAGGAAGGACTTTGTATCCCTAGTGGCCATGGGAAGAGTAGAGATGCCATATAGGATGATAGTGAGGGAAAGCAGGCTGACAAGTAGGATACAACATTGTCTGGGAAGCTATATGGAAGCAGAAATGAGAGTGGCAGAAAACTGCTTTAAGAGCAGCCAGGAGAATACGGGAAGCAGGAGAGGAGCAGAAAGCTTGGGGATAGGGTATCTGGAGCGCAGGTGGTGGACTGAAGCTTTATGTCTGCTAAAATAAAAGGTGTGTGGCTGAGATGGGCTAGGTAGGGCAGTTAGTGTGCTCTGGGGGTTAGTGTGGTGTTGCTGGCTCGTGGTCAGCTTGTGGTCCACCAGGACCCCCAGGTCCTTCCCTGAAGAGCTCATGTCCAGCCAGTCAGCCCCCAGCCTGTACTGGTGCTGGGGTTATTCCTCCCCCATTCAGGAGTTTACATTTTCCCTTGTTGAACTTCTTGAGGTTCCTGTCGGCCCATTTCTCCAGCCTGTTGAGGTCCCTCTGGATGGCAGCACAACCCTCTGGTGTATCAGCCACTCCTTCCAGTTTTGCATCATCTCCAAACTTGCTGAGGGTGCACTCTGCCCCATCGTCCAGCTCATTAATGAAGATGTTAAACAGTATTGGCTGTGGGGTGCACCACCAGTGACTTTGTGCCACTGATCACCACCCTCTGGACCACTTTTATAGCCTTCACTTTCTGTCTGCAGGCCTAATTTCGTCATTACACACTTTTTTTCTACTTTCAGCTCTTAAAATGTGTTCATAGTGATACCATGGTCCAAAGCCTATACTTTTCAACTTGGCCTTGACAAGTTCTACAGCTGCTTAATTGAACTGAAAACGGAACTGCAGGAGGCTGTAAGGGAAAAAGATGCAAATACGGGAAGCAAGATGTGAGCGCAGGGTGTAGGTGTGAGATAAAACATGAGACTCAAAGGAGGAAAAACTGGGGGGCAGGGGAGAAGCTGCCAAGCCTGACCAAGTAGAGAAGTGAATGGTGAGAAATGACCATTTCCCCAGTTCCTGCAGCGTTGGGGCACATGAAGTGATGAGCACTTCTGTGTGACGTTTTAGTTTTATTTTGAACATCACGTGGCTATAGGCAACTTCAAGTTGCACAGAGAAAACCAGGAAACAAGAATATATTGTTACAAATCTCCTGATTTGCAAGTCCACTTACTAATGCATTCAGGTTGAGTCCTCTGTTTCCATGCACTTGCATTTAGCTTATAGTACTTTCCAGAGTCTATCAGTATAGCTAATACCTATGCACTTTCATTTGTGTTTACCAGTTTGAAGGAACCATCAATGGAAAAATAAACACATAATGAAACGAAGTTAAGCCTCCCTGTAAGAACTGAAGAATAAGAAGCAATGTCACGCAAAGTGTGTGTGTCTTCAGCAGGGTACAAAATCCTCTTCTGTACATCCCTTGAGGTTTTCAGAGAAACAGGGCACAAAGTTGGCTGCAGTACAATTATTATTCACTGGAAATAAAATCACTTGAATACAAATTATAGACCATTACTTTTCAATACATGAAAAAGGTTGATTTTTAATGTAGTTCAATACCTCATTTAATATTTTTAATCAATTTCGGGAAGCCTTCAATATCTTGACACAGACTGAAGTTTATAATTTTTTTTTAATTGTTTTAATGACAATAACTTGCATAGACCTGTGTGTAGAAAAGTAGCAGTTACTCATTTGGGAATTTAATCTTTAGGAGCCAGGTTCATCAGTGTTAATTAGAATCCATACCCAACTTCCCTGTCCTTCCAAAATTATCATACTGCTTTGTAGAAATAATAGCTCATCATCTCAAGTACTGCTATTTCACATTTTGAACTACTTAGAAATTATATTGCTGTAGGTAAAAACCCACTGTACTGGATAGAAGGGAAGAGAAATTTGATACCAGCGTATAGAGGAAAAGAGGCAGGAAAATCAAGTGCCTCTCTTTTCTAAAATTGTGTTGAGTGAGACAATAAGAAAAAACTAAGATGGCAAATCATGTTCTTTATATCTGAGTTCTGGTTTTGAATTTCATCTTACAGGCTGCATGCTACTTTTTTATTACATTGAAGAAGCCTTATCTGTTGTCCTTTGCTTACTTCTCTAAGGGTTATGGAACAAGGAAACCGAGGTTGTATTCAAAAATGACTAGCAGTCTAATGGTAAAAAGGATAGATTTGGTTCTGTTAAATTTGGGAACACATTTATGTGAAATGTACATAAGGTCATCATGAGGACATGTTCTTATTCCACTTCACGGAGTACTTACACAACTTCTGCAGCAGAAGTTATGCACAATAGACTAAATGTCAAATTTTTTTTTTTTTTCCTTTTTTCCTTGGTCTTACTCAGGCAAATTCCTATTTGCCTGGATAAGATACTCTCTGCAGTCATTCTCGTTCGAGTGGCTATATATAGCTATCAGCATCTGGCACATGCGCTAGCAAGTGTTCTTTAAATCTGCAATCTTTTTTTCACCTATCAATCAGTTCTATCCCCATACATTAATGGAAAGCAAAAAAATCCCACAACTCTTTCCTCCCTTTCTTCCCTCTCTCTGAAAAAACCCTCACAAATATGGACTTTATGTCAGTAATATGTTCAAAACCAGACTCTTTTAAGGAGAGCTTTGGTGCATAGCGTGTATAATGAGTAGTTCCGTTCCACTTTAAAATTGGAGGTGGAAGTTCATGTGTGAAAAAACAAGTGCAGCTACACCTCACTTCACAACAGAAGCTCCAGCGTAGACTAAATTGGGAAGATGGTCATGATCAGTGCATGCTTCCCCTGGAAATACCGCATATCTGGATCTACAGGAAAGTAGAGGGGAGACAGTGTCTCGTGAGGAAGGAAAAGGGTTTAGAGGAGATCTGCATAAGTGCTTTTCCTCAGAGGCAGGACACCACCTTCCCCTTGCTGCGACGGAGCCTGTTGAACAGTTGCAGGACTAAGAATTGAATCCAGGTTTTTCTTCTCTGCTTCCCAGGGTGTTCAGTTCTGTCCCAGAAAGGCAGAAGTGAGAATAGAAGAGCAGTTGAAGATGCATTTAGATGAAAAGGGAGGGAGAGATTGAATGCATTAGCAAGAAGGTCCAGACTTCTTCCGGCACCGTTCTAGGATGCGCCCAAAGAGGCTGGAGACATAAACGCAGAATTAAGTGTGTTGATACTCCTCTACCATTTATCAACTTTATTGAAGAATTGCAGTGCTTGAGAAGCCAGTTAGCAATCACAGCACTCAAGTACTGTAAGTACTGTAAGTATGAGCCAGTTGTAGATGTTTTCTTTCCCAGATGTTCATGGGAATGAGTTAGCAAGCTGCATTTACAAGAAGACACAGCTCAATTCATCCCTGTAATGGCACCACTGACCTTCCCCACAAATAAAGGATGTTTTCCCACGTTAAACAGGAAGAACCGGACAACAAGAGCAGTGTGGTGCAAAGATCCCTGCTAGTCGTGCGTTATTCAGGACCTTCGAGTGTGTCTGTGGGAGGGCTGTGCATTACTGCCTGTTTTTATGTAGGAGAATTCAACAGACTAGGACTACAAAGAAAGTGTGCATTAAATAGGCAGAGTGGTGTTTGAAGCGCTCTTAACAAACACAGAGGAGACCACAATGCGCAAAGATGGATTTTTGGTATAGTTTTCAAATTGTGACACAAGCCTCTGCCTTTCTCGCATTTTGCAGTCACCGAGGCACACAGCAACTGTGTGTGGGGGTAGTTTCATTGAACACAGTGGGCCTAATCTCTCCAGTTATTCTTGCATGGCAGCTCTTGTGGAAGGAAAATACTGTTTAGACACCTTTCCTTGACTTCTAGAGCTCCCTAGTTTTATTGTTTCTACCCTCAGTGAAACAAGTTTCTTTTCCCTTTTGAATTAAATATCAAAATCTTTTTCTGGGAAAGCACTAGCAAAACTTATCTATAGGCTTTTGAAAATCAAGAATTTATTTACGTAGAGCCTAAAGTTTTCTGTATGGACTGATTACCATATGGTATGTGCTATGCATTTGTTGCTATGTTGAATCACTTGTTGTTCCCCATTGTTTTTCACTGGTAGGATGACTATCATCAGAAAATCTCTAAACTGGATGTAAACTTATGATTGTCAAGGGAATTCCTTAACGTATGCACATGCCTTTTTGCAACTTTTCCCTGAGATTTTTTTTTTTCCTAATTATTGAAAAAATATTTTGGGCAGTTCATTGAGATCTCTCATAAGTCAGATCCTCCCTTTGGTAAAACTGGCCTTTCCATCTTTTCAAAAGTTGGAAAAGTAACCACTTTTGGGATAAGGAAAGCTCAATGGATGTAAGAATATGGTTCGTTGTGAGAAAAGTGTATTCCTCTTGCCTTCTTCCCCCCCCCGAGTGGATACTTTGGTTTATGAATCAGCTCTGGAGTTGATACAAAAGTGCATGCATAAAAATGTCCACAACCCTGTATAATTGCTTCTTTAGTTCCTTTTGGTAAGCACTAAAGTTATTGATGAAGGAAATAAGATTTCTAGAACTACAAAAAAGTTTTTAATCGCACATCTTGTCTGATTTTTTTGAATCCATTGTAGTGCTTATGATGATGATAACTGGATGTAATAAAAATCCTCCCTACCAGAAACAAAGTAGTCTAATAGACCTCCTTTGTGAAATGCGCCTCAGAAGATACATGGCATTGCTCTCGCTTTTCCACCTTTGGCCCCATTAACATGGATTGCTCCCAGGCCTGTAAGGGTATTCAGCGGTTGGAGAAAGTGGTCCTTTCCTGGATGTGGCTGCAGGAGCTGTGTGCTGCGGCACGGCGCTCCTGCAAGCACAAGAAGCTATCCCCAAACGAGGTTTCGGCTGAGCATCTCCTCCCCATCTGTTTCGTGGCTCCTTGAACAAAGGAGTGCTTAGAAAGGGTTAGGGTACAGACAGAAAGCGAGGGTGGGCTTGCTGTGGATTTCAGATTACCAGTGAAACACTTAGATGCACTCTGCTTCTCAGACCTTACATTGCACAACACTAGGGCGTTATATCAGTGTGCAGTCAGGTGTGGAATCCAAGCCCTCGTTGCTTCTGCAGAGCAGTTATTAATGCCAACTCACATTCTCCTTTGCAATAATTATAGCAGGGCAGAGCATTTCTGTCTACTCTTTGTCTTCACAGCAATCTACTAGGGATCATGTAGGATGTAAAGGTGGTTTAGGATTTTTTTTTTTTAAAATATCCATGAAAAATATTTTACTGCTTTGTTCTGTAGTTTCCCCAGTCTTTCATGAATCACAGTGACATGAAACTGTCACCACTGAACATACTCATGGGGGCCAATTATGACTGATGAGCAAGAGAACCAAAGGAAAATACAGCGAGCTTCACAGATCACTGTTAATTCCAGCTAAATAAATAATGTATATGTGCCACTTGATGTATAAGGTTAAAGAGGTCAGACCTCCAGTAATTGTTGTAAATGCATCCAGCCAGGCCAGAAGCAGTTAAATTCTTTATTGTTGGTCACATATTCACTTACAGTAAATGAAGACAAATATACCCTTAAATATCTGCATGTAACATACTTTATTCACCCTGCACGTCGTAAAGTTGTCATTTCCGTAGCACTTCTGAATATGGAAGATCTATCCCTGTGGTATCACAAAATAGCTTCCTAGAAAAGTAATTAACAGAAGGCTTTTTTTTTTTTTAAGTTCAGAAAAGATAAATAACGTAGGCGTCTGATTTCCTGTCACTCTTGGTTAACTTTGTATGAAAATGGATAGCTTCCAAATTAAAGCAGGCACCGGCCTGTCTGGAGAAAAATGCATCTGTAAAGAAATGTGTACATTATGTATTCATGTAGTTTCAAATCTCTTAATTGTATTTTATATATATAACAATCGCATGTTCTGAAATATGGTACCTTTTTTACTTCATGAGTTAAAACCAGCGTGCCAGAAAGGCTGAGGTTGCTTCTCGCACGGTTTAGGATAAGCATTTCCTTTCCCAAATTCCCTCATACATGCCCCACTCTCTTCCCTCCCCACCAGCATGTTTCTCTGAGCTATGGAGGCTCAGTGTGAGGTGGCTGTACACCACATTTTATTCAGAAGATAAATACACAAAAAACATTCAGGCCAGTGAGCCACAGGGTCAGGAATATTGAGATCCAGGATTTTCTCTCAGAACCAAAAATTGCTATTCATATTCCTCTGCATTTACTGCAAATGGCTGTAAGGGAAGCTTGTGTAGCTAGAAAGAGAGGAAAGCAGAGAGTATTTCTTGTTAACTCTTATCACTAACACATGTTTAAGGAGCTCTCTTTGCTTTGTAACTATTTTGAAATGAGATGTTGAAGATGATGGGTTTTTTTCCTGCACATGCTAGAGATTATTAGTATTCAAACACCAGCAGTGTAATCTATTGTTAATCAAACATTGCATTTATTTAAAGCTAGTTGTACAACTGCATTCAGATGCAGAGGCAGGTACAGCTTTATGTGACTGCTACAACTTCTAGACCTGAAGTAGGAAAGGGGAAGACAGCTGTGAGATTATTGATTACAAACACGGTCAAAAGCAATATTAATACAAAGTATATAGAATGGCCATGATTTGGCAGTTACGCATTATTTTCTAAGAGGCCTTCTCCGATTTTAATTACAATCTCAGGGACATCTGATACAAGAAAACATATTATCAGAGACATCTGATACAAGAAAACATATTAGCTGGTTAATTTCTGATTTCATGGAAGTAGCAGTCTGGAGCAGAAGCATGCTGTCTAGAAAAAAGGCATGGGATGGAGGACCAAGTGCAATGTGAGAGGGACAGTTTGAAAAATACCGTAAGCAGATAATGAATGTCTTTCTTGCACCAAATCGTAAATGTTTAGCATGCAGGAAAAGTTAAACATACATAGATAGAGAGGACATACGAATTAGCTGGGCCCCATAAGAGTGGAGGAGTCTGAGAAAAGAATTATGTGGGAGCCTAAAGAGAAAAGAGTGAAATTATGATTTGAGAAACCCACCGAAAAGGAGGGGTTAGTCACGGTCTAAATTTTTGTCCTCATGGGAGGACCAAATGCAATGTGAGATGGACAGTTTGAAAAATACCATAAGCAGCAGTTGTAATTTATGATAAAGTCTGCATGCAAGATCCTTCAGTAGCTTAGAGATGGCTGAGCAGCCCCCAAAACTTTAGGTTTTTGCTGCAGTGTGTTTTTTCCCGTGAGGAGGCCTTTGGGAGCACCCTTCCTTCCCGTGCAGTTCCTGCTCCCAGATGGGAATGGACCTATGTCCAGAGGACACCCCTGACAAAGAATCGAGCTGCACGATTGCAGTTATTTCTAAAGAAGCTTGCCCTCTCCCATAAGGACGAAAATTTAGATGGTGGCCATCACCTTCTTCACAGATGTGGTATCACTGTTTCGGGAGGAAAATGCCTTACTCATCTCCCCCCATAAGCAGTACGGCAATATGCACAAAGCTGGGCTTGGGTGTAGACATAGCTTCTGTGGGAGGTGGAAGAGGCAAAACCTCACGCTCACATAGCATGTCCCGAATGTCTGTGAAGAGCCTCTACACAGAGCTGACATCTTCCGAAACACAGCAGGTCTTTTTTTTTTCCCCACTGAGAGGGTTTATAGCTTCTGATAATATCTGTTGCATTCTCATCAATAAACCAAAAATGCTGTGTCTTTTACTACTGTAATCTCTTCCATTCAGGAGTTTCAAAGCTCTTCGTAAGCATTAATGACAACTCTGAAAAGAATATATTAAATCTGGTTACAGAGGAGTTAGCCGAGGTGCAGGTGGATGGGGACACCGTTCTCGATGGCGCCACCGGCAGCTACGCCGCAGACCGGGCGTGCTCCCCTTGGCCTTGTTTGCCAGTGGTCCAGGCTGAGGGACCAGCTGGAAAATGTTGTGGGAAGTTGGGGTAGAGGACAGGATAGTGCACCCGGATCGTGTACCTCATCCCATCCCCAGACTGAGGCTGGACATGCTTGCGGCTGGCCACAGGCTCAGAGCAAGCACAGCCAGGGTGAATCGGTGTCAAAGCAGAGAGCAAAACTGAAGAGACTGAGCCCCCAGTTCTGTGTTCTGGTTTGTGCTACAGCTTGCCGTGTGGCAGAGCGGCACATGAAACTCTTCCATAACCTTGCGCTGGAAATGGAAGTTAACACAGAAGCATAAGTAAAGGCTTCTTGCTAAACTCTGAATTAATGTTTCTCACTGTTTTTCTTCCTATCATTTAGGTCACTTGAGGCAGAGACAGTTCCTGAGTTATTATGTCACTTACGGTTTACCACTTCCATCTGAGTTACTCACCGCATGTGTTCCACTAGAAATTAATAGGAGTTTTGCCATTGCATTCAGTGGTAGCAAGACCAGGGTTTGACAGGGATGGATATTTCTTTTCTACATTGTATGAACTTCCTTTGGTCAAGAAGATATTGCTTGAGGGAAGATGGTCTTTTTTCTTCACTCTTTCTTTGTTTTGTTCCAGAAATGGAGATGTAATACTTGTGGTTGTTTTTTGACATCGTTATTACTTTGAAGAAAGTCAGCAATAGTAATACAGAATATCAATCGGTGGCAGAAGGTGGCATTTGAATTCAGAAATGCTATGCTACGTTAATCTGTTAACTTTAGGACATATCTTTAGAGCATCAAAGGAGCTTCTTGACCAGTCTGAGGTGCTTGAGTCATTTTTTCTCTCTTGTAATTAAAGTTTCTAGCTCCCTGTTCAGAATCAGTTTCCTCACCAACTCTTCAGTGACTACATGAGTGATTTCCTGACAGTTGTACATTAGGAATTATGGCATATCCTTGCACATAACTTCCAGAACTATCTCAATACACAGAGAAGAGACCATAAAACACACCGAATGGGGATTTCTCAGATATGCTAATTGCTGCTATATAAAGAGCACGGGATGAAGACCTGACACAGAGGAAGTTCAACTAAGAAGTACCTGCCACAAATCTTTGGAGGTTCACGGAGGAGCGAATCCTGCTGCTGCCACTTCACGGCAGAGCTCTGCTGAGCGAAGCCTTTGTAGCTCAGCGAGTTCAGGCATGGAGGGCTGGCAGCTCCCTGCAGTCCCAGGTAGGGCCTGGGACAGGGGTCTGCCGCCTCCAGGAGCTGCTGCTGGCGTCGGGGGGCCAGCGGGGTCGGCAGCTTTGCCAGTGCCCCGCATGGGAGCAACTCCCACCTGCTCGGCTCTTTGCTGCCTGGGTGCGGTGCCCAGGCTGGGTTCTCGTCTGTCCTAAAATAGACCCAAATGCAGGCCTAAGTTATTTGTCTTGAAATGGACTGGAATGCATTTCCCGCTTCCCATCTTCTTGTCTATGAGCTTGGCTCTCAAAGTAAAGCTGCTGTTTTCCTTAGACTGGATTTTTGGGTGTTCAGAGCATGGGCTGGTCTACTAATGGACATCCACCACCTCTTCCTTGAAGCTTAGGTTTCTCATTCAGTGACAGGAAGGTGCTGTCCACGTAAATGATCCTCCAAATTGTTTGCAAAATTTGTGCTAAATTGACATCCATGCCAAACTTTGCAAATGAGCTCCGTATTTGTAGAGCACTGCGAAATAATGTGCAGCGTAGAGGGGGAGTTCAGCAAATGTGCTGTAATCAGGTGTGAGTTATACTCTTGCAGCTTTTTTAAATGATACCTTTTACACACTGACTACAGATAGGTATTTTTGCACTCGGTGGAATGGGGCTGGATCATTGAACTCATTTTAAGTAGGCCATTAAACATCACTGCTTAATAATGATTTTTAGCCATTGCACTTGAACCCTTTGCCTTAGGCTGACCCGGCAGACAGAAATCAAAAGTGCTGCACCCCAGCAGCTGGCGGCTGCTCTGCTGCTTCTACAGATACACCTATGCCCTTTTTTTTTAAAACAGGTTTTCTGTACTGTCTGTGAAATGCGTGTCCTACTAAATATAATAATTAATGTGGAAAGATGAAACCAAATAGTTATTATTCAATAATTTTAATATAGAATACTCTTTTTTTAATAAATCAACTAGACAAATCAAACAGTAGAGAAATGAAAAGTGTCTTTGCAGGCCCTGTGGGAAATTCAGCTAATGAACTGAAGAGTATCAGTTTCTAGACAGGCAAGAAAGTCTGCTTAATTTAAATAAATAAATTCAACTATTTGCCTCCTTATTTTAAAATCATGGTTTTGGGCATGATCACATAATATGAACAAAGTAACTTCAGTGCAGCCTGTGTAGTTTGAAACACCAAGCAAAATACAATTAACTTTAAAATGGCAAATTGTAATGCTATTAAAAAAAAAAAATCTTCTGCCTTCCGGGTGTGACTATCTTCTAAATGTGATGATGTCACCCTGTGAGCCGTTAAACCGTTATCAATGAGCAGGCTGTGCATTTTCTAATGATTACTGTGGAGTTGAAAAAGACTCTATAATGTTCCTTCAGTTTGTTCATCATTTTTGTTTGATAATTGTCCTAAAAATCAATGCAGCTACTGAGTGCAGAAATTTGATTGAACCAAGAATAAATATAGGCAGCAATTTAGGCTGTTCTTACTCAATAGGAAAATGTCTTTGGATAATAAGTGGATTGCTATCTAAATTCATGAGTTCTTTTATGACATTTTGGGTTAAGCCTGAAATAGATTAATCTTTTTCTGATAAAGTTGCATAAGCTGTGATTTCTCCGGTGACCACATTTAATTGGATATTAAATAAAGTGCTTATCTTTACACCAACAGGTTTTACAGGCTGGATTTTTTTTCCCCCCGAACTGTATTTCACAGATTAAGTAACAAGTAGTAGGCACACACAAAAAATTATTGATTAAACTATGATATGCTCAGATTAAAAATTAGACTGTTTTGATTCAGGTAGGCTTTTGAGGTGCATGACTGCCGCTGAGGGTTAAATGCACAGGATAGAGGGAAACTGCAGGATGGTGCCAAGAGCCGTGAGGACAGGTCAGCTCTGCATATTCTTCCTTTCCCACATATTCTTCAGCAAACGTACAGCGGGATGGTTTTCTGTTGGGTTTGACAAGAAGCTTAAATTCCTGATAATGTTTTTGAAAAGCTTGAGGTCAGGATTCATTATGCAAGGTGCTGTACAAGCACACAGCGAGAGGTATCCTGTGATAGAGCCTATCAGCCCTGGAAAGGCACAGGAAAGGTTAACAGGAACTTGGAAACTAAATTAACCTATCGCACCTGCAGAAAGGAGATAGGGACAATGTTGAGAGAAGTATCCAAATGGAAAAACACCGATGGTGTTCAGGAGGAGGAAGTCTTAATAGGGTGAGCAAAGACTGCGCTTGGGAGGAAGAGTGAGACAAGGAGGAGGGGATGGAGAAGGTGAAGCTGAAAGCACAGCCCGGCTGGTACGGGAGATGTTAGTCTGGTACTCCGCTTGCTGGAGAAGGTAGACCAACAAAAGGGCTCCAAAGGGGCAGAAGATAGTTAGGACTTGCTGCATTTCCTTTAATGATAATCAAGGACACTCTTTGGAGCTGAAAGGACACTTCTGTCCCAGAGAAGGGCAGGAGGTTGAAGGAATCTGGCTAGATGGCTCGGGCGCGTGTGTGAGATGGGTGGAAAGAAATACAGCAGTTGTGCAGAATGAGACGGGAGAGGAACCACCAGTGTGAGCTGGAGGCCTTACAGGGGGAGGAAATAAATGAAGACATTTGTGTTGACTAAGCTGTGCTAAAGTAAATGATGTGGCGCTCACGCTAATTGCCATTTTTTCCCCACTGGTATGACATACTGTGAGTGTGAGAACAAATTGATGCCTCCCTATGTAATCAAGCCTACTTTTGACTTTCTGGGCATGGAGCTGGCTGTTGGTTTTCTCCTCATATATGGGACAAGAGAATTGCAGTAGTGCTCTGCAGCCTGCTCAGGAGCTTTGACAACCCTTTCCTGGTGGAATTGTTTTGACTTTGGCAAGATCAGCTGGGAAGAGGGGCAGTGTGGGGTTTTTTTTTTTCCTAAATAAAATTTACCCGTTGCACAAAGCACGTAATTGTTCCAGAGCTAATGTCAGACTTGGACATTGTAATTGCTCACTGAAGGCAACTTGCTTCCTACAGTGAGTCGGCAGAGGCTGGCAGTACTACAGGTGCCATTGCCACGCAGGCTGCCGTGACTCCTGGCTGCTGGCATCGTTTGGCTGAGATTCAAGGCACAAGGTGTTAAAAATCCCAAGTGTGTTACTGAAAGATAAAAATGGAAAGTAGTTCCACCAAGTAATGGGGACATGCATAATGGCCTTGTGCTAATTTCAGTCTGGGGTCACTGGGCCCTCTCTTTTTTGAATAGTTGAAATAGCTGTGTCCAGATGATAAAGTTGTTGACAATTATCTTCTCCATCCTCCAGAGACCACACAAAGCTAAGCCTTTTCCTATTACTTTCTCCTCATTTTCTTTTATTCCTGGCTTGTCATGACTTTTGACGTTGGCATGAGGCTATTTTCTAGAGGAATTTCCTTTGCCTTCTTTGCTTTTGGTAATGTAAGCATTTTGTTAAGAATTTTTTTTTTGAAGCTGTATTGTATTGTTTTGTTAAGACTTTTTAGGACGGTGTTCTCTTTGCTGCCTCTCACAGAAGTCAGCTAGTAAATTAGCAGCCATTAGTTCCCCTTAGGCTTCAGAAAAATGGTAAATTACTTAAAGTTTTTCCCTGACTTGTTTTATTTCCAGTAAAACAAACATTCCAATAAAACGCCAGGAAAGGGATGACAAGCTTCAGAGCTTGTGTTGGTTTTGGAGGCCAAGAGCTGGGTCAGGGGCTACATCAGCCCACAGCCATGTGCACTGGTTTCTGTGGCGAGGAAGGCTGAGCAGGGAAGTCTGGCAGCAGCCACTGCCTGCCCTCAGAGACAAGCCGGGATGCATCCCGGTGCCCAGCTGGGAATTCCCAGGGATGTCTGCCACCTCTTCTGTTAGCAAGCAGGCTGCAGCGCTCCCTACACAGTTGAGGGTGAGGTAAACTATTATGTGACCAGCTTGGAGACTCTGGGACTTTTCTTAGCAGAGCTGTGTCTGTTTTTAAACCTTGTGCAAAAATATAGAGTACGTAGGTAAGCATGTAGCATACCCTTAGAGGCATGGTTTGCAAGGGTGCTGTTTGTGTGTAGACCTCATTTCTCCCATAATAAGTAGGCCTGTGGAATTGTTCAAGGGGAGGCAGATTTGTATAAATGTCTGTGCTCTGTCAGCGTGGCAGTGCTGAGACTGAAAAGGCAGTATCTAGACTAGCTCAAAATGTATGTGTGTTGCATTTGTACATACCATGGACCAAGGCCTCTACAGGTACAAATTGGCCTCATGCCACCGACACTGGAGATTTACCTCTTTATTTGCTGATCTCTTATTAGATGCAAAGAAGTCACCCAAATAAGTTCCCAGTGTCCATGCACCCTAGCAGTAGCTTAATCTCTGGTTTAACAGCGAGTCTTTGTAAAATGCATGTACACAGATAGAGCGTTTCTAAATTGCCAACACAACAACAGAAGCTTAAGTGCAATTTTTATTCCAATAAAGATCTGATGAAATTATGCCTAATGGTCTGCAGACTGCACTTTTATATGCACTTGCAATGCTCCCATTGACTTCAACTGCTGTTGTCAAGGTGTTTCAGTACTACTGAGCTAAGGATCATTACCCTGTGCTATTACAATACATTAAACTAATGCTACCATTTTTCCACTGTAACAACAATACCGGGTGACTGAAGGCTACCTCCAACCCAATAACTTGCAATCAAATATTTGTTTCAGATTTCAAAATGCATATAAATTATGAGGCTTGACAAAAATGTCCAGATTTGACTAGCCCATAACTCCACCCTGGTCTTTAATTCTTTGCATACAGACAAAACAAACTTGGCACTGATGAACAGTTTAGAGATATTAATATTTTTAAGAACATGAGGATTTTAGTTTATAAGTGAGTTGAGTAAAACTACATTTGAACTAAGCTTTCCTTGACTTTCATGCAAACAGCGTTGGAACGATATATATAGACTGTACATATCCCAACACCCAAAGCTTGTGTCCTTCAAAAGCAAAACAATTCCCTGACTGCTGTTGATGCAGCATGCACCAGGGAATACTCATACAAGTGTCCTGGAGCTGAGCTTAGTTATCTGATTTCCGATATTAAAACCAACCCACCAATTCTTCCTGAGTCCTGTTTGCTCTAATGTAACGGAAAACACTGTACTTAAGTGCTTCAGGGAGATAGCTTTGCAGAGATTAGTTTACGGGTTGCTAAGAAATTAATAATTTTAAATGCATAAAGGAAAGCAAATTCACCAATTATATAGCCTTTGCTACACTTGCTGATTGTTTGCTACTTCTTTATCTTTTTTTTACTGCCTAAAAAAAGAAAACAATAAAGAAAAGGAACAACTGCAAAAGGCTTAACAGTTGACTGATATTACCTTTATGATAAAGTGGACCACAGACTAGATGGAAAAAAAAAAGAAACCATGACCCTGAGTTCCCTTGGAAACCTCTGCAAACTCATCTTAAAAATGTACACACAACATCTGCCAGACAAACAGGAATGAGGACCTGATAACCAAACCAGAATCCAGATGTGCACAAAAATGGGCTTCTTGCTGTTTCTCCTATGTCACTTGCACTGCACGTCTACAGCTGTGAGATATGCAAAAACATAGTTGATTCATATGGCAGGTCCTTTGGATATTGTTTACTCCCCAAAATCCTGGAGTTACTTGTTTATTGTTATGTGTTGATTGTCATTAACATAGGAAAGGCCCTTCACTATATCTAAAGTTTTCTGTCCCCTTCTCCTTTTAAGAACCAGCTTTTGAGAGCCATTCTTCAAGATGAAAATATTGTTATGAAAGAACAAATAATAAAGTTACGCACAGATCTGGAAAACTGTGTTTTTCAAGACATCAGGCCAACAAGATTCATTGCAAAGATATTTAATGGTTCAAACACAGGGCTCATTCTAAAATGCTGAAGAATTTTGCTTGTGCAACAGATTCAGACTTGACTGCAGAAGTCCTAATTTGGCCTCCTTTTTCTATGCATGCAAAGTCACAAATACAGAATCACCTGCTTGTGCACCTATGCATCAAGTCTGATGCTCACTTATTTTAAGTGACAGATTATCGCTGCCTAGCTCTAGTACCCTGCACACCAGTACTGGCAATATAGATGTCTTCAAACATAACATTACCCAGGCAGTGTGACACCTCTCATGTCCCTTTCTGAACAGACAAGAAAAACAAGAAAGAAAAGGATTGGCTGGTGCAGGATCAGTGTAGGCCTGTGCAAGAGGACACTGCGTTGCAGCACTGGTTAGATTCAGGAGACCTGGGCTCCATTTCTGTTGGGTATTCTCCCACTGCCTCCGGAGGGCATGGCCAGCTCTCTGTGTTTCCAGAGAACAGCAACAGAAAGTGGTCAGCTGCTATCCTTGAGGCTGCACAAATCATCTTGTTAGTGTTGCCACACTGGGTGAGAGTGGTAGAGGCAGCTGGAAGGTTAAAGGCAGTATCTTGTATTATCTGTGGCATGACAGATAGTGGCATGACTAACCTGATCTCCTTCTTTGACAAGGTGACCTGCTTAGTGGATGAGGGAAAGGCTGTGGATGTTGTTTACCTGGACTTTAACAAAGCCTTTGACACCGTTTCCCACAGCGTTCTTCTGGAGAAACTGGCTGCTCGTGGCTTGGATGGGCGTAGTCTTTGCTGGGTAAAAAACTGGCTGGATGGCTGGGCGCAAAGAGTTGTGGTGAATGGAGTTGAATCCAGTTGGCGGACGGTCGCAAGCGGTGTTCCCCAGAGCTCAGTTTTGGGACCAGTTCTGTTCAAGATCTTTATCAATGATCTGGATGAGGGGATGGAGTGCACCCTCAGTAAGTTTGCAGACGACACCAAGTTGGGCGG
>NW_008824775.1:272130-311580 GCF_000699105.1 Pygoscelis adeliae
CCGAAAGGGTTGTCAAGCATTGGAACAGGTGGCCCAGGGAAGTGGTTGAGTCCCCATCCCTGGAGGTATTTAAAGGACGTGTAGATGTGGTGCTTAGGGACATGGTTTAGTGGTGGACTTGGCAGTCCTAGGTTAACGGTTGGACTTGATGATGTTAAAGGTCTTTTCCAACCTAAACGATTCTATGATTCTGTGATTCTATGATCTGGAGACCCTTACTGCAAAACACAAACAAACTGTACATGGAGAAAAAGCGTACATATCATCAGCACCACTCTGCTTTCCTGGGTGTGTAGCCCCCTCATTATTAATGGAGGTTTCATTTGAATTCTTTGCACACTGGTTTGCTATTAAAATCTTGACATTTACTATTTGCAGATAGTTATATACTCCTGTGAAATAGCACTGATGATGCAGTGGCATTAATTATTTGCCTTATAAAGGTGTCCACTGTCTAGAAACTGGTTCTCAAGCGATAACCTTCTTTTGTAAGCATCCAAAGATGTGCGTGCAAATATCTACAGGAACACTTTACAAGTCCCAACCCCTCCATGTAAAGGTGCATATCATTGAAATGTGCAGATTTTAAATCTGCCATCTGATACACAGTGTATCAGCTTCTGAAATGACTACCAGAAGAGGAAGACTGAGGATGTGGAGGTTTGAGTACCTACAGTAAGAGCTATATTCAGGCTTCTTTGATCAGACGCACATCTGTTTGAAAAATAACTGTGTTCAAACATAATCGTCTAGTTCTGCACAATACTTAAAATAAACAAATTAATTCTGCAGAGGGATTTAAATTGAACAAATGTATTCACTAGGGAAAGCATAGTGGCATGACTGAATGGCCTAAAATACATCTAAGGTGAAACTGTTCTTCAGATTATCAGCAGATCTGCAGATTTGCTCTTTAAACAGCCTATGGACCTTGATAATCACATTCTCTTTCTTTAATTATCACAGATTTACAGACAAGAAACAATTCCAGAATACTGTTACGAGAGTTTGCCTAAAACCAGCTAGGTTATTAAACTATGAAATAGCCATAGCTCAGAAAGATGTATCTTTGGAGCGAGGAGAAGAGAAGCTAGAGGGTCTCTTTGTGTTATAAGAGAGGGTCTCAAGATATTACATACAACTTCTGATGGACATGTTGCAGTTGTGAGGGTTCAGTCAGTGTTGCATTAATAATCCCACCCTACTTTTACAGGGCGTGATGCTATACCCTTTTTACTTTAAAAGGGTTGCATTTCTTCTCTACTAGATGATGCTAGGTGACCTTTTAAAATGTGTGGATAAATGAAGGAGCAATAAATTTAGTGCATGTCATGATTAAAAGAAGCTGCTCTCATATTTTCCCCTTTTTTATCTTCTTTTTTAAACATGTCATTTACAAATAGAAGTGCTAGAGGACAGTTCAGAGAGCAATTCGAAATTGCATTTTATTGGACATGCTAACAAATTTTGGTATTGGATTGCACGACTGAAATGTGGACTTATTAGGTATTGGTGTTGCATTATATTTCGTATACTGACTGAATGAGTTTGATGAGCAAAGACAGAGGATTAGCATGCAAACTACCCCCATTGTTTCATATTAAAAAGTGAATATTTAAGAGCTGAAATGCAAATTTGTTTCAGTTACATGGCACACATTTTTCAGTATGCAAATGTGCCACATCTGTGTATTTGTTTTGCTGCAGACACAACCAGCAAGAGTTTAGTGATGAAATCTGTTCTTAATTATGATAGCAGCTGTTGGAGCAGTAACCATTTTTTTCCTCCTGATGTGAAGTTGCCTGATTTACTCATTTTTGTCTGCATTTGTCAGGGCTGCCAGTGCAGAGAGAGAACTCTTTGTGAGGGGTTGCAATTTGTTTTCTGTGCGAGAGCCAGTGAAAATTGACTAAATCTGCACAGCGGGGTAGTTTTATCTTTTCTTTTCCTGCATTGCAAGCTGTTGTACCTCTGCTCCAGCACAAGAGGCCTATAAAACTACCAAACAAATGAGGGAGCTGTTAAGTGTTCCAGCAAGTATCTTAAGCAGCAGTTCATGTAAACGAACTATGCCTTAATGAAGAAGGAAAAAAAGTCTGACATCATAGCTGTGGGACAGATGGCATTAATATAATGTATTGATAAACACTTTGGAAGCTTATTTTTTCTTCCTCAATTATTTCGTTTCCATATATGAGCCCAGTAGATTAATGAAGTTTGTAAATTCCTCAATATTTTGATAATAGGAAGAAAGAGAAAGAGTGGGAAGATTATAAAAGGATGATAAAAAAACTCCTTTCTGAATACACCATCCATTACAGTAATTTGTTAATGAGGCAATGCTGTTGCAAATCAACACAGAAAACGACCAAGAACGCTTCATAGCATAATGAAAAATTGGCCAAAAATTGCAGTGCAAATGAAAACAGAATAAAAAGAAGACATAAGTTATTGATACTAAAACTTCTGTGCTAAGAGCCTACTGAATGAAACATTTATGGTCTCCCTACAATCACAGACTAATAGTCTGTTTCCCACTGGATTGTTTCCACACCGATATTTTATGCCTTGTTTTTTTTGATCTAGGCAACACTAAATTTAAACAGATTTCAGCCCTGCTCCTTTTTCAGTTAACTTTTTGATGCCTTATCCTGCATCACTGAAACCAGTGCAGACTTGGCCCCAGAATATAGTGAGAGCAGGTATAGGCCTTGAAAGACTGTGCAAAATTTGGCATTCTTTATTGAGAGAAGCAATTTGCTTTTGCTTCCACAAACAGAAAGAGTTCAGTGGATTGTATAACTCTTCACTTAAGAGAAGGATTCTCCCTTTATTTTCTGCAATTCAACTTTTCCTCTTTCTCTTTTGACCTTTAAATCTTGCATTTAACTAAAAGAAATGCAAGAACATGAGAAAACGAGGGGCTGCAGGTAAACTTACCTTACTTATAAACAGAGGATATCTCAAAGTTAATCTATCTGAAGTAGTAAATCTGTAAATATAAAATGAGTTGACTGATGGATTGTTTCTCAGTAGAAGAATATGTTTAAATATCATGGTGATGGGCACACTGGGAATTGATGTACAGGCATGGGTAGGATGGGATAGTTGTCAGGAAATCTTGTCTGCAAGTAGCTGTTTACTTAAAAAGAAAAAAAAACAGAAAGAGGATTGTACAGTGGATTCTGGTGAGGAACTGGAATAGTATAAACATGTAGTAGATAGGCAAGAAGACATAATGTTTTATCCAGTGATGGGCAAAGTGTACTGTGGCAGGGCTCACCTTGGGGTCCCACTGCCTGTCTGCTGCCAGTGCAGCCACCTTCGTGGTGGGTGACTGCAGGGCATTGTCACTGGAATAAATGGCATGTCTTACAACTTAAAAATTCCTAGTTTACTTTATTTTTCTGAGCTTTCCAAGATGCCTGTGCATGGTCAATTTTACCCTTTTTTAGCTGCATATATTGTTCCCATTAGCCCACGTGTTAGAACGCAGCTATGAATCTCTCTGGTCCCCCATATTTTCCTTTAAGCATGACTTCCTTCAGAAAGGTACTTCATTTCCTGTCAGGAAGCCCAGGTGCTATTGCTACAGGAATATAAAAAGGATTTTTTGGACTTCTTGTCTATGTCACATGCATGTTTCCATGTCACGTGCTTGTTTTCATGAGAAGGAGAGTTGGGAGGGCAGCAAGAGTCATAATGAAGTTACCGGAGAAGTGAGGAAGGTCTGGATTTCCCACTGAAGTTACATCTAAAATGTGTCTTCTCTGACTTTTTGTTTTGACCATTTCTTGTCTTCTGGGTAGACCTAGCATTAAATGTTTCTAATACAGACGTGGTCATGTGAATAGTGACTCAAGGCTCCTATTGCACTCAGTTGAAATAAATAGGCTATTTTTAGATGCAATTAATCTGACCTTCGCAAACATCCATTTAGAATAAGATAAATCCTTAAAAGCATGTAACCTTCTCCATCGACCAGCAAGGGAACCTAGAGCAGTTAGCTTACATGTGTATGTCTACAGTTTTTCCCCCTTGCTTTCTGTGTCTGTTTTCTATTGCTGCTGTGCCAAGAATGTTGCATACCTAAATAATTTACCGTAGTTTTGAACAGTCGTCACTGAGCCTATAGCTGTGAATTGCATATTATTCACTTAGCGGGTTTTTTTTCCTCAAAAAAGCACCATTTACAAGAGGTTACAGGTTTTAGCAAGGTGTCTTCACACTTTATTATCGTGATTACAGTAATAAATATACAGAAATGTTGCTCTGTAGCATTATGTCACTGAAATTTGCTGACAAAGTAAATTGAAAATGGGATACAGTGAATTATGACTTATGACTTCAGCATATGTTACAAAGGGTACTTTAATAGAAGAGGTGCATATGATACTAATTACACTGTGAAATCACACTATAATAATACTTTGAGTAATCACATTTAAAAGTGACAAAATTTTCTTAAAAGGCATCTTCACGGGGATGCCGTCTGTTCCAACTTTTTATGCCTTTTCCTTATTACATAAAAAAAGCATTTACTTTCATGATGGAAAATGTTTTCAACTATATTCCATATAAAAACAAAGGTCTGATACTGCATTTGGATCAATGCATGGGGATGTAAAGCACTTGAGGCAGCAAAATCTTTGATCCCGCTAGATGACTTGGTGTGAAAATAGGGGAGATATGTTCTTCCCATTTAGGTAGAGAAAAGATTGAAAGACGTATTGCAGATGTCACCTCCTGCTGTCTGGTAACTTACTGGCTGTCAGCCAAGATAAGGCAAAAAGATGCCCTGTATTCAACACCCCAAAACCCAAATGGTTAAGAAACTTCTTCTGTCAGGAATTTGGGGAGGAAACCATGCCCGGTCCCTGCTGATCGGAGTAGCAGCTTGGTAACGGTACCCCAGGGCTAGTGATGAAAAAGTGGGACATTTGCTGCACTACTGCTTCTCCACCCCACCGCCCCAGCCCCACGTTCCTGCAAATATGACACATTTATCCAACAGGACAAAAGAGACAGCCCTGCGTCCCTGATGGAGGTGCACACAGAAATACCCTGGGACTAACCTCCAGCATCCCGCTCCATGCGGGATGTGTTTGTTCTTACGACGTTGGTTATCTTCTAAGCTCCATTGCCACTGCAAGATGTTTGCAGGGATTTTTTTTCCTTGGATAACATGAGTTTTTTCCTCCCAGATGATTCACACAACTACATGACTCTTGGAGCTACAGTTCAAAAAATAACAGATCATAGAAAAGTGCATAAGGCATAAAATCTACATCGATGTAGCTTAAAAATTCAGAATACCAGGTTTGCTCTCAGTCCTTTCTAGAAAAAGCGCATTATCTTTATTGTGTAGATAAAGACAAGAGGAGAAGTCCTGGCTCCATTGAAGGCAAAGGTGAATTTCTCATGAGCTTCAAGTTTTTTTTAAAAAAGTTTGGCGTATTTTTGATAGAGCTAGGTTAATTTTCTTTTTGTGAATAGTAGATTCTCCAAAGCAGTTGGTGTAGAGATGGACAGAACTAACTGCTTTAACTGGAGAAAATTAAAAAAGAGAAATGTTGAAATAGTTAATTCCAAAACTTCCAAGTCAAACGTTTCAAATTTTTAATGTGAAAGAATTCCCTCATTTCAAAATTTTCCTTAATTTCTTACTTTTTCAAGGGATAAAATTATAAAATCGGAACATTTGGTTTCAAATCAAATAAATTGTTTTGATTGATGTAGTATAATTAATTTACTATTCCTTCTTTCCTTTTTGAAGAAACAACAAACCAAAAATACTCAGCTCAAACAAGAACAGTTTTCCTTACAATTTTCACTTTAGCTATCAACCCAGAAAATCCATTATTTTCACATTTTTAATTCATGGTAAAGTCTTAGGAGCTATTTTGGCCTGTCACTTGATGGGCATATTGCATAAAATATCTTAAATATTTATGAACGTATCAAACTCTATGACACAAGTAGCTTGACTATCAGATTTGTTTTCTGAAGTAAACTTTACAGATATAACTCTGTATAATGAAGAAAGTCTTGCTTAAACTCATGTCAGAAACATTTCATTATAAAACATATGGTTTAAAATAGAAGGGAGGGGGACTCAGAAGGTATTTTTTGTCCTTTCTATCTTGGGTCACTGTAGACTGAACTATACTAAATGTTTAATTCATGGCTGAGAAATATGTGATTTTTAGTAGGTTTTCCTGCTGGAGTACAGCTCTCTGTGACTTAATTGGAAATTTAATTTAATTTAAATTGAAAAGTGTTTTTCATTTGTGAAGTATTCCCATCAGAAATCTAGGATATCTTGCAGAATTAAACTCTGTATCAGTGTTAAACTCTTACTTGACTATTTCCCATCTATGTTCTCCCATAGTCGTAAGTCTCTGTGTTTGAGTTTTGCATTGTGTATATTTGATAAGACATTCCCTTCTTTAATGCATCCATTTTTTCCTAAAGAAAAAGTGACAATGAAAATAAATAATTAGCAGAGAAGCTGGAAAATGATTAGTTTCTTGAGCATTTTCTGAGAAAGCGTTGCAGTAAACCCAGAATATAGCTGTTTTGTATACTGAACAAGCTAATACAAAAGGCCCAAACTTTGCCCCGAGGGAACCCGCTGGCACCTTTCCAGGAGCATCAGGAGAGTATTTGCATTACGTGGAGCGGACAGTAATTGCCGTTTTCTTTAATACGGAGATAAGGGCTGCAGAAGTGGTCGTGTTTGGAGTCCTCCATCTGAATCGGAGTGGCTGCCTTCTACTACCAAGGTAGAGCATTGCTTCTTGGAGGCAGTAGTCATAAACACCGCATCAGGCAGAGGAGACCTAAAGCTATAGCTGCACGAGAGAAGCGTATGCCTTTGGTCACACTTCAGTAAGTCCTATGTTAAGCTTTAGGGGAAAAAACAATGTTTAATCATAATTTAAAAAAACAACTTCTATTTCAGTCAGCAGTGTCCTCTGGAATAAACTTAGTAAATCAAGTCCTAGCATTTTGGCCGCACAAATTGCATCCATCAGTGCACTTTTATGTATTGTTAAGGGGGTGATGGAAGGGAAGAAGAAGAACAGGAGAAAGTAGCAGGTGCAAATGAAACCAGAAAAATAAAAAAGCCAACTACTATGTTGCTGACTGTCACATTCCCACTCAGATGGTTATTTCCACCCTCGCTAGTGGTCGGGCTGCAGACGCAGGGAAAGCTTTGCTGACCGTGTCAGTGCTCTGGTGCTAGTTCAGTACCAGCTCCTGTAGCAGCACTGGAAAAGCTGAAGAAAGGTGGCTTCACTCTGGGGTTTGTACTTAGTTTTCCATGAGGCTGTAGGAAAGCGTGTGCAGAGTGGTGGACCGACATCGATATTGGCAGTACTTGCTGCAGCACAGTGTTAACATTTGAAGGCCGGGCCCAGTTTTTCCAAACTTGGGAAACTAAATACTCCTCTATAGGCACTGAGCTGATGTTCTTCTGTCAACTTCTCATCGCGCCCAGTGACCACTGCAGATGTGAAATGAAACTTTCAGATGTTTTTGCAAAGAGCAGGAAATGCTGAGAGGGCTCATGTTTGGCGGATTCCTGCTTTTTGTGTTAATTTGGTAGCTCTTGCTGCTGCTTTAGTTACTCGTAAACCGGAGACAGTTTCTGTGGATCTAGCACAGCCTGAGACTTTCTTTAGACTTTCTTTTCTGCACTGAAGAAGCGTGGCCCAAGGAGTGCCACAGCTGGAGTGGGGAGGAGCTCAGGGGGCCCAGGCTCGAAACCAAAAACCACCAGACCCCGCATACTTTGAGGGTCTGATTTTGAAAGTCCCAGCTCAGACTTTAAAAAAAAAAAATCCGTGAAATCATTTTCCTAAGCACGATGCCCTGAAAAAACAAAAGGTGGGAAGTAGGTGGATCGATATGAACTATATATGGCCTTATTCTTATTTATGGTAAGGTCCCTTTATCTTGCTTTGGCATTATAAAGGAGCCCTAAAATTAGTGTAGAAATTGCAATTTAAATTCCATTACATTCACTGTAAAGAGATTCACTGTCAGGATGAAGGAGGAGAGGCATGGTTTAGTGATAATGAGAATCAGGCCCATTATTCCCAAGAAATTCATTTTCTCTGAGTGAGAGAAGGGGAACTTCTAGGTCATTTCAGTAGTTATTTTATTCTGTAAAGAATAAATAAAGGAGACTCTGTACCACTGGCAAATTTGATCTATAATGCCTCATGCACAAATCAGATTGTTCAAATGAACCTTGATGGCTGCAGAGAAGCGTAAGCAAGACTGACAGGTAGTACTTGGTTTGCAGAAAATAAGTCTTTGCTCTGCAGCCGATTGATTTGCTCACCTCTCCTGTAGATCTGAGAATGCGTTTTACTGGTGGGTTTGCACATACCTACCCATATACTTAAGTAAGCTTCTTTTTTTTACTGGGTGCATTTGACAGACTATGTTTGTATGTGGATATCCATACACTGTGGGAAATACTGTACTTTGTTCCTCAGCGTGCTCTTCTAAACTACTTTGACTGTAGTTTCCTCAAGTCAGGAGCACTTACTGTCACCAGTAAAAATGCTCACCATGTTTACCAGTGTTTCAAGGGCTTTCTCCCTCTTCAGAAACAGTAGTAAACCATATTTACTCACTTTTGTTCATGGCTTAAAGATGGCTTAAGGGATTTAACTGAAGCAACTTATCAGATAAGGCCAAATGTGAACCATATTAGCCCAAATGGTAAATATTTTGAAAAGCTGTGAGCTCACAAAAGCAAGAAATTATTATAGTGACTGTTTTGGATTAGATGCAAGTGAGTGACACTTATGGAATCTGGTGATAAAAATTTCATTTTCTTCTCCCATTCATGACATATTGGGGAAAATTAATGGAACTTTTACTTTACCTATTGTATGTACACTAGCACTTATTAAAAATATATTTGTATACAGAAACCTAATCCAATGCTGATTATAACACTAGTATAATGTATTTCTGTTATCATGCTCTTCTTGCTTTGCAAATAATGACATGTAGATCCAAAAAAAACAGGTATACCTTTCTGAGTTGTCTATTCTTTGCCTGCTTTTAATTCCGTAAGGGGTGTTAATGGAATTGGTTGGTGAACATAGAAAGGAGAACTTGTGTTAATAGTTTGTAGATCAGTCTCTCGATCTCCCTGGAGGATTTTATCTTCTAGCTGCAGTAGTATGATGAGGTGTGTGACTGGGTTTTGTTTTAATTAATGTTTTAGGCTTCTCATCCCAGAGAGCTTGGATGGAGACAGTGTGATCATATTGCACCACTGTCAGAAGTGTTGAATAAAACACTTATTTCTCTGCTTGGAAAGACTTAATAATGAGTTCACAGGTGTTAAATTAGAATGATTTCAATCTATTGTCTAAAGTCAGGCACCGATTAATTTCTCAGTGTTGGTTAGGGCAAACTGAAGAATAATCAGGTAACAGTTTTAAAGTCCTGTACTAAATTGCTTCTTCACTCCAAGGCACTGCAGCCCTATATCTAACAGGCTTGGGGGTTTTGTTTCTAAAGAAAGACTAGCCTTATAGATAGGAAACCCAATCAGTATATGACACAATAAATGTGACTAACTGTATCTCTCACTGTAATACATGAACATCCTTTCACCCCAAATCACTGCTAAGGTTAAATTCCTTTTGGAATAATATTTAAATGCAATGCAGAAATGGTGGCTTCTGGAATTAATGAATGTCTCTGCTGGTTTGGGTGTCTCTCGTGTTCTGATTACAGGACTTGGCGCAAGGCTCTTATTAAGAAAATGTCTCATTAATACACTTCTTCTAGAAGGGAAGAATCCTCAGCAGACATTCCCTCCCATTCAGCAGATCACAACACAAGGTCCCTGCCACAGCCGTTTAAAAATGAAATGGAACCAAGCAACCTAATTAAAATAATATCTGCAGAAGCTCTATGTGCCACCAAAGACCCATACATGAAGTAATCATTTTCTGTAAAAGGTTTCATAAATAGAAAACAAAAGAAGCATCTAGTTTCAAAGAAAAGCAAAAAAAAAAAATTCCAAAGGAGAACAAAATGTTTACTTGTAATTAAAAACAGATAAGACCATCTTCAATCGAAACTGCATTTAAATTAAGACAGAGAGAAAAAGATTGAGATATTGTCTGTTTTTGCAATATATGTTACCCCAGGTAATGTTTTCCAAAAATGTTGAATGCTACAAAATTGGCAAAGGCTATCTAGCAACCTTGACAAGATCCAAACCCATGAATATACGCATAAACAAGGACCAAAAAAAAAGTAGTGGATAAAATTCACCCTTCCCTGAGCAGAGTTGTGAGAAGGCCTTTAAACATCATTTTTAACCTGTTTAATCCCCCTGCAAAAGTACACGAGAATTGTGCTGGATTCAAGCAAGCTGTCATGGTTTGACCCCAGCTGGCAACTAAGCCCCGCCCAGCCGCTCACTCGCTCCCCCCGATGGGATGGGGGAGAGTATAGGAAGGGTAAAAGTGAGAAAACTCGTGGGTTGAGATAAAGACGGTTTAATAAGTAAAGCAAAAGCCGCACATGCAAACAAAGCAAAACAAGGAATTCACTCACTGCTTCCCATGGGCAGGCAGGTGTTCAGCCATTTCCAGGACAGCAGGGCTCCATCACGCGTAACGGTGACTTGGGAAGACAAACGCCATCACTCCGAATGTCCCCCGCTTCCTTCTTCTTCCCCCAGCTTTATATACTGAGCATGACATCATATGGTGTGGGATATCCCTTTGGTCTGTTGGGGTCAGCTGTCCCGGCTGTGTCCCCTCCCAACTTCTTGTGCACCCCCAGCCTCCTCGCTGGTGGGGTGGTGTGAGAAGCAGAAAAGGCCTTGACTCTGTCAGCACTGCTCAGCGGTAACGAAAACATCCCTGTGTTATCAACACTGCTTCCAGGACAAATCCAAAACACAGCCCCATACTAGCTACTATGGAGAAAATTAACTCTACCCCAGCCAAAACCAGCACACAAGGGTAAAATCATCTAGTCTGAATTAGCAGTATTAGCAGCACTTCAGCAGAGTGAGATGGGGGAAATGATCCTTTCAGAGCTTGTTTTAAGAAAGCTTGCACTCAGTGAATAAGTAGCTTCTGTTAATAGGGTGTCTATAAAAATCCTTCCTTTATCTATGTTTGCATTCAGTTAATGCTAATGTAGAGATAAGCTGCAAAACAGAGAGAGGGCTTACTTTCGAGAGCTGCTTGTGTAGCTGATGACAAGAGATGATAGAAGTTCTGCCAGGGATGGGCGCGGGTGGAGGATGCTGAGAGGAGCAGGTTTAACTTCACTAAGCAATCAATATATGGCATCTGAAGGTCAAAGGAACTTCAGACTGTTCAAAAAATATATAAGGTATGACAAGAAACTTGAGGGGGTTGCAAAATGTACATCTTTGGGTCATTTTCTGGGCAGACATAGAGTTGATGTGATCTTTTCACAGCATGTGTAAGAGTGTATTTTGGTAACGATATTAAGGCCAGGTATGACAGTCATTACCAGTTGTGAATAATGGTGCAGGTGTACTGGTATGTTGCTACAAAGCAATTGCAGGTGGCTTATTGACTTCTTATGTGGCAGCACTTGTTCTGTTCATTGCAATTGATGTGATTAGCTTGGCCTTTTAAGGAGTGATATCTTAATTCCACTGGCAGAAGAAAGTCTGGAAATCACAAATCACTCCTCAAGAGCACAACAGAAATCCCCCCTGTCAAGTCAGACTCTGTGTACCTGGTTGAAGACAGGACTAGGTGGAACCGTGAGTTTCCAGTTTGTGGTAAGTTTTGACGCTTCAAAAAATTGTTGCACTCCTATTCAGAACAGGTTTTTTAAAACCCCTTAATGTAGATATTCTCTTAGCATATCCTGGCTCCTCTGACCGGGATACAGGCATTTCCCAAAGCCCCTGGCTCATCTGAAGAGCTCCCTGGCTGGGAGCAATTGCTCCCAGCTCATCTGCCCAGCAGCATTGTTCCCCATCCTGGTGAGCTTTTGGGGGGAACCACATAGTCTAGTGAGAAACCAGTCCAGGTTCAAGCAAGCCTGGGGACCCCCACTTGGGAGACGTGTGTCTAAGGTTCACAGCGTTTTTCAAAAGTAATGTACTATTGTGAGACAGACTGTAGCACTCCGAAAACACGGTCCCTCTTCAGATAGCCCCTGAGCTGTAGCTGAAGCTCAAAATGTACATTATTAATTCAAGTTGTCTTGTTCCAGCTGCTATGTATAAAACTGGCTCCATAGTTAGTATCAAATATGGATGTACTTCTAACAGCTTCCTCTTAAGTGAACTAATGTCATCTGAAACGTACTTATGTCTGTGTCAGATACCTGTGGTCGAAAGAGATAATTTCGCTGCAAGTTCAAGCATATTAGTTCAAGTAGTGTTTTCCAAAAATGTTGCATTTTATAGATGAGCCAAAGATTCATCAACACCCTTCAGACCATCTGTTTCCTTTCCTGATCACCTTTTCCAGAGTATGGTGTGGTTTCTGTCCAGTTCCTTTCCTTCACTTCCTTTCTCCATTTCTTCATGAAATGGAGACAAACTCCACATATCAGACATTTGCTCATCTTACAAAGGCAAGTGTTTTGGAGGATCTTTACCTGTAAAGTTCAGTGCCAGGAAAGGCAAAAGTGTGCTTTGCATATATACAGCCTATGTTATACACAGTTATTATTTAAAGTAAACCTGTAAAAGAATAATGTAAATACATGGTAAGAATTTTAAAAGGTTCAGCACTGACCTCAGTTCCCTCTGACTCAAATGTGAGCAGAGGGAGGTTGAATTCAGCGAGAGTACTCTTGAAAATCTCACCCTCTTTTTTTTAAGAAAAAGGCTAGATTGGAGATGGGAAAATAGCGAGCGTGTTCTGGTCTCTGTCAAGCAGTGTTTGCTGTCACTAAAAGCAGAGAAAGTAGCAGAAACAGAGGATATTTAGGAGATGCAACAAAAATACCTTCCTCCCCATCAGGACTTTGATAAATAGCGTGCGTTCTGCTGTGTTTCGCTCGCAGGGTATCCAGAAGCAGTAAAATGACACACACACTCATTTTGTTTATATGACAAGTCTTCCGTTTGGAGAAACTGATGAATGAAATGCCACATGTACGGCAGTGCAGGAGATTGCATTTTTCTTCGGGCTGGAAAACGCTTATTGCGCTGAAATATGTAAGTGTGTGTGTGCGTGTGTGCATGGGATGGCTGCACATACCTGGGAGCTGTGCTGAGAAAGTGCAGCTCAAGCCTTTGCCAGAGTTGCCCACTAACATGTCTGGCAATGAGGCGGTGGGGACGGCACGTCCCCGGCCTCGCCGCACCCCTTCTGCGGGAGAGGTGATCTTGCTTCACCGCTGCCCACCCCGTGCGGCACCATCGCCTGCCAAAGCAAACCCTGGGCTGGCCAGTATAAAGGGACTGCGTACAGTTTCTCTGTAGGTGACTTGATATAGGTGAAGGGATATACCTGCTTTCGGGTTTTGGACACCCATTCCTTCTTTGCGTCACCCCACAGTTGGTTGATCGTGGCCCCTGAGCTGCATCAGCCTCAGAGCAGTTTTCACGTGGCTCCTAGGCTGGGGTACATCCCGTGGCCCCCCCAAGGCAGCGCAGGCAAGGGGGGTGTCAGGGTAACCCAAAAGGAGTTACTCCACCACATCCAGGTAGAGGGCAGAGGGCTCAGTCACACCAGTCCTATCTGCCTGGGGGCATTGCCACCATCGGCTGGCCAGACTCTCCTGACAGCTTCCTGAAGTGGGTGGTATGTGCCTGGCAGGTCAGTGAAGTGTTTTGTAGGTGGCCCAGAGAGGCAGGGAGGTTGATAGCACCGTCACAGCTCAATGAGCATTGCACTGAGCTCCTGCATTTCATTTAGCAAGGCTCTGGCTCCAGCTTTGGCACATGGCATCTTAAAAGCGCTGCCTAAATGTTCTGCCATGTCGTCTCACCACTTAACAGACCAAACCTTTCTGGCCAAAGGACGTGGTCTCTTTTTGCAAGTCCTTGTCCTTCGTCTGGCAAGCATGCCCAACACCTCATGCTTCCTCCTGATTACCATGCCAGGGACTCTCTTTCACGCAGATCCTCTCCATGATTATCTCATTTCTCACGCCACCTCCTCAACTGCCCGTAAACAATTCTTTTCAGAGGCTGGGAGTCCTTGCCTGGCAGCTTTCTCAAAGGTCCACATCTCTGTTGCATAGAGCAGGATGGAGAGCATGCATGCGGAACAGTTTCATTTTTGCATCTCGGGAGAGTCCCTTGTCTCTCCACGTAAGCTTCCTGTTTCTCTGGGGCGGTGGTGCCAGCGCTGTCCTCCTCACAGTCCCCTTGGAGCAGTCATTGTCCTCCATGATGATGCTTCTGAATTACACAAAGCTATCTGTGTTTTCCATTTTGCAGCCTTCTATTTAGTGTATTCACTGTCTGGTGTTTTTGGTCTATGCCGTATTGTATGCATCTGACTGTGGTAAAATCCTCCAGGCTTAGCCCTGTTTTCTTTTGATACCTGTCTAATCATTAGCAGGCACATGTGCAGATGTACATTTTTCTTTTCTTTATTTCTATTTATGCGTACCTCTTGCATCAGAGGCATTAGGAGATCGGTGAACTTTTGTCCCGGCAATGATCACAAAGTGTTGCCTATAGAAGTTTTGGAAGCTGAACCTGTAAACCATCTCAGCAATATCTGAGAGGACGTGTTTGAGTACACTCACTATGCCTGTGCTATCTGCCTCACAGAAGCTTAAATTCATGCAGGCGGATTATTTACTTGGGGCAAAGGCATGTTGATTCAGTGAAGGGGGAAAGGGGAAATGCTAGGCAATTTCTTTCTATAGTGTACATGCTCTACAGAAGCTCAGAAGGGCAGTGATTTTTATATTTCAGGAGCTTCAGCTGTCCTTCGACGTTGGCTTCATGTGGTCCAGGATCAGTGGCACCAGCTCTTCTTCTGGTCAGTCCAACACGATGAGGCCCCTCCTGGGCAGTGAGCCCGAGGCACCACTTGGTGGATGCACCATATATCCCACCTGTGCCTTCTCTCCAGACTAATGGGAAGAGTTTAGGCCCATGGCAAAGGGCTGAGTGGTTTTGAAATTTTCTCCTTGGAAATGCTTCAGACTCGGCCCTAGCTTGCAGCTCTGTGTGTGCTTGGCCCCATGGCAGTCAGCTAGATTAAAGCTGGATAGCTCAGGCCCCCTCCTCCTTTGCTACAAGAGGTTGTCTCCACTCCCCACCTCAAACATTTCTCTCTCTAATCAACCTCCATATCCCATCCCACCCCATCAGGCCCTGCACCTCTGTGGGGGCCAAACGCAACCCTCTGAAGTATAAAAATCACCTGCAGTGACTGTGCCCTCCCAACCCCACCGAGAAAAGTTCAGGGTGGGGAATGGAGACCATCTCTTGTAGCGAAGGAGGAGGGGGCCTGAGCTATCAAGCTTAAAACTGGCCAACAGTCATAGGAGAAGCAGAATCAGAGCTGTTTATTGTAACGGCACCATCTGACATGAGGAAAGGAGCTGACTGATTGTGGCCATAGCATGAGTGAAATTATTTGTTTGGTTTTTTCAAGTGCGTGCTTATATTGTGTTACCTGCTACTTCGCCTCTTATTTGTCTTCCTGCCTTCAGTCTTTAAGAGACTCAAATCCAGGTAGCATCTGCTTTTTGTTTGGGAAGCACCTGGTGTATTGGAAATGCTCTTGAAGTAAACAAATGAAGACAATGATAATGGCAGTGTAATGTAGACAAGTTGCGAAGCAAAATTACTGATTCCCCCAAAGAACATCAAGGTCTGGGTTGAATTTGGCTCTTCTTACATCCACATAAGACAAGTGAGTGGAAGCTGCTTGGATTTGTGGGGAGGCAGAAATTTGATTTTTCTGGGCTCAGATTTAGATTGGAAGGAAAAGCAAAAGAACTCTGCTCCTGATTATGCTGTAAATCAAATTAGCTTTACATGTCTGCTACGTCTTTCAAGTTTAGTGTTCTCTGAATTACCGCCTTCATGTTTACACTGTTAAAAGTCTAATGCATTAGTAAGCAGCAATCACCACAGCTTTGCTCTGCATTAGCAAAAAGCAAGGGGGAAAAAAACCTCTTCTTTACCAAGAAGGACTGTCAGGGATTACTGCGTGTGCACGTTGTGACAAACCAAACAGCCTCCAGGGTGCTTATCTCTGCTGCTGCTCACTTCATGTTTTACCCATTAAATGAACATGATGACGGTATTTTTTCTTATTTCTTGACATCACTTTTACCACACTGGCGAAATTTAACATGCAGTCATCTTGGCTTAGTTCAGTTTTACTAAGGCAGCAGTGTTATATAAATTAACTTTGAAGAAATAATTTTCTTGTTAATCATGGAATTAAAAAACTCCCTTGTTCATTGTGTATGTTTTGAAGAGAAGGACTTGGTTTCAGCAGGTTTAAATTTGGTGAAATTAACACAGATATGCAAGGCTTTTCTCACATTACCAGATTTTTATTATAGCCCCGTTTTTGTGGAAAGTATATACATTTTTAATGTATTTCAATAACACAATTAGGTTAATCACACAGAGGAGTCAACTGTTAATATAGGACTTCTGTGATCTATAGCTATTTTTAAAGGATCATTCAAAAAGAAGAGCAATTGTTCAAGGAAATGGATTTATTATAAATGTATTGGGATTACGTTCAATAATGGAGTTGATGTTCCCTGGGAAAAAGCTTTCCCCTTCTTCTCTGTTGTATGTCACTCCTTATTTGCATTTTTAAAACAATTTCATTGCACTCTGTGGAGTTTCCTCACTTCTTCTTATAAGAATTTAACATAACTGAAAGTGATATTTGTCTCCAGTTTCTCTGGGAAAAGAATAACAACTGCTACCGAGAAGACAGAGAGTTTCTGATTGTTGGGTTTTCCCATAAAACTAATTACAAAAGTGCATACTGCCTGGCATGATAGTCTTTGAGCTGCGGCTTCGGTTGGTTGTGACAGGATGAGAGGGCATACATGCCCGGCCTGCCAGATGGGATTTGTATTAGCAGGAAAATTCTGGTTTTGACAGGGCTATCATAGCGTCCCGCTGCTCGCCTTCCTTGGTATTGTACAGACTGCTCTCTTCTTCAAAGACCGGCTCATGTCTTGTGCCTCTGATGTAGCAAACACATCAGACACAGCAAGAGCTTCCCAGATCCTGAGGTGGATTTCCCCTGAAAATGATTTAGCTTGCTGCCTTTATCTTCAATAAATCTTGGCAGCCAGACAGCACAATCTGTTGCCACTCACATCTTGCTTTGTATGAAAGTTACCCTTAACCTAACGGGAGCCATTTGATCCTTTTAAAACCGCAAGCTATCTTTGGTGAGGCCCTGCTTTTCAAATACTGCTCTGCGGCTGCAAACAATTATTTTGCCCTTTTTGTCACCATCATCACCCATTGCTCTTTTTTCCCCGGTGTACTTAATCTCCCATATCTAAATCCAGTCTTACATGTAAATAAATACAGGAAAATTCTGTTCATTTGGTTGTGTATGATAATGTTTAATAAAAATGAAAGTCATGTGGTAGATAAACATTCGGGAATGATACAGGTGCACATTTAATCTGAGACTCATTTATTCAATGAAGAAAGGCTGCAATACCTTCCTGACCACAACATTCTGTAGAAACAGACCTTTGCTCAAAAAATATCTGTATCCTAGAGGAGAAACCAAACCGATTTGGGGGGAAAAAAAAATAATGTGGTGTTTTAGTATATGTGGATATTATTCATAAGGAGATGTTGCCCATAGGTAGGGCTGGTTTTGTTGTATTCTGTCCTCTAACCCTGGTTCACCTTTGTAGGGTAGAAAGAGTGCTCATCCCTCCCGTTAGTGTCCATCCCTCAGAAGCATGAAGCACCCTTATATATTTGGTGTGAAACCAAAAGATCCTGGAGTCAGAGCCCTATACTCTGGGGACCAGAGTGGGCCTGCTGGGTCATCTAGAGCTTAGCTCTTCTCTCCATCCATAGCTCCATGCTATGAACATCCACCAGTTCACATCCAGTGGGGGCAAAATGTGCTCCCATATAGGTGTCCCTGAAGTAATTTGAAATGTAAGACAGCGAGGTGTCCTCAAGGGGTGGGCAGATATGACAGAGGATCTGTGGTACCCAGGCTCGTCTGGAACGAGAGTCAGAAGCTGAGGCGACCTCAGGGTCCTCAGGTGGCACCAGACCACTAGTGGTCAATCAAATCCAGCGCTAACTGGCCCACGGATTGCAGCTGCCACCAGATCTCTTTTAAGGTAGAAGTGTAATATATTCAAGAGGAGTGTTCTGCTTTGAAACTAGGTGAACTACATGAACTTAAGCCATCTGATATTAAATTTTCATTCTGGGTTTCAGATTTTTCAGGCTCATTTTGCTTTACCACTCTATCTTTCCTCCATCAACAAAGAAGGTACTTTAATTCCTGCAGCTTTTGAGTTCATAATGCACAACCTTGATTTGCTTTTAATACAGGATTTGGGGATACAGTTTGTATTTGTAATGTTAAAAATTATTTTAAAAATTAAGAATTAAGGCCTCAATTTTAATTAAAACTGTGTCATTCCAGATTGAAGTAATTGAGGATTGGCTCCATAGGCCAGTTTGTAATTGTTCTTGTCTCTGGTTAGTTGGCAGAAGAGTGGTTTGGTTCATTTGATTGGTTCATTCTTTTTGGGCTGAAAGAGCCAAAGTCTGAAGAATACTCTGGGTGTTATATATGAATAGCTTAAATCTTTTTGCAGAAATTTTGCAAGCAGTTTGAGTAGCAACACTGAGACAATAAAGCTTGCCTGGAATTTTGGATCATTAATCAGTGTTCTTTATCCAGAAATGTTGCTTGAATTGGCACAGCCCCACATATTGATGGGAAAGAACTGCAGAATGAAGAAGTCCTTTTATTTCAAAGCAAAAAATAACACTCTAGAAGCATGACTAGCAATATTATACTAAAAATAGTTGCTTGCTTTGACTTTTTAGCTGATTAATTGGTTATGTAAGAGAAATATTTATAGCATAGGAGCAGCCCAACCTGCTGCATGCCCAGAAAGCATAGCATGACATGGAAAATTTGGGGAGAATGGCTGAAATAAAAAAGACTTTTCTTTACTTTCTTGTCATTCTAATGCAATGATATGATATGATATGATATGGTATGATTTAGCACTGAGTCCAAGAGACACAACCAAAACCAGCATACTTTTAGCCCCTTCAGCTGGTTCTTGGGCTGGCACGTTTTTCTTTGAATGAATGACTGAATGAATGAATGTCCTAAAAGCAGAGCTGCTTGGTAGATGTAAGTTTGATTAGTGGATTGTAGTAAATTGAACATAGCAATGATAATGTCTCATAGTAATGACAATTTTTCAGATGGCAGTGTCATTCCTTCACAATTTCAACTGACTTTACCTTGCTACATTTAATATTTTTCTTGTAGAACGAGTGAAGATGCCATATGCCAAATGTTTCATGGCATGGCATCTTCACCAACTCACAATGATCTATTACATCTGCCTTAAAAATTTGACTCCTTTTTAGTAGTCGTTTTAGGTAAGAATGCCAACTTTTTATTAAAATGAGTGAAGTCACCAACTTATCAAGCTGTTGCCAACATACTAGCAGTAGAGAAGGAGTAGAGCCGAAGAAGATGATGAAATGTATTCTTTTTCCTCTTTCTAAAATTTTCAATGCTTCTTATTTCCCTGAGTAAGGATAGGCTCAGGAAAATGAACTTTTGTGCTCTGCCTTTTGTTTGTTTCTGTTCCAACTCTTTTATTCTATGTGGGCTAGAACAAAAAGTTTTCCAAGTAAATACAATATATGAGATTAAATGAGAAAGATGAGAGATGAACAGCCAAATAACTAGTAAATTTTGGCTGCAGCCAAAGCAAAGGAGGAGAGAAGGCGATGCGGAGGGAGTGAATAAGGACTCCCAGAGTGAGAACACACAGAAGTGCTGTCTGCAGTGTGTTGTTGTCACTTGTCCTTGCAAAATGGACTCATGCAATTCATCGTTATCACTGCCCCTTCTGATTGAACCCTGCTGTTAGCACTGCCCCTAACTCAAGAAGACTGCGTTCCATGTAAACGCTCAAGTTTTATTTTTCTTGAAGGCAAGCTAAGAGAACAAGCTCTTCACAAGGGAATGACATACTTAAAAGTATAAGTTAAAAGTAAAAGTTAAAATAAAAAAGCATAAAACTGTTTTTCAGGTGCATCTACATTAGTGCCCTGTTTTGGATCAGGAGCTGCATCTGAAGTCAATCTCTTGGCCATCCCCACTTACCAGACTTTGGTTTGCCTCGCAGAACAGTGTTAGAGTGTGCAAACTAGATTCCTTTCAGATGAAAGTAAACCAAAAATTCACTCCAGAAACACACCTAATGCACTCCAGACACTAATGGGCACTCAATCAATAGGAACAGACTAAGCGCTAGTCTGAAGTCAAACGCCCTGAAATGCAAGTAGGGGGGTCCTCGGCACAAACTGTTTCAGTCTACAGCTCCACTTCAGCCCCACTTGCCGATGAAATACTCTACTCGGGCTGTCTTTCACTAACTGTGACCTTGGTTCAACCAGTCCATGTCTCTCCCTCAGTTCTGCCTGCATTGAGGCTAGTTCTTTCCTTCACTGTTAAAAATCAGCAAAGCATGAGGAAGTGAGTGAAGTGATGTAGCTTCACACCAGCTGAAGATCTCAACTCTCCTGCGTTCATCTGCCAGCTCTGGCTCGCTCATGCTCAAAAGATTTTTAGAGAGAAAAGGTGGCAGAAGAAGGATGACTTGTTGGGACACACACAGCAGCATTTTTATGGCAGCTCCAGCCAGTTTTACTTCAAATTTACTTCAAGCAGCAGTGCACCTTTCGTTTGATTTTTAAATGGTAATGTTTACTCCTTATTAATACCAACTGCCTTATTGTAGACAATTTTGGACCAAATCTGTCCAGTGCTCACACTTTTAAATAGTCACAAAAGAATTTTAACAGTTGCCTATAAATTTAATTGCTTCATAGCAATTATTATGTCTGCATTACAGAATAGTATATGTTTTTTATTACCCTTAGGTCCCTTTTTAATAGGAGTGCTGTGCTTTGTACAAGTCAATTATTTTTGATAGTTACAGTAATTAATGTTTAATTATATTTTATTAGCCTCATTTTGTTCAACTACCTTGGAATCAATCCAAGCATTTCTAAATGCTATACTTTGTGTGTGCATGTGTGCACACATCTGCATACTCTTCATGGGTCCATATATGCAATCAGTGAGTGCATTATTCTCACAGAGGGGGAAATACGAGACTCATCTCAGAAGACTATAGAAACATATGTGCTGTCCTCTTTCCCATGGCTATCAATGATATCCCTCATGCTCATCTCACAACTGCAAGCAGATCTCCCGATTTTCTCCTACACAGACATATATTTGATGTCTCCTGGTAGATATTTCTGATAACTGCAGAACAGTATTTTCAATGGCTTTCAGTAGCCACATGTATGAGTGACTTTTTCCCTCTTACGCCTTTATTTTTACTTTCTCCTCTTTGTTGGCTTTCTGCCTCCTTCCTCTTTCATTTCTCTTTTCCCTAGGAATGAATTTTGCAACTTTTACTCCTCTTCATTTCTGATCTTTCTTCCTTCAGTTTTCTTTCCCTTTCTCTTTCAATGGCCTCTCCCTTTCCTTTTCTCTTTCTTCCCCGCTTCAAAGGGAGTAGGAAACCTCTGTCTTCCTCTGAAGTCTCTCTCCTAACTCTCACTCTCCACCAGGTGTATACCCTGTCTCAGAAGCTGTACAGCTCTAGCATTTTATATTTTGTTTCACTTTTTCCGTCTGGGGATGATACTTCTGTCCTCTTCTCTCCCTTTCTCCACAGAGTTTTGTCTCTCTGTGATCTCTCCCCTCCTTCCTGGATACGAAAATTGTATTTAATTTGTTCTTTCAAAAATGCATACCTTTTTAATTTCTGAATTTTCATTAAATCTTCATGCCCTTCATACGTTTGTCAGTTTTCCTGTGAAAATTAGTATAGCCCCACAGAACTGATAATAACTGTGTAATCATTTATTGGATTTTTTTCTTCGTAAAAGAAGACACCACCATTTGCATTGCGGTGACCAAGCGTAATTTCCCAGCAGGTTCGGGAGACTTGTGACCTTATGGATGATTCTCAAGTCCCAGAGAAGGCTCCACAGTTACGGAAAATCTGTTGGCTACGCACACATTACTATCTACTCTCTTTCTTGTTTGGTTTTTCCCAGTTTCCATGGTTGATCTTTTTCCATCAGCGCAGCAGCTGTGACTAGTTTTGTTCTGAGTAAACATTTATGTTACGGAAGTATCCAAAGGCCTTAATCAGTCCTGGAGCTTCATAACCTGGGTGTTACACATTCATAGAAAAGAAAACTCCTTCAGCTGGAGCAACTACTGCTTAAATGGCTGTAGTGCAAGTTTTGCTGTGTGCTGCTTTCAAAGCTAACCTTTCTAGCATATTTGCCCATACCACAGCGCAGCGAAAGGCAGCTGCACATGACTTCTTGAGGCTGTCATTCCACTGCCAGGTGTTTTCTGTTCCCTTCAGTGCTGATTAAGTTCACCACAGTGGACTTTGCAAATAAATCAGGGATCAGAGGCACCAGTGAAATGGGGAAAGGGGCCCGAGTCGTCTCACTCATTAATTCCTCTTCATTGATATAACTGTAGTAAACCAGTGTTGACATGTCAGATTTGGGGGGTGGATATTTTGCACATTGAAGGACAGCCGGTGTTGCCTAGCCATCTCTGCCTGTTCCTGCTTCCTTCCACTTTGCTGTGAACATTTGCAATACAGTGTGTAAACTTGGACAAAGACTCCACATTCCAGCAGGGAAGATGCTGCCAAGGAGTTAGCTATTCAATATAATCCTTCTCACACTGGTTTAGTAATGCTCATTGGGCATCAGTTTTGAAGAACACACTGGGAGTAATAGAAATGGTTATCTACTGACCACATATTAAAGAACATTTTAGAACTGCTGAAAGGAAAGCTGCTCTACACAGTGCATTAGATAGAGCAATGGAAACTGAAGAAAACCATCTCTTCTAAGAGATTAGGAAAAGATAAATCAAAAATTATTTCCAGCAGTATAAAAAGCATTGACAAATGCCACAGAAAGGTAGGGCTCTAAAAAACAGATCACATCTCAGAAAGGCATCCAGGAGAAATTACGGATGGACTACAGGACTCATTGAAGGGCTCCTATAGGTGGACAGAGAGCGGTCCTGCTGTCCTACAGATACTGCGGCAGGATGATGGTGCAGGTTCACTTTGAGAGTTCTTGAAGATTTCTGTGATGGAGAGATCCTTGCCTCCCTCCAGGCAGAATGCTTTCGCTAGTACACATTATCAGATCAGACCAGATATTTGCCCAATATATAAAACTTCAGATTCTGCCCCAATAAAGCAGAGTGGGGCCTTGGGTGAGTACCTAATTATTCATCTACTGCAAAGGCTTACAATTTTTTACCACAGGTCCATTGTGCCCTAAGGAACCCTTCCAAAAACACTTAATCGAACCCAATATGTTCCCATTAAAAGCTTGAACAAATCAGCATTTTCCATTGCTTATCATCAAAAGTTTACCAACCGACTCTAATTGCCAAATCTAATTGCCAAATGCCAATAAGCATTTGTAGGGGGACTAAAAGTGAGCATCGCTTATCCACCTTTAACCCTTTGCCCGAACAAAGACTGCAGAAGGCACAAACAGCTTTGGCGAAGGCACTGCTGGTCCATTCTACCAAAAGCAAGCCTGATGGCAGCCCCCTCAGAGATGTTCGCCACCACATAAGGATGTGCGATGAAGTACTCGAGGGGGTTCTTCAGGCACATAATACTGTTCAGGAATTATTCAGCTGACTGAAATGGCCCCTTCCCTCACTTCACTGCAGTAATGCTCACGGGCGTGACATTAAACAAACTCTTACCATCCATCTAATTAAATGGGGGCTGAGCACTGTATCCCTCAGTGTTTTAATGCAGAGCGTGGATTCTTCCGTGGCTAACTCACAAAAAGCCAGCAATGGCTGTTTTGTAATGAGATTACAAGACCTGATAATAGCTCCCCAGTTATTATCTCTATGCCAAGACATTTGTAACTGTAAAAGGTATTACAAATAGGAGACTGGAGAGTGCACTCCAAAACCTTCTAACTAGTAGATGGGAAGCAGCTTTACAGCTTGAGCAGATTTACTACTTCCCCCAAAGAAATCTCTGTCTTCCAGAACTGAGAAAGAGAAATTGCTGGAGAATGCCCAGATGTGATTGTGTGCAGCCACTTTTGCTCCTGTCAGCTCCAGTCCCATGCATCTGCTTGCAGGCTTGAACTCAAGCAGCATCAATCAGATGAGCTGATACAGCACACGAAGAAACACCCATTCTAAAAAAATACATGGGAATTTTGTAACTTGTGTTTCCCAGCAGAAGACTTTAAAAAAAGACTGAAAACACTGATGTTTCCAGTGTGGTTGGTACTAGTCTAAGAAGGCAAAGGCAAATTCAAAGAGATCACTAATTAGAAGAGATAGCACTTAAAAATAGTGAACATACCAAGCACTGTACAAACTATTTCTTAATCTTAGTAATAAATGTAGACTGTAAAATATTAACAAAGATAATGACTAACAGATTAGAATTTATTATGCAAGACTCGATTCACCATAACCAAGAGGGATTCATTAGAAATAGATTACAATGTACAGTAATAATAACAGACAATTATTGAACATAATAAATCTATGTAAAGAGTGGGATGAGTTAATGTCTGTCTTTTCCATTAGCGAAAGAAAAAATTCATCTGATCATGTAAACTTGAGTCACTCTGCTCTTACTGTCCTCAGATTTTCCAGCGAGAACAAACAGGTCTATGTGACAGAAGAGAGCCATGAATAAGCAGAAATGGACTCTTGTCTCGAGGAGATGTTGTAGAAAGAGGCATAAGCTCAAAACACCTCTCTCCTCTTTACTTTTCAATTATTTTTTCCGTATTAAAGTCTAGCCTTACTAACATAACAACCACAAATAAATGGATTGGGCAAGGATAAAATAAATGACACTGGTAAATAGTACATTAATATTACTATCACAATCAACATATGCTATTTGTTAGTATTCTATTTGTTTTAATATTTTTCTTTTTTATTCAGTTCAGTTACATGGTAAGAAAGGAGGTTCTGTGGGATTTTTAACACAGCTTTAATTAATATTCAGAGCACATTGTGGCATTATATTTCTAATATTCAAATTTTGATGTTACTCTAAGTGTTTTATTAAAAAATTGATTCCAGCGGGAACTTCTTTTAAGGTGCTTCAATATGTCAGAAATAACAATTTTTGTTATCTGTGGCAAGCTTTCTTCAATTCCACCTCCAGTAAACATCTGCTTTGTAAATTGTTCAAATAGTAAACAGTTCTTTCTAGGTTCTGTCATCTTTATTCTGGTTTTCCTCCTGCCTTTCAGTCCGGTACCGTTCAGCACAAGAGCTACTCTCTGAATGATCCAGTGTTGGATGTTAGGCCATTTATCATAACCCTAACAGACAGCCTTTTCTGGATATTTGCCAGCTGGCTGTGTTGGGACCCAGCATGCTGGACCTACTCATGAAGCTTCATGGATCTTAGAATCGGTCATACTTGACATCCAGCTTACGGGTTACAGATAAGCGGACACTGTCTTTGTCTTCTGCTGGAGAGGGCAGTCCCTGTTCCACTGGCTGGTGACAAATAGTATTGTGCTTGTTATTTCTGTTATTACTGACAGTAACTGTAGTAATAAACATCTTGCTAAGAGTTACTTATTTAGACGAATGTCTTTCCTTCTGCTTTTTCACCAAATATGTATGCTCTCAAAAATGCCTTTTTTTTTTTTTTTTTTTTGCTTTTAGAAGTTAAATGCTTTCATTTTAATGAGACAGTCCAGAGTGGCTAGCAGATACTCACTGTTCCTCAGAATGATTGACCTTAAGCAGGATGGAACATTCGTAAATTTAAGATTAAAAAAATCTTGACTTTAAAAACAAGGCTCTTGATGCTATCCTGTGAATTTTAGATCTAAATCTAAATTTCTGACCTCTGTAGCAAAATACAAGTAAAAGCTGAGGAAAGCTAATAAATCACTCTCTGATCTGAACCAAGCTCCATTAGAAATAGAAATTTGTTGCTTATAATGTACACCTCTTGGCTCTCATTAAAGCCTTGTAGAAATGATACACTGTACTTGAAACCCATAGACTGGAAAATAAATACATTCGAGCTGCATTGCTGGGCCTGTGCTCTGTATCCCAGTGGTAAACTTAGCCTATTAATGGCTAATGCTTTAAAGAAACACAAAAGCCCTAAGGCTAGACTTGTATTGCATTGTAGCTGCATAGTAGCTGCAAATATTAATCAAAGCTTTTGAACTTGTGAAGTAGAGCATTGTCCTTGATCATCTGTAACTGAGCCTAGACCAACTTTTGACATGTTTTGGATAATTGCTCCTGCCTGAAAATGTCTGGTATCTTTTCTAAAACAGCTTTATTTTCCACTTAACTACCCAAATAAAAGGGACATGCTTAACAGGACAAGCAGCAGTGTATTAGGCACTGGACACTGGGGCCCCGATTTTGCAAACACAGATGCCCATGCTCATCTGCTCCATTGAGGTGACTTCAGGAAGCCCCATGGCAGTCCTTTCTCCCCCTCTGCTCTCGCATCTCCTTCCCTACCTTTCCAGTGAGCAGAGAGTCTCAGCACTGGGCCTCTCTTTCTGACTTTCTTCCCTCTCTCCTTCCCTTGCCTTCCTTCCGCCATTCCTATGCAGTCTTCATCCAAGGCTCACTGTGACAGGGAGCAAGATCTCTCACTGCCCACTGAGGCTAGAGAAGAGTATTTGCAGGACTGAGAGCATAACGATGTCCTTCTCCTCCTTCTCCTCCTTGTCCCTCCCCTGGCAACAGACCACAGGGCTCTGGGGGCTCTGCCAGGGTATTGACTCTCCCCAGCAGCCCCAGGCGGGGAGAGGAGACAAAATCCTCTCCTGGCCTCGTTTTTGCTGAGACCAATGGACACAGGGACACTGGAGGAGCTTTTCCTTCCACCCTGACGGTCCATGTGAAGCACACAGTGCCAGTGGGTACCATACTGCCTCTTGACCGGCTCAGTAGAGCCAAGAGCATCCATCAGTGCTCCTGGCTCTGATCTGGGCTTGAGGGACCAAATATTTCAGTCTTTCAGCTACCTGCCAAATGTATTACGCAGCATTCAGAGGACCAGCATGCAGAACCTGGTATAGGGGGGTTTCCCACATTTTATCCACATTTCTGTACTTTTTTCGCAAAGCATGACTGCATTGAAATCCTAATAAGCAGAAATGTTTAGGGATGAGGCAGTCCCTCACTTCCAGAGCTTCCTCACAGGGAGTACACTTGCCACCTTGTGTGTCATGAGCGGCTGCAAGGCTCTTGGGCATTAAAACTACACTAACGTGGAGAAATTGAGTTGCATCACTGTAAAAAGAAATAGCTCTAATGACGTGAAGTTAGTCACCCCGGACTGGCCGGCTGCTGATTGAAGGCCACAGTACGCTCCTTGGGAAAGTAATTGCTCAAGCACTTGCTTTCACAATCTCTTCTTTGAGGAAGGAGGAAAAAAAAAGTATTCTGTTCACTTTTCAAACTCCAGGAAGGATGTCAGTCAATTTGACCTTTATCAGTTTTGAAAGACAAGCAAGCAGCCAAAGAGTTGCTCTCCCACCCTGATCTATTTGGGCAGATAGTGGGCGTAGGCTTCTTGCAAACCCCAGACTTCTTATTCTGAGTGTGGGATCTGCTGGGCTTGGCTTGAGTCTTTTGCTGCCTGGTTTTGGTTTTGTCATTGATTGCTCTATTTAAATCTGGTTTATGGGACTAAATTTGGCAGTGTTGCACTGTGCATTCAAACCACTGTAACGCATTTATTTTTAATTTTGGTACTGCTGGCCTTCATCTGTATACAGCCATTTATCTCAGGATTTACAAATCTGCAGTGTAATTTGTTCACAGCTAAGGCTACATTTATTCAACCTGAGAGCTGAGAAACAGGAGACGCAGATTGCTGTCAGGAGACACAGACCAGTATTTTCAATATTCTTTGTACAAAGCCATTTTACTTTGCTCATCCAGTGTTACATGGGAGAGTGATCAGAAGGGAACTATGAAGGAATACGGTGGAAATTCAACTTGGAAAGGTTGCCTTTCACTAGTTAAGGAGGGGCACAGTTATATCATTTCACCGCCTTGTTCTAGGTTTGTTTCCAAGATTTAATTGTTTAGATTGTCATTTTTTTCAGACATGTACGGCTTTTTATACAACACAGCAATGTGTTGAAGATTCCTGTGGCCATGACCTCTGTAGTCTCAAGATGAAAAATTGGACAGTAAAAATCATCCACAAATTTAAGTTAATTTAAATCGATCCATTAGTAAAAAAGAGCAAATAATAAATATTCGTAATGATAAAGAAAATATAAGTAGAATCCCCAAAAGACTGAGCTTATATCCTATATGACTGACTTGCAAATTTGCCTTTAATGCAGGGGGAAATAAAGCTTTTTTTTTTAGTTATAAACTAATAAGAAACAGCAAGGTAAACTAGCAAATATATATAACACCACATGGTTCTGCTCTTTTCCAGATTTGTTTGAACTGATGGGGGAGCAGGGTAAAACCTATCTCACAACTCAGAGAATGCGAACAAACGGTTTTTCAGAGCTGCAAAATTAAATTTCAGTGATTCCTTCTCACATTCAAGCACTAGGATCGGGCTTAAGAATAAACATAATTATAAGAATTAATAAAATTAGCTGGGGGACACACCATCTTACTGAAGGTTTTTACTGAGCAGAAATGTCCTCAGCTAGTATAAATCGATATGGTTCCATTGACGTCAAAGGCTCTGCAGCAATCTGCACTGGCTGGGGAAGCAGTCTTCTGTGGCTAAGAGTGGTTTTCCCCACTCTGGTCCTGCTGCTTTAAGAATTTTAGGGAGAACAGAAAAATGCCTCATGGTCTTGTGACAATCGCTTGTTACTGTCGGAGAAAATATTATACGCTGTGTGCCTCGGCAGAGGCTGCCGGAACAGAAAGACACCTTCATTTGTGAGAATTATATCTGAGCACTTTGGACATTATTCAGTTTTACTGGGCTGTATTTACTTTAACTGGTTTTATTTATTTTCTTTCCGTACAAGAATTTACTGCATACACATAATACTTTCTCTCTTCTTTATGATTGGATTTGCTTTATCAACTGATCTCGCTCAAATTTGTTTTGGTTATAACTGAGTTGTTACTTTTTACATATAAACACTAAAATGTAGGAATTGCCATTCCGGGCAAGACCAGCTGTCCGTCTGCTCCAGCATCCCGCCTCTGGCCTCAAGGCAAGGCACTGAGGTGCAAAATAACCTGCCTGGGGGGAGCACTGCCTCCCCAGTCTCAAGGTTTCTAGTTGCTTTGTACACCAAAATGTGAGGCTTTATGCTTCTCATTAAGAAATCTGCATTTCCCAACTAAGGTAACGGAATGTATTCTTGTTACCTATATAAAGGTCTGGTCCCTCTTTAATCCTGCTAAGCTCCAGGCTTTTCTCATTACTTTGTGACAGTGAATGCCACAGTTTAATTATGTTTCACCTAAAAAAAGTTAAATCTGTCTTCAGTGTCATCAACTGTTCCCTTACGTTGGTATTGCAAGAAAAGGCAAATGGCAGCATTCAATTGACTTTTGCTGCAATAATCTGTGACCCATTCTTCCCTCAGCTAAGCCATTCAAATCTTTTCCATCTGTCTTCATCTGGAAGTCCACCCATGCCTCTTATAATTTTTACCAGCTATTTCAACTCCTATTTTCACTCTGTCCTCGTTTGGTCTCTGTCCTAACTGTAGGGCAGTTGCGTTCCTCAGGGCACTTCACAGTCCTGATCTCCCAGTTATCAGAGGGATTTCTGGAGAATATTGTGGCTTCCTTTCTACCTACATACCTACTTTTTCACTAGAAATCCAGGCACTGGATGTGCTTAAAATCTAAGCAAAGGATGTTGCACAACTGGGCATTAACAGGTCTTCTCCAGTCAAGACACAACCATCGGGACCTCAGAGCTGACAAGTTCTCACACAACCCAGAGTTAGACAGCAAGAACTAAACACAGTATTTCAGGGAAGGGCATGTCACTGACATATGTTAAAGTTGTTCTGCTGACACTTCACAGGACACGTTTTGCTTGTCTGTCAGTACGGCATTACAAAGCCAAAATCCCTAATTACGCTTTTCCTAGACACACTGACATTTAGATTTTTTTAGAGACCCTGATATTTTTTTTTAAAGTAGCATTTTGTTCTGAATTATGAGCAAGGCTGTAAGGAAACACACGTCCAACCTCAACTAAATTGTTGTTGGCTTATTCTCCAAATGATCCTCTCTGTCAGGGAGAGGAGCAGGACAGATGCAAAGCCTTCGTGTCATTAGTTTCAAGTGAACTATCCTGATCTCCTCTGGTGGGGAGGATGGAAGGGATGTGAGATGAAGGACCTCGCTAGATGTGACCTTTTACCTGTACCTTGTGAGATGTGGCCTGGTACCTGAAATTCAGCAAAGCTGAATGTAGATTTGTGTTGCCATCTTGTCATCTTCACAGCATCGTGACTTTCTCTTAGGTATATTTAGCAAGTGTACAGAGATTGGAGTGAATAAGCTAATGATATGACACATTCCATATGACACATATGACCCAGATGTAAAACAAAAAATTGCCATTACAATGAGATCAGTGTTAAAGCAGAACAGAAAATGAAAAGTTTAAAACCTTTAAGATTACCTAGGCAACATAAAATCCATTAAATGACTTGCAGCAGTTGGGAAAAAAACCAAACAACAAAATCACCATGCAAAAATAAAAGATAAGGGCATGGCAGAATTATAACCCTTTAGCCCATACAGTGTTTATGTATATTGTTTTTACTTGTAACCATGTAAAACAGAATAAATGTAAATATTTCCTTCCTCTTGATAAAAAAGAAAAATAGTGTCTTAGTATTGCCTTAAATTTATAAGTAACTTTCATCATGAAAGATCCCCAGCTGACAGGGGAATTGAATGCGATATCATACTTCAGAATACCATACTTTGTATTTCTGATAGCATTGTTCATTTATTTGAAACAAAAGCTTCTTAAAGCTCTGCCTTTTCTACGTTCAATGTAAGTTTAACATTTTTGGAGCTCAACAGATAAAGAAACCCAGCTGAAGCTGATCCCTCCTCTAGTCTTGGTAACTAAACCGAAGCCCAGAGAAAATCTTCTGTTTGCTCAAACTAACTGCATCTATTGGTGCATCTTGGTGGAGAGACATGGCAAGGTTTCCTCCCTCTTTTGCACAAGACAGAGTGGTTGCACAGCAGAGGTTCTGCTATATTCCCAGCAGAGCTGTTGAAAATTATGATTCACTCATGCACCTTGTCTAAGAGTGTCCCCTGCCTTCTCTGAAATGTAGCCCTCTTCCCCTGAAGCAAATGCCGACCATAATATCAAAAAGAAAAGTATTCTTGAGTGCCAGTTAGGGTGAGCACCTCAATTTAATTCAGCCTGTGGCCGTGAGGGACGAAGATTTCCTCCCCTGCTGCAGAAGGGCTTTGGCGAGGCAGGGAGAGGCTGGCCCTGTGGCCAGGGAGGTCCACAGGCGAGCAGGCACCCCGCAGCCTCCCCAGCAGTTCCCTGGCCTCCAGCAGCTTGGAGAGGAGGGCGTGCACACCCACACCCACGCCAAAGCCATCTCTGGTGAAGACATTTATGAGGGTTATGGCTAAAGTCAATTGACAGGTACAAAGGACTCTTCCTTTAGCAGTGGCGATGGCTGAATCATTACGTCTCCATTAGGGACGTAGGTCTCCTCACACAAGAAATGATCCTGAGCTGGTTTTTGAACAAGTGTAATTTTTCAGTTGTTCATTTTCTCACTCCGTCATGGGCCTTGAAATCTATTGGTATTTAGCAGCGTTTCAGCAAAAACAATGTTTTCGAGACTGCATCTCTTTCTTTTCTCTGTTTTCTCTTTATTTTCCAATACTGTCAGCTCACTCCTCTAAATTGCCAACCTGTGCTCTATGAGTGTCTCAAGTTTTGTTTTAACCAGTATTAATACAGACAGGTTGTCAGCAGCCTCATTGTGTAAATGCTCCATTAGTTCCCTAAGGGAGCCATCTTGCTTTGAGCTACTTAGCGCTTGGTCTACTGGATGGCGGCTGTAAGGAGGCCGGTGTCCCTGAGGAACAAGGTTAAACAAAACCCCACAGCTCATCTCGTCTTCGTTTTTCCCCTCCTGCCTTAATGAATGCAGAGTGCTTTTGTTGATGGCTGGGAAATGGATCCCTTACATAAAAAAGCAGCAGTTTCTATCACTGGCGGCCATAAGGCTGAGTTTGCCTGGGAGAGGGCTGCAGAAATAGTTGTTACAGATAATGGACCTTAGTTTGCATGTCAGAAGTGTACAGCGTGAGCAGGCTTCGACCATATCGTGCCTTCTCAGCATCTCCCCCAGTCTAACGGCGAAGCAGAAGCAGCTGTCAAGATTGCCAAGAAAATATATTGAAAAGGCAAACTGAAGAGAGAAACACACACAGACCATGCTGCTGGACTGGAGCAGCGCCCCAACAGTAGGTACTAGCAGCCTAGTGCTACATTTCATGTCACACTGTTGTGCAAGCTCTCCGTTGCCTGCAGCAAATAAACTCTCAAAGCCATAATAGTGGAGAAAGCGACAGGATGAATTAAAGAGCTGCAACAGCAAGCCAGTAATGGAAGCACAGAAATGCTCATTGGGCACCAAAAAGGACATCCAGTAAGGCTACAGCCAGCATCGGATGGCAAAAAAGATGGCCGGGACCTCTCTGAAGAGTGTAGCGTTATGGTCATAAAGCAGCATCCATGCGGTGTTACATAGGAAGCCCTAGTGAGCCATCATCCTCTTGGGATAGTCCAGGTGAGTCTTTCCATATGGGTGCTGCTAAAAAGAAATCAGGCACTGACTTTGAGATTGTCACATGCCTATATGTGATCTCTGGGAATTACATCTATGACCACTGGTAGGACAGAAATCTGTGGGAGAAGTGCTGGGATATTCCTTAGATGCTTCAGAAAGAGTGGAGTTGTTTAAAGCTATTTGATTTCTATTGCAAGATAGCAAAAGTTGTGACAAGACTTCTATATCGAGGTCTAATTAAAAATAGATGCGTTGTATGTCACTCCAAAAATCATGTATGTGGATGTATAAATATATGTATATACACATGTATGTAAATATATGTCTGTATATTTGTATATATGTGTATAAATAGGTATAGAATCACAGAATGGTTTGGGTTGGAAGGGACCTTTGAAGATCACCTAGTCCAGCCCCCCTGCCATGGGCAGGGACATCTTTCACTAGATCAGGTTGCTCAGAGCCCCGTCCAACCTGACCTTGAATGTTTCCAGGGATGGGGCATCCACAGCTTCCCTGGGTGACCTGTTCCAGTGTCTCACCACCCTCAAAGTAAGGAATTTCTTCCTTATATCTAATCTAAACCTACCCTCTTTCAGTTTAAAACCGTTATGCTTTGTCCTGTCACTACAAGCCCTGGTTAAAAGTCTCTCTTCATCTTTCTTATAAGCCCCCTCTTTAGGTACTGATAGGCTGCAGTAAGATCTCCCTGGAGCCTTCCCTCCTCCAGGCTGAACAACCCCAACTCTCTCAGCCTTTCTTCATAGGAGAGGTGTTCCATCCCTCTGACCACTTTCATGGCCCTCCTCTGGACCTGCTCCAACAGGTCCATGTCTTTCTTGTGCTGGGCACCCCGCAGCTGGACGCAGTACTCCAGGTGGGGGTCTCACGGGAGCAGAGTAGTGTGACCTGGACCTGTGGTCTCACAGGCAGGTCATAAAACTAATGAGGAATTTCAGCCACTGGTGCAAAGATTTTGCAATGTAATGGGGAAATCATTAACTGAATCTGGTATTGTATTCACTCCAGTACTAGCAGTAGGGTTTCACTACATTTAATCTGGGTTTGGAGTGATGACACTATTTTAGGATGGCCACACACATAGCTTTTTAATACCCACTAGTCATTAAATTGTATTTTAGAGAGAGATTATCTTTCATTCCTGTCTTTAAATATTTTACTGTAGTTATTTCAAAGTTTTAAGGGTCAACAGATGAGTGTCAGCCCTCAAAATCATTCACAGGTCACTGTGTATTCATCACACTTTTAGCTGAAAAATACATCAGTGAAAATACTGCAAATGTACCTAGAGACCACTTACCATGACTGTGAGTCACTAGTGATCACTGGAGCAGAAATTAGGAAGGAATCACACCAACAGCAAGGCCAACATAGATAACATATTTAGAAGAGAGTTTGATACATCTTTTGCCCATTTCAAAGTGATGCACTAGCATAGATCCCTTTTATAATAAAGTAACTGTGCTATTTTAAAACACGGTTTTAAAATGTGACATCTGAGATTTGAATGCAGTTCAGAATCTCTGTGTGAAACCAAAGACAGTAAATGAGTGACTTTGACATTGTCATTAACAAGATTTTAGGGGAAGGCTATACAGGTCATGCAATACCTCTCAGGAGTTTTTAGATTCACTGTTACATGTCTGTTTGGGAGGAGGTGAAATGGAAAAGTTGAATTGGAAATCTGATCCTCTAAACACTGTTCATTTTGCTAGTAAATACTGACTTCTCCCCCACCAGTAAACTGGTTTGAAAAAGACAATTTAAAAGTAAAAACTAAATTCTGAGTTTCTCAGCGGAAGATACCACTAATACAGGCATATGTTGTGCTATTTCATGGATTCATTTTCATTCTCACCTTTTTAATATTATTCCTCAAATACTTTAAAGATGCAAAATTTGGGAAGACAGTGTAGAAAACGTACAAGTTGGGGTTGTTTTCTTTCTTAACGATAAACTAAGGCCCGTCTCCAACTGGAACACTGTTATTTTTTCTTAGGAGAACTAGTGAGAGTACTTCATCTGTGAAAATGTGAAAAAATCTGCTAGATGGAAGCATTAAATAAATGCCTAGAGCATAGTCTCATCCTCTAAAAGTGGTGGTACTTGAGTATTTAAGGTTGTTCCTCTCCAAGAAATCTTAGGTTGTGGAAGGTGCCGGGGATGCTCTGTCCGGGGGATGGGGAAGCTCCTCCGTGCAGCCACGAGTGGGTAGAGCATGGGCAGTGTGGATGCAGCGCCGCACGGGGGTCCCTGCTGGCCAACACCATGTGGTCCTCTTTTAGGCATGGTCACCTCTAGTGTCGGCAAGCTGCTCCGACCTTTCTCTGCAGAGTTGACAACCGTGTCAACTGCGGGGTAGTTTCTAGCCGGCTGGGAACCAGTTTGACAACACTGACTTGTATTTAGGTATATTAAGAATACATGTCTCTGTCTATAAGCTATGTAAGGTTTCCTTTTGCAAATGCGGAAATCATTAAAATTTACACTGAAATAAATCCAGGTAGCACATACTGGCTTCAGAAATAAGGAGAATAAAATGTACACCTGAACTCTTCTCAAGCCATCAGCATCATGTTGGTGAGCTTACTTGACCAAGGGTATCCTCTATGTGCTTAAAGAGGAAACAGATTTAAATTGGTCAAAATGTAAACAAAGAACACTTTACGTGGTAAATGCAAAGTAAAATTTTTTAAAAATAATAGAAGTACTGGATTGAACAAGCAGTGAATTATTTATTCCCTTTGGACAACTAAACTACTCTGAAAAAGAAAAGCTTTTATAAGAATTGATTGTGTACTAGCACATTATGACTGGAGCAATACCACATGGTACTAGTTCTTCAGAGTTTTTATTTCTGTAATATTTTTATGTAATAGCCAAAACAATAAATAAACCCCAGAAATTTCCTTGTACTCTTTGTGTGGTGGGATAATGCAGCACCCTTGTCAGGCAAGAAACTATGCAGCCTGTCATTTATTCTTATTATTGGCTAATATAGTATCTGATGTGGGGATGTTAGTTCGTGAGAAATCCAGGCAGGAAATAACACAAAAGGCTGTTAATCCCCATTAAGAAGAACAACAGTGTCATGAGAAATACGAGGACGCTGTTCCATTACGGGTGTTAAATGATGGGGAATGCACCATCCCAAGAAGCTCTGGCTAACGTCCCTTCTATCTGCGGGTTTCCGTGGAAGTGCATTTATGACCCTTGGCACAGCATTTGTCATCATGAACATAACCTCTTGAAGGTTTCCCTAGTTAGCTCCTCTCTCGCCCCCTTTCTAACACCTGGCTTGGGCCGTGATGCCTCTGGTCCTTACCACAGCAGGCGGGTGGAGGAGAGGAGAGATCTGTGTTTGCACACATCCAGTGCAAACACCGAGAGGATTACAGCCTTCGGCTGTAGGGAGAGGACAACCTCTGCACGGAGGAGCAGGCTGTGACCTTCTGCTTGGTTTTGTCACGGTCTCCGATTGCTCAGGAAGAGTGCCTGCATTTGAGACCAGTAGTTTAAATATCACAGTTTGATCATTAATTGCTGTGCAAGCGCTAACCCTAAATCAAAATCTATAAAATGACAGCCATAAACTTGGGGGTACACATTTCACTGCTGACCTCTCGGTGATATCGTGGACAATTAAAATTGTTAAGGTGTGCTCACTATCCTATGGGGAGTCTGAAGTTCAGATCTGTCTCCAATACATAACTCGCAAATGCTACTGCCCTGAATACTGTATCTGGATAAGAGTCTGAAAATGTCTGTAACCTCAGTATAATTAAGGAAAGCAGTTAGAATAGGACACTTGAATGCATAATAAAATATCACCATGAACATTTTTTTCAGAAAGTACTGTTTCAAGCAATAAATTTTAAAAAGCATTGCTAGAAAATGACCATTCATTTTTTAGAGATCAATCAAATCTGTATTTTCAGTCTATCACATTTTTAGATTCATTCTGCAATCTTATATATCTAGAAAGTCGGTTTCTTGATGGATTTTGTTGGGTTTATATTCCTATATTCAGCTTAGTTTCTAACAGTTTAAACAGTTTATATTATAAACGTTCACCTCATTGGAGAGTACCTGAAAAAAATGAAGACTCTAATTTGTTAGAAGAAAAAAGTTATTTATTGTATTTTTAACAGGATCATTAAGCATAACTATAAATCAGAAGACCTGCTGAAACAACTAATAATGTATTTTGGTGTGGCAAGCCAGGGGTGTGACTCCTTGCTAATAATTTGTACTGATGCAAATTAGGAATTGACATTTATGAACTGTATTTGGCATAATACATAAAACTTTAGCTAAATGTAGAACTATTGATCTGCACTTTTGCAGGCAAATACTTTTCCACAGGTCACAGTGGTTCCCACCCTGCGTATTTAATAACGCCACGTTGTTAGGTTGTTAAGTTAATAAATGGCAAGTTAAATTTTATAGACTAATCACTTCTACTAATCAAAGTTTACTCCTCTGTAATAAGGGGAACACAGCATTTTTTATACATTGCGCTTTACATTTCTAGTAATGGTTAGTTTATAGTCTGGCTTTTCAAGTTAGTAGCTATATGTTACATCTAGATAGCACAATGCATGGAGAGACCCATGTGTCTGGGAGGGGGGTCCAAAAGTCCTACCAAAGCTAGCCAGCTGGAAATCCTACAAACAGGGCTGTATTTTTGGGCTGTTCTCCTCCCCAAGGCTTGTGCCACAAACTCTGGGCTGCAAATAGATGCATCTGGCTACTCCAAATTCACTCGCTTGAGCCACTACGGACTCTGGCGAGCTCCTTCTCCAAGGCAAAGCTGCCTGAGGTGCTCCCTGTTACCATCTTTCCCCTTCACTCACTCCCTCTCCAGCAGCAGCTCAACGGTGAGAGTGCTCACCTGGAAAAGGGAAGGCCCATTTTCCAGTCTGTCCTTTGTCTGGCAGGTTTTCAAGTCCATGTTATCTGCCTGCTAGATGTTCATGGCCTCTGCCAGCTACCACTCCTTCCCTGAGGGCAGATGGCTCTATATCCATCCCACTGTTTGCTTTTTCTCTTTAAGAGTGACTCTTCAGACTCCTGGCACCACATTCCCTAACCTTAGCAGAGCATCCTCGCCATGGAGGCACTGGCTGAAAGGGAGCACCTGTATTCCTGAAGGTCATGTGTTTTTGTGGTAGCAGCCCTGCAGGTTTGTTACAAGAGGGCTCCTCGTGGCAAGATCGGCAGACGGGGAATAGCAAGTTGGGGACCCGAGGCAGGGCTTTGGCTCAGGCTATGGGGTATGCCACATCTCCAGAGCCTGAATGGAAAGATGCCTGAGCCACTTCAATGCGATAGTGGTGCCTACACTGGGTGATACCTAAATCCCATTATAAACCAAGCCAGCATTTTCCCAGCTGAGGGACGTCCCTTTTCCCCAAGGCAAGTGGTATGGAAATGCTTATGCTGGTGGTGAGAGGAAGGGCGGAGCACAGCAGACCAATTTCGATCATCTTGGAGCATCCAGGGGTGAAAAGTATGCAGTGTGTGCAGGGACGGGGACTTGGAACTTTTAGGTGCAAAAAGATCCCTCTAAAGACCCCAGGCTCCCACATAGCGGAGAGACTGAGGTGCCAGTGGCTGCACGGACTGGGTCTAAGTGACAGACTGCACTTAGTGGGTTGTTGGCAGTTTGGGTTCTCTCTATTTTTAATATGGGGACCTTCTTGGATCATTTAGTTGTATCAGCTGTATTTGTATATTCTAATTTGTCCAGTTATTGTGCTTTGTTTTGGTCTATTACACTTTGTTAACTTATGCATTTATATGTTTTTTCGTCCTACTGCTAATAGGCTTAATGGTATGCTCAGAAAATTATCATATAATTGGATTTAAACTTAGAAATATTTTTTCTGGTTTCTGCACTTCACAGTAATGAGTCTGTTTGTATCTAATATAGTCCAATAAAGGAAAGAAAGAAAATAAGATCCAGGCATTTGGTACTTGTTACTTTACAGGGGGGGGAAAAACCCAACCCAAACTCATGTAAATTCATTTACCTGCATGAAATAAAGGCACAATTAGTGCCCAAAACATCTGACATCAGGGCTATAAAATTGTCTTTATCAAGGGCACATGAAGGAGGCTGAAATTTTGCATTTAATCTGAACCTCAACAGATCTTGCAGAAGTGGCTGGTTTGTAATATAAAATTAATTAACCGTGATACAGTAGAGAAACAAGAAGGACTGGAAACAGCTACAAAGACTTAGGATTATGCCATGCAGCCCACGATGTAATTATTCAGGCATTTCAGTCAGGTAGGAAGGAAATGATATCTCATTTATATATTATATAAATTATATATTT